>NC_071469.1:62751332-63054362 GCF_028500815.1 Rissa tridactyla
GAACCAGAGACATGAATGAACAGTAGCATTGGGTCTGGAAAGCATTTTCTCTCAAGGCCATTATGAAAGCTCTGTGCCTCTTGCTTGCTGAATACACTCCATCAGACAGAGTCTTCCTGAATGCAGATGAAGGGATGTTACCACAGTGGCAGTCACTGCTAAAACATGGGTTTCTCTGAGGTGCTGATGGAAGGGACCAAGACTTGGAAAAGGCACAGCATGCACACAGCTGCAATTAGTGGGCTCCAGCACATCTCGTTTGCACGTGCCAGCTACATGGAGCTGAGCTGCTAGTTTGTGGTAGCTGCACAACCACACAGGGAGACCTGACGGCCAACCTCTGCAGGGCCAAAGCTCAGCCTGTCATCCCTAGGCTCTTCCCAGTGTTCCTGCTGCTCTCTGCAAGCATTTTCAACCTGTGAACAGAGCTAATGCTACAGTTTTCTGAGCATGCCCTTTCTGTGTAAAATCCAAATGTCTCATCCTCTGGAAACGTCCTCTCTCCATTGCTCATTATGTGTAGCCAGGTGGAGATGCTTTCAGGGCTGGCAGCTGGGTCTGATGGCCTCAGGGCATGTGTCATGGAAACATTGACAGATGACAGAAGAACACGGAAAAGCAATTTCAATGTGCTAATGCTCTCTCAGGGACTGCAAACAAGAATAAGATAAAAAAAGACAATACCAGACCTATCTTGTGACATTTCATACCCCAGAAGGGTTGTGGCGAGGGAAGGCCCCTGGTGCAAGTGCCCCAGTGGGTTGTGGTTTGGAAAAACTGCCTGTCCAAGGGCCTTTTTCCATCTGCTGTGCAGCCATGCTGCTCCATATCCCTTCACTGTTTGTCATGACTTTAGTCCCCTAGACCAGGCTGAGTTGGCCATGATGTGGCAGAACTGCAAGGCCTGACCAGACCACCAGCTGAGCAATGTCCCAGGGCGAGGCAAAGTCATTACCTATCAGAAGGAGGTTGGTGGTGTCATATTTCTGGACCCTTTGTTTTGCACTGAGTCTACAAAGACCCAAAAGTGAGGTGCTGGGAGGGAGTACGTTTGCATGACTCAGGAAGGGAATAACTGAAGTGTCTTTAGTTTTCTGAGGGACATGTACAGTGTAAGTTAATTTTCAAGGATCTTTTTACAGTGCCTGAAAAGAGAAATGCACCTCCGAGGGGAGATTCCTCCCCCACCTCCAGCATCAGGTGCTGAAGACACACACACCTCTCCATTACTGCACAGGGAGCCTGGAGGATGGGTTCAGCCCAGTTTCTCCATTTCCTTGCATGTGCACGGGTGCATAGTGCCCATCCAGCCATTTAAGGGCTCCAAGACATCTGCATGGGGCTGGCAGATCTAACACAGGACACAGGATAAACCTGTCCCTTTCCAGAGAGGCCAGCCGAGGCAAGGCGGGATGCCCTGGTTGTCTCAGAGAGAACCACTTGCCTACGTTTGGACAACTGAACCTAGCCAAGGACGTCTCACTTTTAGATTGTTAAAGCTGGGTCAACACATCTGTTCTGGATCTTGACAATTCAAATAATGGGTTGATTGGAATTGTTCTGAGCTGCGTATTTATTTTTCTACATTCATTCTTGCTTCTTTTGCAGTTCAACTTTTCCAAACACTGAAGCACCTGCTAAGACATCTCCTGAAGGGAGCTTGTGTGTGCTTACTGAATAGCAACAGTAATTGGGCTTCTTGTCAGAAACTTCCTTCTCTGGAGGTGTGATTCAGTTTGTTTCACAGGTAAGGCTTTTCCAGTGGGATTTATGGCTCTGGCCCAGCACACCACGTTCCCTCTGCATTGTTGGAGGAGGGCAGCCTGCGCAGGAGCACAATGGCAGGGCGAGAGCAGGGCACAGACTGGCCATGGCTGGTGTTGGCCGTGGCACACCTGATCTCCTTCCTCAGCCGGTTGATTTGCACAATAACACTATAGTCTTGCCAAAAATATAAATACTACCAGAGAGCAGGGGCTAGAAATCTACTTCCTGGAGGTATCCTGAGAAATTTCTCCAAGTGTCAACTGGGTCAGGCCTCGCCATGTCTCCACACACCAGTGCATTCAGACGACTTTGCCATAGGTCAGCAAGGGTATGTACGGGAGGAAGAATTCCAGCTGTCCTCTTGCTTTGCAGCTTTCATACCACTGAAAGGTTAATGGGGCCAAATGCCTCCCTGATCCTCAAAATACGTGGGGAAAACACGGGGAACATAGCTAGTGCCTTTGAAACTTAGAGCTGGAGGAAGGCTGATCAGCCACTGGCATCTGTTCTCAGCAGGGCTGTCTGCGTGAGACTTCCAGTGTCTTCTCTAGCCCTCCAGCTGCTCTGCAACGGTACATTTCTGAAGTGGGAGAAGCTCCTTCATTTCCACGGGCCCGGGTGTCACTGTCACTCTGCATTTTAACTTCCCAGGTTGCACAGATATCTCCCAGCCGCGATTCCTACATTCCTCTCCGCTTTTGCACTCTAGCAGCAATTAATATCCTTTCTCTCATAAAGGCCCTGATCCCTCTCTCCTCCTCCCCTTCTTCCTTGCTCTCAAAGCAGGGGTCCCTCTATTCTTTACCATTGATCCACGGTTGTTGATTACTGGTCAGATGGTGCTCCCACGGCATGGGCAAATACGGAAAATGGGCAGCAGGAGTTTTTTTCACTGAGGTCTGTTGGGGCTGGCGGGGAGCTGCATTGTCCTGGAAAACATGTTCACACTGCCACGTCCAACAGAAGGTCCAACTAGTCCCTCCCCAGCCTCCCCCCTCAGCTTCAGTGGCCTCCTGAAATGTGTCCGTTCTTCTTTGCTAGATGCCTCCTGCTTAAGTTTATGCTCTGGCCAGTTCCGCTATTTGGGATCCTGCAAGATCCTGCATATTGTCTTATCAGTTCTATTTGCCTCTGTGTTTTTTCTCTAGGATGTTTTACTTAACTTTCTAGATGATCAGGTGTTTTAGTCTACATGGCATGGACAAGTTCCAGTGACTTTTCCCACTTGACTTTTGTGATTTGGTATCTGCAGAGTTATACAATCTCCTCTGCTTGTAACATCCAGCTAGTCACTTCCCCAAAGGAAAAATCTGCTTAGGGAGCTGCTCTCAGCTCAGATGCACAAACCTCTTCTGGCACGAATGCAATGTGAAAGTAAGGCAACAAAGTTTACTGGAGCCAAATGGGTGTCATTCATTTCTGCCACATCTTGCTGCTTTAAGCAGTACTGCAAGAACAGAACAGTAGAAGCAAGTTTGTAAGTTGCCCGAAGCTGTTCCTACAGGTAAGCAAAGCTCATAATTGTGCATGGAAAAAACAGATGAAAAACATTAAAATATTTTGCCCGAAATAAAAAAAAAGACCGCCTCAACTTCCCCCTTCCTGCCCCATCCCTCTTTTTTAAATATGTCTGTGATTTGTGCAGCCGCTGGAGCTGTGCACATGCAGTATCCAAAGCGAACATGTGAGACACCACACGGTTTCTGCTGCAGCCCTTCTGATGCCAAAGGAGCCCAGGTACACTGGCCCTTAGGCTGCACAGTCCAGATGCATGAAAAAGATGGACCTTTCCTAAGAAAATTTGGGCCAGCTGTTTACACGGAAGTTTTCTCTCTAGCCCCGGGTCTTTTCCAGGCCTTAGTTACGTGGGGCCACACCACTTTGCTGGACTGAGCAAAGACTCCAGAATATGGGTCCTGATTTTCAAGGATCTTGCTATGTTGGGTTTTTTTCTGTGTATGTGTTTGGTGCATGCATGTGAGCATGTACTGGCACATCCATGGGGCAAGGGAGGAGGAAAACATGATGCAGTGTCTAGTGAGTGTCTGTAGGGTCAGGCTTTGATGTCCTGACTCGGCCATTTCTTAGGTCAAGCTCCACTGACCAGCTCTTCAAAGCCATTTGGATACTGGAACAATATAGTTCGGCATCTGACTCAGGCTGACAGAGGACTGTGCAAGACCTGTAGAGACTGACCCCCTCCGTGGTTATTATTTGTAAAGACATTGGCTTTTGCTGCTGATATAACTGGGGCCTTTGTGCCTCAACTTTTTTTTTTTTTTTTTGAGAATGTCTACTCTGACTCTTCATGCCTTTTACAGGAGTGCCTTCTGGGCTCTCTGTTTTAGCCTCCTCCCGATAAGCTTGGGGAGATCAAGGCTTGGGCAGAAGAGATTTCACTGCTGTAAACCATGGAAAAGTCTTAGGCCAGGTTTAGTCTCCAACATTGTCATCAAACTATAGTAATGCGAAAGTGCAATACAGATATTCCAAGTAAAATATATACACTTTCAGGCTTCTTTCTCGAGACAGTCAGGTGTAATGTCTCAAAGTTTTACCCAGAAAGACTCTTTTAGTTAGTATTCTATTAAAAAAACTTTGAAAGCTTCATTAAAATGTATCTGAATGTTTCTGAGTGGAATATATCAACCTCAACTATATCAAAGCTTTCATTTTTATAAGAAACTATCTGCATACTCTGACGTCCAGTTATGAGGATAGTTCATTTTTCTCCTTCTGTCTCAGACATTTGAGTCGCAGAAAATCAATTACATAAATTTCTTTCCTTTCACGAGGACACATTTTTCATTGTTATTTTCCTTGGGCTATGAAGATGTACCCTTGAGCTTGAAAAAATTCCCATTGGTTATCGAAAACCTGCTGGTTTTCTGTAGCTCTATTTCCCAATCTCTTCTTCCCAGATGAAGAGGAAATATCAGTGCAGAAAGACCTCTTCTTCCACACTGGTCAGATCAGTGCTCCCCCATTAACCAGCCAAAAAAGTAATGAGCTACCTGGGTGACATGCGTTACCCAGATAGATATAGAGATAGGACTATGAAATGCTGCAGGGATGAGTATTTCAGGGCTTTACCTTATACATTTCCCTGTCCAGCTCCGATTTGAGTCCTGTGCAGATCCTGGGAGAGCTGGACACGTATGAATGGGATTCTCAAGAGCCAAAAAGGAGCAATCACCTAAGTTAGCCTGCAGAAAATGTCAAGGAGAGTGTCAGGGACCTGCAAAGAGATATAGACGCTAAGCTCTGAGCTGCAGAGGTACCTGCTCACACTTTGGCTTTGTAACCATAGACTCTTTCCTGGAGATCATATCCAAGCCACCCTTTTGCCAGAGCTGAAGAGCAATTCTCTCCATTTCCTGGAGGAAAGTGCCTGAAAGTGACCTCTTGCTGTACAAGAGTCTTTTGTAAGCATTGACTGCACCATGGAGAACTGCTGCAGTAGAAAAGAGGCACCGTGCTCTACATGAAAACATTCCGCAACCCAGCAGGGAAAATGTTTGAACTGGGCTCTTGCATGTCTGGGAAAATGCTTTGGCTGGTGGGCACCTCTTCTTTCTGTGCTGCCAGAGGCCCTGCTCCAGAGCTTGCTGGCTTGGAGAGTGCCCAATTTGTAAAGCTCATCCATGACTCATCTCTACAAAGTAATCTCCCACATGAAAAAGGCCTTTTAACCCCAGGGTTTCATGTGTTGCCCCAGTGCTGAAATCCGCCCAGTCCATCTTTGCTAGTAGGTGTTCCCTATCTACTGTAGACTTATATGGCACTTGTGTAATGTTTGCCACTCCATTAGCCTTTGTTATATCTGTTCTCTCTCTCAGCTTCATCCATGCCCAGATCATTCCCCTGATTTCCCAAGGCTAACTTTCTAAAGAAAAATCTTTTACAGAGGTGAGTTCATAACAAGGGGGTCACCATCCTTCTGGCCATCTTCCTTCCCCATCAGTGGGATTCCCGAAGGACCACTCAGGAAGTGACAATGCATTAAGGCCCTTTTGAGCACTAGCTGACTGCCACGCTCTTGCGCTGACGCCCTGCATGCACAGTTCGTGCAGCCACGGTAATTCCTCAGTGACCAGGCGGGGAAGGCTGATGGGTTTGTTTTGCTCTGTGTGTGTGCACTGAAGTGCTCAGCCTGTGCCTATCAGATGGCAAGAAGCACCCAGTAAGCCAGAAGAAAAGCACACTGATGAACAAAGAGCTGGTGAAAGTTAACATCCGAGTTAATCAGAAGCCGTCCTCAATGACTGAGAATTATAGAAATATCTGCAACACCTCAGTAAATCATTGTTACAGCTTAAGCCAATGGCTTCCAGGGCAAGTGCTACTGTAGGATAAAGCTGCCTAATGGTTAAGGTCTTGGGAACAAAATTCATTCCTGCTCAGGAGTCCTCTGCTGAGGTCACAAGAGATCTCAGCATTGGGACCTCAACCAATACAGACCTGGGGTCAGTCCTTCCCACTGAACGCACAACATCACAGTGGTGGTGTCCCTCTGTGACTCCATGGGGGTGGCTCATGGTGCTGATACCAAACCCCCACTGGTCCCAGGATGGGACCCCCAGCAGGACTGGGAGTGGCGGAGGGGCAGGGGGCTGCTCTGCCCCATGGCCAGCTCCTGGATGCTGCTACCACCGTGGCAGCCACCGGCTCGTGCACGCTGTTCACCCAGCGAGACCCAACGCGTGGCATAGGCTTAGGAGCTGCTTGTGATTTCCACACTTTGCTTTTGCCTTTGGAAGGGGGTCTCACAGCTCTCCAAATGACGCTGCTTCATAAACAAAAGCATTCACTCAGTTCCTTTATAATTTCCTGAGTGGGTGCATTCGTCTCTGTCCTACTTGTGGCTGACAGCCAGCGCCTGGATCTATGCAGGAAAGCTGCCTTGGACAACATGTGAGGGCTGCCAAGAAATGCATTGCTGGCTCCCACAGGCACCAGCAGACAATGTTATAATTACTTATCCTCAGGAGACCGAGGTGCGTATGGATTTCTCCAAAAACCCGAGCACTTTCATGTTGCGCAGTAGCTCTGCTTGGGGAGAGAGGAGGGAGAGTGCCTGGGGCTGTTACTAGACCCAGATACAGAAGGGTGCTTCAGGATCGTTTCGGTGTTGCAACCTCCATCGCATCCGACTGATGTGTTTGCTCAGCCAGCGCTATCGCAGCCGGGAGAGCCGTGACTCACACGGAATCGGATATTCAGAGCACGGCGTGCGCTCGGCTTCCCGCAGGCCAGGGTCCCGGCTGCAGCCAGCGCTGCGGCTGCTCCCTGCGGGACAGGGATTCCACCTTTCTGCTCGCTCCTGCTGCAGAGCCGCCCAGGTCGGGGCTGGGGCCCGAGGCCGCTGGTCTCTCTGGGTGGGGCTGGCACGTCTTGTGTGTTTGCAAAACCCTTCCCAGGAATGAGGGGAGAGCGGGTTTGGGGTTTTTGTTTGTGCTTTAAAGCACAGAGCCTGAAGCCCTGAAGGAGGTTTCATGCAGCCCTTACTCGGCTCTCGCACCTCTCCCTGGCAGTGAGGGCTGTGCCCCTCCAAGCCTGGGCATCCCCCCCTCCCACCAGGATGGGGACTGGCCATGGCAGAGGGGCCGTGGCCCCTCTTTGCTCACAGAGGAGAGCAGGGGGAGCAAGCTCAGAGGAGGGAGAGGCAGAGAAAAGGTGATGCTGCTGGCTGCTGGGGTTTCAGCCTGGTCCCCAGTAAGGCAGGAGCCTTTCAGCGGGGCTGCTGCTATTTATTTATTTCATACGTGCCGTACCTCTGCGAAGGGAAAGCATGAGAGTGACTCAGCTGCTGCCTCAGCCAGGCGCAGGGGGAAGGACGGCCGTGCCACCAGCGCACATGGACACACCATCAGCTGCAGCCGCTGCCCGTCGCCTGCTGTAAAACTTTGGGACCGGTTCCCGCACTGCTGGTAATGGGACCCATCGCTGTGCACAGCACCATCTCCGGCCGCAAGCCAGCCGGGAGGGCTCACAGAGATGGCTTTTCTCCTTGGTTGGCCTGACACTGCTGGGCAGGCTGCGCTGTTTTACAGAGAATAGGGACAAAAATCAAATGCGGTGAGAGGGAAGGTAACTCCTGTACCATCAGAGATAATGGGACTCCCTAAGAAATAACCCCCTCCTACGCTGTGGAAAGTGCGGGCATCTCAGCACAGCATTGTGCCTTGCAGAGACTCTGAGCATTCGAGCAGAGACTGTAACTGTGTGCTTGAACAGAGCCCTCTCCAGCAGCCAGCGAGGGACTACTGGCCACCCGGCCTCTGCCTTTCTCACCGTTTCCACCTGCAGTGGCCCATTAAATGCATTGGTTTCTTCACACGGACTGTCAGTGGCTGACATTGCCACAGGGGTAATACCATCCAGCACAGGGTATACCTGAAAACTTGTCCCTCTAGGGGACCAGCATCCTTTTCAAGATTGCGAGGAGACACCTACACCCAGCTGGGATCCACCACCCAGGACCCTTTCCTGAAGGCAGGTGTAGACACACCACCTTTCGCAGACCTCACCAGAGCTGCTTCTTTTCTTTCCAAATGAATTCCCATTCCTCCTTTTCTGCGATTCCACAGAGGCTGAAGCTTTTGTCCAAGAAGTGGGGGAGCCAGGTTTGGTGAGTGAAGGGATTCAAATCCATGCTTGCTAACCAGTTAGTCCAGTGGGGGCTGGTGAGACTTCCCATCAATCTTGCTGAAAATGGGTCTGCTGTGCAGCACAGAACTTAAGACTCTGATCAGACAGAGAGGGCACCACTGCAAATATGACTGTGACTTAGCGGTCAGGGTATGGAGGTGACTGCCAAACCTTGTTGAGCATTTTGCATTAAATATTTAGCAGATAAAATAAGGAAATGGTTTTCTGGAACAGAGTGCCCCTTCTCCTGCGTGAGTGGCTTGACTGCTAAACCATCAAAGTCATCATTTTCCCCCTGCTGCAGATACGCTGAGGTTTCTTTGCCTTCTGCAACCCGAAAGAAAAACCGAAAATTAAGAGTGTCCTGTCAGGGGCAACTTGCAAAATATTTCGCTGGGGAACACCAGAATAACGTTATCGAAACACTGCTTTTTGGTGAGGTTATGGGATTTTTGTCCTGGCTTCACCTTGCAGGCTTTTGAGTTATTTTATGGTGCAAGACTGTTCTAAGACAGATGGAGTGAAATGCTTTTTCTTATAAGCTGCCTGACCCCTGTGAAAAATGAAGGTGATCCTATGGCTGCTCTCCACTCCGCCTGTCTACGTGGTTTTGTTGTGAACTCTGAGCAGCCAAAGGCACAAAGAGATCCCACAGCTCGACGCAAGAAGTGGGTACGTCCAGCTGCAGGACAGGGCAGTATTTAACAGCGACGGTAATTATCCAAAGGGGCTGCTAAGAGAGGCTACCGTGGCTTCTCTGCTGCATTAAGCCCTTAAAAGAAGATTGTTATCTTTAGGAAGTCTAAAGGTTGCCTAGCATTTATCACAGAGTAAGAGTCAGCAGTGGGTATGAAGACAAGGAGAGAGGGGGCACAGGGCTGGGGACCATTCAGGGAGGAAGGAGGTGCAGAAAAGGAGGGATGGCAGGGATGAAGCTGTAGCTCAAGGAGGGAAACGTACAGCCAACAGGCGGGGTCAGGGACAGGCCGTTAAGAGGGAACACTGCGTTGGAAAATAACTGAATGTGGCTTTTTTGTTTTAAAGAAAAATACAGTGTCCTCTGTGTAATTCCATGCTGGGACGCCCTGTCTGACCCTGCTCTGAACCTGGGTGTGTGACCAGCCGCTATCTGGGGGCTTGTAGCAGTATGCTGTAGAAGCTGTTTGCAGGAGAAATTCCTACCAGAGGAGGAAGAGTTGTGCCAGGAGCAGGGGTAGGGGACAAAGCCCCATCGACGATGAGGCGTGGATGGGGTAAGGGCAGGACCATGGCTGCTCAGGTCCCGCACCTTGGGGCCACCTGTGCAGCACGAAGGCACCATCCCAGTGCACGCCCTGGTGCTGGCTGTTCCATCTGTAATTCATTTTGCATGGTTAACTTGACATGATGTAACCCCCATCCTTATGACTCAGCACGCCAAATATAAGCATCAAATGACTACAGTCATCTGATTTACAGGAGTCTCACTTATAACAGCTCATTACCGAGCCAGCAAAGTATCTGTGAGCCAGCCAGCGGAGAGCAGATTGGAGAGTTTATGAAAGCAGATTTTGGGAAGATTTTCCTAGTCAGGCCTACGAAACCGTCCACTTGCAGCTTATAAGCAAAACCGTCCTGCCTTACTTTTTGTTTTTTCCCTTCTCATTTCAGTCTGGCTCAGGAAGCTGAGCTGCACCAACCGAAGCCACCTAAGGAATGGTCTAATGAGGCTGTTTAAAACCAAGTCGAAAAGAAATCTGGCTGAGAGTTAGGCACTGGAAGTAAAATTTTCCACCAACACAGTGTGAGAGCAAAGAAAGCTCGAGGACCTATGGCTCTGCCGATGCTAGAATTTGTATGCAGCATCTCTGCATGTCTGCTAGAGTATCCTTTCATCGGGGGTCAGCAGGTCTTACGGAGTGTGAAGTGTATTGTTCACACAGAGGCTCTCTGTATTTATTTTGTTACATAAGGACAGCCAGATCCCCTAACGTTTTTTCTTAAATCACCCTACTGTGCCGTACAGCTCACTCTTAAAAATGCTAGATATGTTCAATGTCTTGGGTGGGTAGTTCAGGCTAGGATGTTTTCTGAATTACTACAGCTAAAACTACTACCGTGGGAATATCCCAGGCACTAAGCTTGTATTTGTCTGCACAGCACCTATTTGACATCACCTGCCTTTAAGCTAGGTTAATAAAGGAAATGGAGACTCTTACATTCATAAGTGTAATGTCACTGACATTCAGCTCTTGTCTAATCTGGTCCCCGCTGTCACATACGTTTCTCTTTCTGGGTTTGTGCAGGGCTGCCTGCGCCCTGAAAACAAGAACATAGAGGGATGGGGCTCCAGCTGCTCTCAGGGAGCTTGTGCTTATGGGTATAGAAAAAACATGCCCAAAGTCCTTCTCCACGTGGTACAATGCAAACATCCCTAACCTCCAGGCTGTAGGATACTCGGGATAAAGGTTTTCCAGGAGCAGAGATAGGCACCGGTTCTCCCCACAGCGAGATGGGTGTAATTCCAGTCCCTTGCAGCCACAGAGGAAACAAAATGGTTTTAATTCAGACCTCTGGGCTATGCCCAGCCCCACTTACTCTGCTTGAATCACAGATGCACCCATGTAATGGCCATGCTCCCTACTTGCACATCTCCTGCTAGTCAACACCAGGTTGCCATGATTTAGGAAATGCAAGTAAGGGACTCCGTTTTTAAGGAAAAAGCAGAATGTTTGGGCGTATGGTAATGCATGGGTATTTTTCATAGTCTCTCACCCTTTTTACGCAAAGCTGTCATGGGAGACATGCGACAGTCAAAACGTCTTGAGCTTTTTCCATGTATGACTGTTGTTTGTATTTAAAAAAATAATCCTGGAAATGCTGGCCCCAGTTCACGTGATATATTGCTTCAGGATCAGATTTTCTGGAACTCTGTGAGTTCCTCCAGGATCAAAGCAGCTTAGCGAAGGTGAGGCGCTCTTATCATTACGTCTTCAGTCACCTTATTTTCCCCATGGGGAGAAGTAATTGTGAATGCAGTTTGTGTCTGGAGGCAGTATATTCTACAGAAATGCTGCTTATTACTTTGTTGCTTTTCATCTGCAGAGGGAAAAAGCAATGTGAAAATGCCTGGAGGAGCAGAAATGTGGTAATATGAATCTCATTTTACCATGCCTAGAAGAACCTCATGCAGACAAGGACTTGATAAAAGAGAGTCAACGCTGAATAAGAATTCCCAATTAGAGCCCTATCAAAAGCAGCACTTACACAGCGAGATGTATTAGCTCTCACTGCTTTTACAGAAGCCTGTGCTAGCAGGTGCTTGCTTGGCTTTTTTATAATCTGTCTGTACAGCTCCCGTCTTGAAGTAGCTGATTTCTTTCCAGCTACTTGCATACCGCTTCGAACAGTTGGATGGCCAAAAGCGCCGGGTGTGGTGCTGGATAATTGGGCAGAGGCGCTGAAAAGTCATTGCTCCAAGACAGGGCGCTGGAAATTCCCAATCCCAAGATAAAGAGTTTTTACCCGTGACCAGTAGGTTACCATCACTTTGAATGGAAACATCCAGTTAGCCCTGGACTTGATAGAAGCCCACAGTGCTCAGCAGCTCAGACCCAGCTTGTGTCAATCTGGGGGACAAAAGTCTCATTTTCAGCGCTGGGTTTGGAAAGCAGCCTACGGGTGGAGGGAGGGCATGTGGCTGCTGTCGTGGGGCCCAAAGTTTTTGGGGCAGGCTGGAAGACCTCAATTTGTGAGCGTTGCCTGCACCACATGGGTTGGGACACAGCCCTGGTTTGCACCAACCAACACAACCCTTGTACTGAGGCAGGTTTTTGAAGACCAACCCCAGCTGAGCAAGGAGCTCACCCCAGGGATGCTCAGCTTGGGATCTGGCAGCACTCCATTTGTACCAGCCGCCACTGGCATTGTGTATCGGCTGTTTTTCTCACTCCTTGCACAATTTAAAGCTGCGGGGCCTATCCTCAGGCAGGGATGTGGTGTCCCAGGCCCACTTTCACCCTTTCTGCCCTGGAGTTTGTCCCTGCAGCACTTTGTTGGTGTGCTTCAGATTTATTTGCTTCACTTTTTGCATCCCATTAGGAGTGTTGAGGGGGTAAAGCACAAACACCTTTTGCAAAGCCGTGGTCTGTGCACGTATCCCCTCAGATCACGTGAATCTTCCCCTCCCACTGCCTCCTTGAGACTGCCACACTCTCCCATCTTGCTCTCGCACCTCCCGTGTTCTGCGAGCTCTCGGGGCAGCAGATATGCCCGCGGTACTCCTTGAAGCGATGGCCATCTGTGTGGTGGGTCCCTATTCACCCCCCGCCTGCCATAATCACTGATGCTGCAAAACCTCCGTGCAGGAAAGTCCTCCTGCAGCGTGCTGCTGGCTGGAGGGATGCTGCCAAGCACCACCAGCACTCTCGCCCTGCTCTCTGCAGAGAGCCTTATCAGTGGCGAGGCTAACTGATAAACCGAGGCAACACCACTGAAGGCTGTGTTATGTGCATCTTGGCCACACACACAGAAACACACGTGTGCGCACACACACACACGTTCCTGCCAAGCAGAAGGCAGCGGTGAAGCTGCCAGTGAGCTGGGAGGGACCTGGAGGGCTCTCGGGGAAGCATTAGGCTTTTAGGAACCTCTTTGCATTCAGCCTCTTCCTCCAGGTAGCAGGATGCTTCTAGCATCTGATTTTCCCCTCAGCAAAGCCACATCACCTGCTCTGACTGAATTATTTCTGATTTCACCCAGTGGAAAACAGATTCTTCTGCTGGGCCATTTATAACTGACCCGTCACAGGGTGCCATATATCCTGCTGTTGGGAGTGAGCGCTCATGATTTATTGGGTATGCCTCTGTTAGGAAATTATTCATTTTCATTCAGGGGAAAAAAAGTTATACTTTTTCTTCATTCTCTCAAGTTTTATCACAGCATCATCGAAAATAAGAGCTGAAAGGGACTTCTGTAAGTCATCCAGCCCTGGGGGAAAGCCAGAACTGACTGAGCATTTAAATCCCTTTGGACTCTACTTGGCCCTGGTGTAAGGGCACAGCCACACAGTCACAACATCGCAGCATAGCAATTGCTCTTAGTAGGCAATTTGCAGGATTCATCTCACCTAGTATTTCTGGAGCTCCAGGGCAGACATCTATCCCTTTGTACCAGTGAAAGTTTCGTTTTACTGTGTGTCTGAGAGTAAACGTGTCTCCCTCAAATACACTCCTGATGGGGGGGTTTTCACTGGAAATGTGTATGTTGGCATGAGACAACACAAAAGAAACATCCACATCTGCACATGCAGAGTGCTGGTGGTCACAGGGGTGTGGGAGCAGCAGGCACAGCCAGTGTTTGGCCAACAGAGGTTGCTGGATGAGCAGACATGGGACGAGGGAGGTCTCACCAGAGGGAAGGATGCTCCCATCCCTTCATCTGTCAGACCAGCGGGACCACTCTCTTTTCACTAATCAACATGCTGCCGTGCAGTTATACCACCAGCAAGATGCACCAAGCAAGTCCGTCGGGCATCCAGCAAACCTGCTGTGAGCAGCCGGGTGGTGGTTTCCCCTGTAGGGGCCTGTATGGAGAGTTTCGTGCTCATGGTACCACTGCCTCCAATGCCAAAACATAGATCTACTTCTTCCCACAGTAGGATGAAAGCGTTCAAAGCAGGCCACCGTGCCCCTGATCAGGTGTGCATCTTCTTTACAGTCACCAGGTTTCCAAGCAGATGTGTTTTGTAGTTTCTAAAATGACTGGGTGGGAAGCTGTGTGTTGCCAGCATTAGTGCCAAGTGAATTCCTTTTTCAGATGTTTATTTGGTTTACCAGTGTCCTTAATGCATTCTTGCTATGGGTATAGCATAGTGCCAACAAAAACCTCCACAAATTTCAGCATGGGCATCTGATCCTGTATTAGCTTGCAAGAACAGCAAGTGTTTTTCAACTGGTACTTGAACTTAAAATCTAATCATGATTTACAGCCCCACAGACCTCTTTTGCTAGCCCTGTATCTTTCCTCCTTCCTTGGGAGGACCTGGGCTTTGAGTCGGTAAACGCTGTGTGTTGGGAGTGGTGGCACAGCTCTGTTGCGGCAGCAGTTGGAGGCTCAGGGGACGTTAGGGGAGCGCGTCTGGATGACGCATGTATTGGTGATCCCAGGAATCTTTCCCTGGAGTTTGTCCAGGGACAAGTCCTTTCTGAGCGGGGATTCACTCTTTTCCGAAGTCACGTCTTGCAAAAAGTGGAGTCATGGAGAAGGTTATGACATGTGGACATGGGGCAATGTTAAGGGGGGACAGTTGTTTGAGTCTCTTCCCGTTTCATTTGATCTGTGGAAACAAACAGTTCAGTCTCAAGTGAAATGTGTTGTTGCTTTCCCTCGCTTCTGCGGTTTCAGGATCCAGAATATTTGTTTATCTGCAATTTTATATCTACACAGAATGCTCAGATCACACCGGTCATTGTATTTAGTGCTGGTAATGTGCTGCTGAGAGAGGAGGCTTTGCAGTCCGAAGCACATTTAGCAAAGTACATAAATGTGAGGAGGGGGGAAAAATCCCTGAAGACATCATTTGTGTAACTATCTACATAAAAATTTAAGCCACTTCAATAAAGTACACACAAATAGTTTGCAGTTTGTCTTGAACCCTAGCTGTTCTACTGTGATTTCTAAATAGAATATGATTAATGTTAAAAATAATCCAATAGATGAATTCTGTCTTTTGGATTGTTTTTACCAGGTCAAAGGCCATTATTGCAGTAATTGAATAATCCCACAGACCTTTGCTCCAGACATTCACTATGGAAACTAAGCAATGAGGACTGGCTATTCCATTCCAATCATCCAGACAGCATTTTAATGGAAAAGAAAAGTCTGATGCAGTTAAAAGCCCCTCTAAAAGCAGATTATGATGAAAAAATAGATGCTCAGATGAGATGTAGGCTGGTGATTCACTTCAAAATGCTGTAAATGTTAAAGACTTTGATAATCACTTTGGCAGGAATGCAAAGACATATAAATGTTTTTTTTCCCCTTCGTTCTCTAGGCTGAGAGACAAGGGGGAGGGCTGTTTTCTTTCCACAAGACCAGAGAAAAGCAGAGATTTTTAAAGTAGAAATCAGAGCATCGTTCTGAGATTGTTTTGAGACTATGAAACAAAAAATATTCTGCTGTTAAAAGTTTTGCATGTCATATTTAGACGACAGTGAACGTGGCGATGTTTATTAATTATAGGATAGGACCATCTAATGACTCCAGCTGAGATCATGACATTGTGTGCCAATTATTATATACATGTCATGCGGTGAGGTGCAAACACAGCCAGGAACACCTTAACTCTAAGTAGACTTGTAACCAATCACTGCTTATTTCACCTGTTTTTGCATCCCTGCAAATCCATTGACTCCAGCTGAGATGCTCTTGACTTAACTCAACTTTGGATGGAGACAAATCACAGGCAAATTTTGTTATTCTTATTTTATATGAGAACGGGGAAAGGAAAAGATAAGTTACCTGTCTAAAGTCACAGGACTAGTCTATGGAAAAGACTCCATTGACTCCAGAAACAGTGTCCTAGATGCATAAGCCTTTTTTTCCTCCTATAAGAAACCAGCTAAGCTCATTTCAAGATGAGTGAGAGTTTGCCAAAAACACTCAGAAATTGTTTGGTGGTGGGTCTCCAACACTTTTCCTCCACCCCCTTGTAATTTTTGCTGGCGCCCTGGTGGGCTCACATCCCCCGTGGTCCTTTCACAACCACCAAGACAGATTCTGTAGATCTTGGGAGATCCAGGGAAAGCAATTGCAAACTGAAATGCAGATGTGAGGCATGATCCAAACCTTTGGCCATGCAGGGCTGCCAATGCAGCACTCATCAGGCCGGTTACTGAGCCAGCCAGACTCGAATGATGTTGCTAAAAACATAATGGAATTTGGTTGCAGAATTTAACCTTTAGAAGTCCAGCAGCTGCTTCACGGGTCCTCTGAGAGGCTAAGCAGTCAGCATTTAAGATCCCAGATTTGAAGCATTGCAGATTCATTTTTTTATGCGTTTTCAATAACCTAAAAAAAGCTAGGTCTGCCGAATAGGTGCAGCTGCATTACCGGGAGAGAACCATTTAAGATCTGGCACAGCAAAGAGCAAATGTTTAAAAGACAAGTTTATCAGTCTTCAATGAGGTTTTGTGGGCACTGAGTGGTCATCTCATTATTGAGTAATCCTTAATGCAATGTGCACTGAATCTATAATTAAAGCAGCTTCCACCTTTATCTCACATGATAAATCTTGATTTCTCCGAGTTCTTGCAAAACTTCTCTCCATTTTAAAGGTGTACCTGATGTATCTGAGCCTTGAAAGCATTCATCTTGACTAACCTAGTGACACCTTGAAGGGCTCACTTGGAGTAGTACAGGAGAACAAGAAACTCATATCCAAAATGATGTTTCATAGTGAATCGGTTTCAGCAAAATAAACCAGGTTTCAACGGAATGAAGCGCCTTTATCAGCTGTTGTTATCCAGAGTCTCTTGCTGCAGTATGGCTCCTGCCTGCTCACACTCTTTTCCTATGGAGAAAGTGTTCTCTGCTCCTTCTTCAAAAACTCCTCTTTCAACCCAGAAGCCCTTCAGATCTCTCAGGAGTCACCTTGCCTTCTCCCCCATTGAAACCTCTCCCGCCTGAGCTGTTGTAAAACTCTCAAACAGCACCTGTTGCTGACAAAAGCCACTCAAGGCAAAAATATTTACCTGTATTTCTAGAAATGACAGCTCGGAAGAACTTACTCAGGCTTAATGGCTGCCAAGATACCCACAGAGATAGGAGAAAGGAGGAAGCCTATAGGTCATAAAGGGTAAATTCTCTCAGAGCAAAACTGGCAGGAGTTGAGTTATGCCAGACCGAGCCCTCTGCCTGTCTTTCTTGGGCAACTGTGCAATTGTTTTAAAAGCACAATAAAAAGGGTAGAAAGGATGAAACTGGGTACTACCGCCCTGTCAGCCTCACCTCTGTGCCTGGGAAGATCCCAGAACAGATCCTCCTAGAAGCTATGCTAAGGCACATGGAGGACAGGGAGGTGATTCGAGACAGCCAGCATGCCTTCACCAAGGGCAAGTCCTGCCTGACCAACCGAGGCGCCTTCTGTGATGGAGTGACTACATCAGTGGACAAGGGAACAGCTATGGATGTCGTCTATCTGGCCTTTGACAAGGACCCCACAACACCCTTCTCTCTAAATTGGAGAGATACAGATTTGATGGATGGGCTATTTGATGGATGAAGAATTGGTGGGAGGGTCACATGCAGAGGGCAGTGGTCAACGGCTCAATGGGGATCGGTGACAAGTGGTGTCCCTCAGGGGTCAGTATTGTGACAAGTACTGTTTAATATCTTCATCAGTAACATAGACAGTGGGATCAATTGCACCCTCAGCAAGTTTGCAGATGACACCAAGCTGAGTGGTGTGGTTGACACACCTGAGGGATGGGATGCCATCCAGAGGGACCTGGACAAGCTCGAGAAGTGGGCCTGTGTGAACATCATGACGTTCCACAAGGCCAAATGCAGGGTCCTGCACCTGGGTTGGGGCAACCCCTGTTATCAATACAGGCTGGGGGATGAAGGGATTGAGAGCAGCCCTGCCAAGAAGGACTTGGGGGTACTGGTGGATGAAAAGCTGGACATGAGTTGGCAATGTCCACTTGCAGCCCAGAAGGCCAATTGCATCCTGGGCTGCATCAAAAGAACCGTGGCCAGCAGGTTGAGGGAGGTGATTCTCCCCCTCTACTCTGCTCTGGTGAGACCCCACCTGGAGTACTGCATCCAGCTCTGGAGCCCTCAGCACAAGAAGGACATGGACCTGTTGGAGTGGGTCCAGAGGAGGGCCACGAAGATGATCAAAGGGCTGGAGTACCTCTGCTATGAAGACAGGCTGAGAGAGTTGGGGTTGTTCAGCCTGAAGAAGAGAAAGCTCCATGGAGACCTTATTGCAGCCTTTCAGTACTTACAGGGGACTTATAAGAAAGACGGGGACAAACTTTTTAGCAGGGCCTGTTGCAATAGGACAAGGGGCAATGGCTTTAAACTAAAAGAGGGAAGATTTAAACTAGATATCAGGAAGAAATTTTTTACGATGAGGATGGTGAAGCATTGGCACAGGTTACCCACAGAGGTGGTAGATGCCCCATCCTTGGAACCATTCAAGGTCAGGTTGGACGGGGCTCTGAGCAACCTGATCTAGTTGAAGATGTCCCCGCTCATTGCAGGGATGTTGGACTAGTTGGCTTTTAAAGGTCCCTTCCAATCCAAACTGTTCTATGATTCACAATAAAGAACATGATCAGATCATTTTTTTGTGGTCCAGGCACCAACCAACAATTTGGGATTTTCTTTCAATTCCTAACTGTGCCCTGGGTTCCCTGTGTGACTTCAGCAAGTCCTTTAGACTTCCTCCCGAATACCCAGGTTCCTAATTCCTATTGAGTTAGGTCAGTATGCGCTAAGGACTTCTGCAACAGTCAAGCTCTGCCTCAGGGCCCAGACTGTACAATCCTGCCTTTCCCCTGGTGACTTTCTCACTTATTTAGATTTGTTGGGACTGAGTGGTAGAGCCTGTCTCCTCTGCAGCAACCACCAAAGGAGAGTTCCACTTTTGATTTGGGGCTTTAATGCATCTTCAGCCACAACATAGTAGTCATAAACTACAGATGGTGGCAAAGCTTTCATGTCTAAGCAAGAAGTGCACGGAGCACTTTATCTCCTCACAGCAGATAACCTAAATAAAGCCTTAGTTTTCCTCCAGATATTGAGCTAGAAATGTGCACCAGGCGTAGTTTCCACAAAACAGTAATTTATCTGATCATGTAGCCATAGAGCAGAGCCGTGTTGATAGCTGTCTCAGCACAAAGAGATAAACATGTCGAGAGTTTCTCCGGAAGTAGAAACTTGGGCTGAGACTGTGGGAACCATGTTGCCATCATCGAGAATTCAGGAGAACTGGCATGATTTCACAGCACCACTTGTACGCAAAATGAGAGGCTTTTGAAGGCAGGCGAGCTGAGGGCATCTTTCTAAACATGCCAAGTGTGTTACAAATAGCTCCTGAGAGCTGCAGCCAAGTCCAAACGAGCGCTCTCTGCTGCCTGCTGTTGGGGAAGGCTTCATGTGCGCTGTGCCTGCAGCCCAGATCCTTTAGGAAACGTCCAGTGGATGGGAAGGGCTCAGCTCTGGGATCTGGGTGGTCCATGGTACAAACTACAGAATTCTCATGTCAAAGTGAGACCACAGCATGGTCATCCTCCTCCTGTTCACTGTGCCCAATTTCTGCACAAATCCCAGGCTTGCAAACTGGAGGAACATCTTGGTACAGTCAGGCTAGGGAGGATGAAGAAAGCCCGCTGCCAAGGGGACGTTGTGACCTTGGAAAGGGAGTCCCACGATCGGTTATGTACTGACCTTGGTCCTCATCCCTGCCCTTCACAGGCTTGGTGGGGAGCTGGGGAGCCCAGGAGGTCTCAAGGGAAGTTGCGTGCTCGAGGGGACTGCCAGAGCAATGCAACAAAAGGGGAGTTCAACACTTTAAGCAAAAGGTTGCATTTTGTTCCTCATTCCTCTGCCATACAAAGCCATCACAGCTAAATGCAAAGGGACCCCACAGCGGTATTTTTGCACCTCACTGTTACTGAAATTCATGTGAATTAGGCATTGAGCAGCTAAATGCATTTTTGGCTCTAACCCTAATTCTGTAATGCGTCCAGTGCCTCATTAAGAAGACAAACTCATTAAATGTAACAGAGCCTCTGAAACAAAGGTGACTGATGTGTTGGTAAATTGGAAATGCAATTCACTCCATCTTCAGTTTGAGAACTGTGTCCTGTATCTAACATTGGTTGCATTATATTAATGTTTTTCTTCTTCTTTTCTAGAGATCATGCTCCCAGGGAATTTGACTCATATATAAATCAACCTGACTTACATTTCAGGTTTTTTTTTTATTAAATTGAACAGCTACTGGAGGTTAGAGTTTTAGGAGAGAGCTTTCAAATTAATGCAAAGCTTGAATTATTCTTATACTGCAAAACAGTGGGAAGGAGTAAAGTTCTCTCTGACTGGCAGCCAACAGCCACTTAAATTAAGGAAGAAACAAACCTTTTGCCAGTTACAAAAAAGTCAACACATCTGTCTGAATTATGAATTAGGGATGCTGAGCTTAGACCAAAAATATGGACAAAAGCAGATCTGGATCTTCACTTTTGATGCAGAGGGCTGAACTCTGTTACTCCTACTTTTATGTGTTTGTCAAAACAATGCTGAAAAGCACCTCTGCTTAAATAACTTAAAAGCTCCGTAGGATACTAACAACCCTGAAATCCCTTGATACTTTTCTTTAATTTAGGCTTTCCTTTGTTGGTTTGCTTACACTAAAACTCCAGCTTGAAATTAATGGCGGTTTTGCTCTATACTGAAAGAACTTGCGATCTTCTGGCTTACTGGGAACAGCTGTGTATGTTGTCTCAAGTCATGCAAAAATTAAATTTTAATAGCAGTTTTAATTATAATTTAATTATGATGTATACACAAATTATATATATATATAATTTGATTATAATTTCATTATAATAGCTATTACCAGCCCTGTAGGTAACATTGGCTATGAGTAGGCTTCAAAGCATTTCACAAAGGGAGTGAACATATAATTAGCACTGTTTTAGAAATGGGGAAACCGAGGCAGGAGCTGGCTTGGCTAGAAGAAGGCACAAGGTTAGCACCAGGTACTGCACCTCAGTCCTCTGGGTCCAGCTCCACGCACAGGCCCCAGGATCGGTTGGATGCTCTGGCATCTTTCTGACAGCATAAGCTAAGCTGTGTGTTTGGGAGCTGGAACTTCTTTTTCCAAAGCCTCTCCTTGCTGCTTCTCCCCTGCAATTTCCTAGACATTATCCACCTCCCCCCCCCCAAAAAAAGCATTAAGCAATGCATCCTAATTATTATTGTGGCAAAACTTTCTATCTTCAGCAATCAGTCAAAGATGTTGTCATGGAAGGCTTATACTCCTCGAGCCACCTCTCTAGCTGTCAAAAAAATACCTTTGAAGTCACTAACCCTGTTTAGACCTCTTGAGGCATCACTTGTCCAAACCAATGTCCCACTTGCAAGCCTTTTGCTATTGGGCCACCTCCCATGATCCTTCCTGGCCATTTTGCTACCACTGCTGCTTAACCACGCAGACAGACACACCAAGAGCTCAAGGTATTTTTTGCCAGATCATCATACCAAACAGGTAAGTAGATGTGGATTGCTGCAAGAAACGTGTAGGTGAAGAATTAATCTGTGCTTAATTTTCTGCTAATAACCTCCTAGCGGTGACATAACTCCATACCAAGGATTAGACCATACACAGTTTCAGACCTTAAGAAAGCAGAAATATGTACCTAAATCACAACGTGATCCAAAAGGTATAAAAAAAGGTGTGTATATAAAGAAAAGAAGGCTGTAAAAGGAAGGATTTATAAGAATAAATGAGGACATAAAAAAGAAACAGAAAAATAAGAGGTAAAGGGCTTGACTGTGGCAGTAACTGATCTTCCTGAGTTGTGTTGATGATTATTTCTGTCATCATAATACTCACAAAGAGATGAAAATATGATTTTTTTTTCTTTACTTTTAAAAAATTCACACTTTTTCCCTGCACTGGTGAAATGACAGTGCATTCTCTGGAAGAGTGAAGAGAGACGTAGTTCTAGTAAACTGAAATGGAATGGGAAAAGTATGGGGTGAAGATATGTCTGAATGAATCACGCATATACTGCCAGGAGAGATGAAGTTACACAGGAAAGTTGGCATGTTTGTAAAATTTCCTGCCCAGATTGTGCCAGCAGAACTCACACGTGGCTTTTGAACCTGCAATAACCCTCGTGTGTCCGTGCCAGGGGCTCTTGTCCATGCAATAGTCTCTTCTGCTGCTTTGAACAATCCTCCTGGTCCCAGTCCAGAGGGGAGGGTAGATGCAGACACACAGCAGGCCATGCGTGAAACACGACCTGGGGCTTCAAACTAATTTTCGTTATTCCAGGAAAGTGAGAATTGAAGGAGAGGTAGATGTTTTGTGCCATTTTGCTTAAAGACCTACGACACAGAGCATTGCACTGAAGTGTAGGATCCCTAGATTTGAATTCCATCTTGCTGGGTGACTTTGGACAAGATTCTTAACAGCCTCAGCTTCCCCCTCGTGCAAAGGAGGCTGTCTGGGCATCTTCCATGGAGCACTCCAAGATCCACTGATGAAAAAGTCATATATGTTGTTATTACCTTTCTTTAGCACTGCTGAATGTGTGCAATGGGTGAGTCATGTCCAGCAGACAGCAGGCTCTGATCCAAGAGGAGTATATTTAAGTTACAAGTGTGGCAGCATGGAGAGGAGAGGAGAGGAGAGGAGAGGTTGGCTTGTGCACTCACCTCATCCAAGGGCACAGGATGGGAAATAGAGGGGGAAAGGTACAGGAGAAACACAGCTCAAACCAGCAAGAGGAGTGAGGAACGGTGTGCGGGTCCATTGTGATGATATTGCATGGAATAACTACCAGCACACCCTGGAGATTATGTTCCTGGTGGAGGGGATGGTGTGGAAGATGGCACGAAGCGAAGTCAGGGTGAAGGAGATGGGCAGTACACTTGGGCACATATGAGGGAGTGTGGGACTAAAGGGAAAACAGGACCTAGAGACAAGAGAAGAATCCAGAGACAGGGTAAAGAACCATGACAGGATAAGAGCAAGAGTGTTCAAGGGTAAACAGAAGATAAAATCTCCCTGTGATAATATGAAATAGTTAAATCCAAACATTGCATTGCATTATTGCTGGCTTGCTTTCACTGTAGCAATTACTGAACAAACTCGTCAACTTATTAAACAGACAGAGATACACAAATGAGCAGCATATAAAGACCATGTCAGCTTGCAGCCCTGAGGCAACTCGCACTCACTTGCAGTCATCCCTGGGTTAACGGGCTCTAGGGAGCCTCTGCTCCAAGTGCAATTTTATCATCACCCCTGGGACCAAGTGAAGTTGTAGCTCCACTCCCATCATTGCTGTTAGACGCTGCTTTCATCCCAGGCTCACCAGACTGAGTCACAGCCAAAGGAAAGAGAAGAAATAACATGGGAAACAAAGAGAACAAGTATGGGAGGGGTATTATATGGGGAGCTGGTTTAGGTCTTCTGCAGGATCTAGACAAAGCCCGTGACAGGAGTGGTGTTACCAGCTCGCCCACCCTAAGGAAATCCATAGCAAGACCAAAGAGGCCCAGGAGCTCTAAGGTATAACCCAGGGGCCACATAACTCCTGTGGAAGTCAAAGAGAGAAATTCTCACCCAGGCTAAACCAGAAAGCTCTGTAAAAGCAATGGAGAGACCCTGTTTTCCAGTGGCTGGAAGGCTGGCCAGGAAGTGTATCCAGGAGGTGGACTGTGCGCTAAGAAAACAGCCAAGTCCCATGAAGCTGGGTAAGGGAAGATACAGGCATCCCTGGGATGTGCAGGGAGGCTCAGAGGCCCATTGTATACTCTTATTTGCTTGATGCTGGAAAAAAAGAAGAAAAAAAGATAGAAATGAAAAAAATAACACTCTGTTTTTCCTAAACTAGGTGCAACTTTCAGGGTCAGGACAGGAGGTCAGAAACTCTTTGCTGTTGCCCAACCTTTTCTCAGCTGTCTGCCTGCCCTAAGATCATTCACAGATCTCCTCAGGAAGACTCCACAGGTGCAAATGCCTTAACTCCCCCGGCCTTGGGTGGTGACGGGGATATTGCTAATTTGAACCAGCTGAGGCTCTAGCTTCTCCGAGCCCAGAATGGCTTGACATGAGAATAAAATGCCATCCCAAACAGGAGTGTGCCTTGGTGAAGTAGAAGACCAGCCTAACAGGTGAATGCTGTCTTGAAAAATCTGTTCTTCTGCAGTGGTTACATCACTTGCATTTGTTATTCTTCACCCATTCCTAAAATCTAGGTTCTGGGATGTCTCTGTGCTACTGCTAGCTAATGGGAAGCCTGTGTATCTCACTCAGATGTTATTAATTCCAAGCGAATACACTTGTTAGCTTTCTCTACTTACCCTCCTCATGTTCTCACATAAAAATGACTCAAAAAAAAAATGTATTTCCTGGAACAGTCCTTGACAGACTGTTTACCATCTTAAATTGATCACCCATCACAGACTCTTTCTCTGCCATAACCACTCAATATTGCAGGGCCAGGCCAAGAACTCACATTAAGTAGAGAAGATTTGCACGATGTGTCTCCGAGACAGAGGAGCCCTTTGAAAGGTTAAACGCTGGGGTCTGCAGCACTCTCGGTCTTGGCTGGAGGCTGAAATGCTGCAGGCGGGAGTGTAAGACAAGGACTCTGCAGCAGCCCTGGGCAGGCAGCCTGCGTGGTAAGGGCTTCGGGAACTGGAAGATGGTGGAAATGGGAGCAGCCTTAGTCAGAAGATAATTAGAACAATTTATGTTTATCTCCCCCTGCCTTCACCCCCCCCACCGCCTCCCCCAAATAGAACTTTTCCAATCTGCAGTAAAACCATGTTTCTCATTTTGGCTTACTGTGATGTGAAAGATGAGAAAAGGGAAAGGGTTTCTTTATTTTTTTCCTCCTTTTCCTTTTCTCCGAGTTCCATTAATGCCAGTTAGGAGGAGTCAGGATGGAAGAGCAGAGAAGGAGAAACAGTCACATAAAACCTAAATGAGTGAAGAACATAGATGATCTTGAAACACCAGGAAATGTTTTATTCTACATTAAAACTAAATAAATTGTTGCTTAAAAATTGAAAGTGCCAAACAAGTAAATAAGTAGCCAGAGCTCTCTTGCTATTTAAAAAGTAATCTCTTATTTGAAAAGCACTGCTCACTGACCATATTTCAGGTTCTTACCAAAATTTGCCATCCAGATTCCTATAAGGTCCCTGGGGGTGGGCTGAGTCAAAGTCAGGGAGATGGGATACGGGATATTTGGAAACACAAGCTGTTCCTTGCTTTGCACGGCTGGAGCATTACCTGGACAGTGACCCCTCGGTGGCGGCGGCTGAGCAGCAGGATGGCCCGGCCGAGAGTGCACGTCCCAGAAAAAAGGGTCTGTGAACTGGACCTCCAGCTGGAGGCAAGGATGTGTGGCTGGTGGGGGCAATGTTGCCTTCGGCCACGCAGAGCAGAGCGAGCCCTGGGAATTGTGCTGGATCAGTCCGGAGCCAGCATGAGATTGTTCACAGCACAATACTTCATTAGAGTCGTTTACTTTCATTAAAACCAGTTGGTGAGCAGCAGGACTTTCCAATCAGTCCATTTCTGGGTAGGCTTCTGAAGTCCTTCGTTTCCATCGGCGTTAATTATCCATGGCTAGCTGTGCGGGGGTGTTACAAAAGCAAACCTTTGGAGGTGGGGACCTGCACTGAGCCACATTTGAAGAGGAGATTCAGGGCATTTGTGTGCAGTGAGATGTGAGCGAGCCTGGCGGGCTGGTAGCATGATACAGCACAGCACGTACTGCGCAGAGAGAGGAGGAGGGAGCCCTGAGATGTGATTTTCCTTTGGCCCGGGCTGCACTGCCCACCTTCCCTGGGAGATGCTCCCCTCGGGTACAGCAGCGCTTCAGCCCTGCTATACGGCTTCTGATCCTACAGCCTGCAAAGCCTGGGCTCGTCCAGGGTCTCTGCGCAGCGTCTGTCACACAGATGGGTCCGCTCTTAGTCACCAGCATCATGCAGGTCTTGCAAAGCTGGGCTGGGCACTGCCTGAGCTCCTTGTGTTTCAGCTCTTCAGTAATAAACTGGGAACTACAGGGCATGTACTCCGCAGGGGAGTTTTGAGGTTAAATCCATCAAAACTCGGGGTACTTCTCAAAGGAGACCATGTAAGTCCCATTTGTATTTTCTGAATTGTGTTTAATTTGATTCAGGCCTTCTCTAATCATGATATTGTCTTCAGAGAAAAGTCAGTGTAATGTCAATCATTTCCCAGCAAGGACAAGCTCCTACTGCTGTTCCTGCGCACCCTGATCCGGAGGACTGGTATGTTCCAGCTGTACAAGCAATATGAACATTTTCACTGTGTGGTTAGCAGATCCCACCTGAAATCCGTATGGATCCATTGTAAAAGTGGAAGAGGATATCCTTTGATCCCAGTCGGAAGTTCATTGCCACTTCCCTGCTTCCCCAGGGAAATGGCTTCCCCTTCCCTTGCTAATCTGTCCCTCACCTGGTGGTCGAATGACTCCTTCGCCAGAGTTCCCACATGAGGCCGTTAACGATTTAAACCCCCCTTGTACTGCGAATCAAGCACACAACTGTCTGATCCAGCTCCTACTGGACTTAGCCTGGGTTTTGCCTATGGTTTGTCATGGAGCAGAGTCAGGCCACTCTGAGCATCAAACCAGTCACCCCAGCACTGCCCCTTAATCGTCACCCAACAAAGCAGATTAATGCCTCTCTCGTTTCTCCCCCGTCCGCTCCGTGCCTCCCCACGCTAATAGCTACTGAGCAGCTGACTTTAGCATAATGCAGCGATCCAAACATAAGCAGACACGGCGGGATTTACTGGAAGACGTCGCCTCTCACAATTCATTATTTATAACAGCACTTTATGATTAAACCTGAAGCCATTAGAATGGCGAAAGCTCAGGCTGGGACAATGTCGGCTTACTCAGACACACACGGGCACGGCCATACCAGAAAAAAACACGTTTCCCTGTACTGTCTGTGGGATATATAGGGAAAGACTAAGCAAGCAAACAAGATGATGGTGTAAGGCTGTAGGGATTGATTCTGATCTTGTGGGAAGGCCCCACAGTTTGTGTGGGTAGTGCTGGGGCTGCTTGCTGGGGCCAGCTTGTCTGCGCAGACCTGGCTGGAGGTGCGGCAGCCTGGCCTGCACGCAGGTGCTCTCTGGGGAGGTGTACCAACTCTCTCTGGTGCATCCACACCCTGATGTCCTCCACAAACCTCAGCTCCAGCTGTGAGCTCTGCAACCCACCATCCCTCCGGCATTGCCAGCTACCTACGGAGGTGTGCAAAATCCCGATGCTTAATCCTTCTGCTGCTGCTGCTGCATGTGCAGAGAGCTCCTCACCGCGTGGGGGCCCGAGGAACCCCCCTGTGAAGCTGTCAGTCATAGCTGGCAACTACAGCAAATATTCTGGCAGCGCTATTGGTAATATCCAGAGCGCCTAGGGATGGGTCTAAGTCCTGGCAGATCTGAATCTACAGCCCTCAAATCCCCAAGTGGATGAAAGACTGTCTGCATGTTCACATCCTGACTGTGCTCACCAGCCTTCATGCTCAGGCTGATGCAAGCCCGTGGTGGTTTGGGTATCGCTGCTGCTATAGACGCTGCCCAAGTGTGACCACAAAGCAGAACGTGCCTCCTGGAGCACCTCTGGTTGGTTATCACACTACCCCCCTCCACGTCACCGTCCACACTACAGATGGGTCTGTGCGTTTGTTGGGGGGTCCAAAAACCCCACTGGGCTTCCCTTCAGCTGAACAACTGCCTGTGCTGACTGTCCAGGGCCAGTTTGTCAGAGCTTTCTCCTTCTGGAGAGCCGTTCTTCCCATAGCACCATCAGCATGATTGTGCAAGTCATTGGCTGTTCACAAGCAAAGAAAATACTCTTAGTGTAGACTGATGGAGGCTTTTCCATCCCTAGCGCAGGGTCTCAGCTCCCAGATGGAGCAGAGCTCTCAGCCAGCATTTGCTTTATTTAGGTGAGAGAAGCAAAGGTCCCAGAGGAGGCTTAAAAATAAGCCTCTCCAAGACATCTTCACGCACGGCTGCTCTCAGTCCCCGCTAAGTTGGACGCATGTGGTGCTTTATCCCACCCCACAGTGCTGCCAGGAGGAGCTTCCTCCAGCAGTGACACGGAGATGCTGGGACCTCCCGGAGGAGCTGGAAGGCATGCGGGAGTGCAGGGGGAGGCGTGAGGAACTGATGCTTTTCCCTCTGTCGTGGTTTAACCTTGGCAGGCAGCAAGCGTGCAACCTACTCTGAAGAAAATTAACTCTACCCCAGCCAAACCCACTCTCTCTCTTCTCGCCAGCACATAATCTTGGCAAATGAGGAGAGACAGACAAGGAAAGCGGAAAGGATGAATAAAGGGAAAGGCCCTTTTAAATTCTCTGAACGTACAAGGGCTCACGGCTGTAGAGCAGAGTTATCTGACAGCTCCCTGCCATACCCTCTTGAAGGAGAGTTCATCTTCCCTGGCTGCGATGGCTCCACACCAGACATAACAGGAACAGTTTTTCAGTGTCTTTCAAAGATGTTTGCAATGATGCTCTCCAGAGCCATCCTTCCAATACCCCTTGCTTTGACCCCTTCCTCACCCAGGAGCTGACCCTGAGCTGCTCCATGCGCAGGCAGGGGTCAAAGTCCAGAAACTTCCAAACTCAGAAAGAAGAAAAATTATTTTCTCCACCAAAGAAAGCAGAGGGGGAGGGGGTAAACCAACACACAGAACTAACAAAACCCCCTGCTGGCAGCAGCTTGCCAGAGCAGTGAAATAAGGGATCTCTCTATGGTGAGTAACACCAGCATGGCATCTTTCTCCATTGCTAGAGTAGGAGCTGTGACTCCATCAAAGATTTCTCATAGCCAGCTTCCCAGTTTGAGCTACAGAGCTGCAATTTTTATCTCTGCCACTCTAGTTCACTGCAGAGTAGAGGCTATTTCAGTAATCCTTGCTTGTGTCGAATATGCCTTACTTTATGGGCCTTAACTCTGCTCCAACTTCACCAGGAACAGGATCAGGGTCAATACGCTCCATTCCCAGCACGGGGCAGAGTCTGTTGTTGCTTTTTTTGAAAATCAAAGAAGTTCCTCTCCCTCTGCCCAGAGCCACGGGCTAATAGTGAATAGAAAGACTCAGAAAAACTGAGAAGGCTGGAGAACACGAAGTGCAGAAACCAACGCACTTCTGGGGACAGTCTTGTCATCCCATACAAGAAACAATCTGAGCTCTGCTTCTAGGTCCCTTTTCTGTCCCTAGTCACTCTGTTTCCTTCTGAGTGAAGCAAGATGAGATGTTTTCATGTATTTTTTTCTGTGAGTCTCTAGCTGCCCTATCACTACAGCATCTGAAGTCCCTTGGTCCCTTCCAGGAAGCCAGAGGGGAAATCCCACCCTTGCCCAAGCACCCAGTCCATCATGAATGGGGTCATTAGGTGCCACTGGCTGCAGGTGCCAGGAACAGCTCTCCAGTGAGGATTTCATCAGTGGCTTGCCAGCCCAGGTAAAAACCATCAGGTTGCGGTTGTGGTATGGTGACAGCTCCTCGGAGACCAGGGCTGGGACACAGTTCTGGGACCGGGGCAGTGCCCAGGCTCTGCCATAGGTTGGTCTGTGGCTCTTCACCATCAAAGCCCACAGTGTTTGGAGCAGGAGACCTGTTTGGGCACCACAGATCCCTTCTGACCTGGTGCCCGACCTTCCCCTGTGGGGAATCCTTGACCTGAGAGAGGAGGAGCTCAGCGTTGGCAGAGCTGGCGAAGCACATCACATTTTATTTACACAAGCACTCCTGCAGCGTGAACTCCTTCAGCTCACCTTTGCGCTGGTGCAAATTAGGAGTAGCAACACTGTGGTCCAGTGAGATAAACCCATGATGAGTAACAGATTCCCTGGTGTTTCCTTATCTCACTGTTGTGACCTTGCTGCTGAAATTTAACCTCAATCCATCACTTCTGGAGAATAAATTCCTTTACCAAACTTCAGGCCTGGAGTCTGTCAGTCCCTGGCCATCAGGGTTAGGAGATTACGTTGTGCTACCTGACCTCTGACACTATTTTGAGGGCTCGTCTACAGCTACCAGTATGTATAACTTTTTAATATTTTCACAATTTTATACTTGCGCTTTCGTCTGCCTGGCTGTAATACTAATAAGTGAGAAAAAATACCAGCTTTGTTAAAATGGCTGCCTTGTAGGGGCACATCCACAGCAGGCAGACATTTTTCCTGCATTTCTGTTGGATTCCTTTGGTATAACCTAATCTTACACCAGTCCGATGGGGTCAGTCCCACGACTCATACTCCTTTCAAATTGCATTGTCAATGCAATGTTTTGAAAGAAGGGCGTTACGGCTTGTTAACTGGTCATGAGATGCCAACAAACATGGCAAGCATTCGCTTGTTCTAATAAACAAATCCTTGCCCCATATTGGATAATTAGCTAATTTTCTATAACCCTAAGCAATTTCTGGTATTGTTTGAGATTCATTTTGTTCTTTTAGCAAACCCTCAAGCCAAAGGATGCTCCAGTTACAACCCAAAGGGATGTGTGGTTTCAATAGCATTTCCACACCTTAAGCTTGCAAAAAGTTACCTTTATGTGACTCAAAGACAAGAAGAGCCATGTTGGTGATAGCTGGGCATCAGTCATCTCCTTTGAATTCTGTTGAGCTGTACTAACTAATTTGTCCACAGATTCATTACTGAACAAAACAAAGTCAAAGTGGGCTTGTTTTAGCCAGGAGAGACAGTTCTGTCCACAGTGTTCAGATGATCAGCTCTGCTGAGCTCACTTTTGCTGTGGTTAAACTTACTGGTAGCAAAACGGAGTACGAGAGCTGGTGCATTTAGAAGTAGGTGAGGCATGTCTTCCTGTGCATTTCACCATCCTCAAGTGATATCCTTGGGGATTTTTTTTTTTTTTTCATCATTTCATAGGTACTTCTACCTTTGGGTCATAAAATGATTGATCCACTTCGTAAGGATCACTGTTGGTTCAGGCATCTGTGCACACTCCTCAGAAAGCATGAGGCTGGAAGAACAGCTTACAGGCCTGAGTTGGGGTCCAGTCAGAAAGCTCACAAAGCGGGCAAGGTCTTACCCTTCTTGTCAGGAAAATGTGAGGTGACCTTCTCAAATGAGGGCACTGTCAGAGCCAAATAAATCCTCTTTTCAGCTTGATTCTGCCCATAACGAGCACTGAAAGCAAGCTCGTATCTCATGGTGTTACAGCCTAATCTATCTGCCACTGTCTAATTCCAAGCTTGTTGGCATTTATAGGCGACACCAGACTATTCTGCCCCTGGGGTACCGCAGAAAATACTGGATTGCATTTGAGGACACTGATCTTGTTAGATTCCTAGTACCAGGGAGACTGAATAGCAATAAATGGGAAGGACACGAGGAACGATTAAAGGGAGGTAATAAAAAGGGTTTTACAGTCACAAATGGTGTGGAGAAGGTGGCTGAGGAGCAACAGGGCATTATTTGTTATACATGAGAACTGAAGGGTGCCCAGTGAAAAGAGCAAGTAGCGGGTTTATTTTAAAATAAACAAAGGGAAGTACTTGTTCACACAATGCATAACTGAATCGTGACTCATTGCTGCAGGATGTTGTGGAGGCCAAAAGCCTTCACAGGTTTAGACAAACTCAGGGAAAAGGAGCCCATTGAGAGCTATTAAATAAGATAGTTCACATGCTACCTATAGCTCACGGTCCCTAAAGCACGGGCTGCAGGGAACTGGGCCGGGATGGTAAAAGCAGGGAATAGGTAACTCAATACTTGCCATGTTTCCTGCCTCTTCCCCCAGGAATTTGCTTCTTGTCGGTGTCAGAGAGAAGACAGTGCCAGATGGACTTTCTGACTCAGCAGGCATTTATGTTTTGCAACACACCTGATTTGTGAAACAAATTGTGGTCGTATTGATGACACGCCTATGGGGAAGATTGCTTTGTGGGGGGGCTGCTGTGCGCATGGGATGCATGTGCGTGTCTCTCGTATGGAATAAATCGATGGTCAATTATACATCTGAGTGTGGGAGTGCCATTACTCATTTGCTTTGCTTCCAGGCTGTGTGATAGGTGGTTGTGAGCAAAATCACAACTGACAAGTGCTGCTTTTGTCACGTACTCAGGGTTTTACTGTGAAGGTGAAGGGCATAGCGCTCAGCCAACGACCAGGGTCCAGCTAGTTTTGCTGCTTGTTGTTCTTCTAAGAGGTGAGTGAAGGAAAGAATATGCAAAAGGCTATTTAAATAAGTCATCTATAATAGGCTGCCTAAATACAGGGTTGGCATCTCACTGTTGGAAAGGCATGGTCTGACAGCCCCAGCAGCAGGTGGTGTGAGAATCTCCCACGCCTGCACCCGTCCCTCGCAGGGCATTGAGCAGCCTAGATGTGACCTTCAAAGTTTCTGCTCTCCAGCTTGTAGCAACTCACATGGGTCTCTCACACCATGGCTAATCCTTGCTGTGACTCCTAACAGTCTGTGGCCCACGACTGACCTCAGAAATGTCTGAAGACAGGGAAGAGCACTCACCAGACCCTCATGACATCTTTGGATAGCGTGGTTTTCCTCTAGCATCTCTGTCTGCAGGCTGGGCCTCTAAAACACAGAGGGGTTAAAGCGATTAGACCTCAAATTGGTAAGGAGGCTCTTGTTCCCATCCACTGCTCAGTCTTTCAGGAAGATCACTGAAAATTTCATCTTTGTGTCTATTTAATCTATCTAATCAAATCCGTAAGTCCTTGCAAAGCTTTTATGTCTGAAGATGGCTCTGCCTGCATGGGAGGAATGGAGAGATTCGCAACCGGGCTTGAGAAACAGAGAGAATTACAAAACTGCGGCTTTTATTCTCCTAAAGCAACTTCATCTAAGTGTATTTAAGTCCCCACTGCAAAGTCTGAGTACGTAACACCGGGCATCGGTGGTTGGGTAAGTTCAGGGTAAATAATATAACCACACAAGAGAGCAAGCCTCTAATACTATACAAAACACAAACATCTCTGCAGAGCAGAGGGGCCTTCAGCTGTGAAAAGTGTTTTCTTCCTGAATTTCAGACAGAGAGTGAGGTGGAAAGATCCGAATGTCAAGAAGAGTGTGAACGAGTAAAACCCAGGGGATGAGCTTGTGAAGATGAGCAAATACCACAGAGTGGTGGCTCTTCTCCCAAGAAGTAAGTCTTCATCATTGAAGTGGTGATCTGTAGTAAAACATTTTCTCCTCTCTCTTTGCCTTGGCTCATTGGATGAGATTAGCTGAACCATCCAGTTCTAAAAACATGGAAAATTTGTGGTTTTTCCTGTGGTTCACTCTCTCCTGGCCTTATGTGTAGAAAAGGGATATGCCCATGTTTGATCTGGCTTGTTTCTCCTGTCAATTCTCTGAAAATATTACAGAAATTGGATCTGGTCATGTTCCCCCCTAAAACTGACTCTGGAAAAGTTACTGGATCAGTCAGATGAAAGCAGCTGTACAAATCAGCTATCATCTGCTAAATGTTTGGCAGCCCAGGCAGTGCTAGTATCAATCAAGCTAACGGTTTGGTGTTTTGCTCATTCTGCTAGGTTAATGAAAAAAGCCGAATTGCCGTGGTCATGAAGCAAATCACCAGAAGTCATATGCTCACTACTTGGGTTGCTCTTTGCCCAAGGAGACCTCACTAACGGGTCTTTTTGCGAGTGCTGTGTTGTGGAATTACGGCTTATCTCCCCGTGCTATCTGAGAAGGTGATTTGTTATGCAGTATTTTGGCAAGATGAAACAAATAGCAGGAAACTGAGCTTGGATAGATGGGAATTCTGGCTGACACTGGGTGGCACTGAGTCCATACTGAATCCCTCAGGTTTTTATTAAGGGGCCTTTCTGCTTCTCGTTTAATTTCCCTGCTTTAAACCATATGGAATTAACTGTCCTTGGACGAGGAAGGGATGAGGTGCAGAAACTCCACCAGTTTTGTGTTTGCCTTGTCCTGCCAGAGCTGACTCTTGAAAGGGATCATGGCTCTTGCTGTCAGCGGTCCCCTTCTCCAGGCACTATGAAGTGCTACACTGAGTCCTAGCCTTTAAGTCCTCAAAGCAAGAAAATTATTAAAGAATTGTGCCAACAAGAAATAGAAGTACTATATTTTCTTAGGCAATTAATATCTGAAAAAGGAAACCTACTCTCTGTTAATCCTGAACTGAAGACCATGGCAGAAGACCTGGTCCTGGCAGAAGCAACCACGGAGACTGAGCCTGTCCTGCCCACGTGCTCCTGCTGCCCTAGTGCTGCTCATACAGCCCCCAACAGCTTGGCACCACAGCAGGGACACTGTCACTGACAGCCAGATTGGAGTTGAAGGCCATTGAAGGGGAGACGATGAGGGAGAACTGATTCTGGGGAAAGTAATGTCCCTTTTAGCTTTATGCTCTCTCCTACATAAGAAATTTTCCTAATGCAGCAGTTCTACAACCTTCCTTTTTATGCTGCTCCTACCAGCAACTCCACAGAAAGCCCCTAATGAGATCTACACACACACAGCTCCCAGAAGTTTTGTTTGAGATGATGTTGTTAAAAGTTAAATCCCTTATTCCACAACCAAAAGAGATTTGAGTGAAAGACAAATGACTTAAGCCATTTGGGAAACACATACATGCTTTACCATCTTGTTGATCCGACAGCTGCACGGCTTGAAAAGACAGGATGGGGAGTCACGAACTGCTCCTTCCTCCCCCCTTGCGACTCGCTACCTCCAGAGGCTGCTCACTTCAACACGCTGAGCACAAAAAAAACCACAGACAACAACCTCAGTGGCTGGAATGTCATGTGCTGGGATGTGAGAATGGTGCACAGCCTCCAAGGACACCCTCTCTACCCGCCTTTCATTGCATCCAACCATCCTGCGAGACCTCTGCGCTGTGGGATGTGTGCAATATGTCATCCCATGAAGTCTTTAGGTTTATTTCCTTAAGCTACAATAAACCCCCTTTAGAACAGATCTATGTGGCTGTCCTTTCTTAATGGGGAAAAAAAAGCACAACGTTTCTTATGTTACTATTTTTGCCAGGTTCAAATATAATTTGTTATATTTGAATATAACAAAATATTATACTGCTCTGTAATGCAAAATTTCACCAATTTGAACTGGCCTGATTGCTTATCCAATTATATAATTGTTTCGGTTACAGAAAACTAAATAAAGAGTTTCCAGAGATTATTTTTTTTTTTTTGCTATAAGTAGGTTTGAAGCGCTAGAATTTAACTGAGTTTTAAAAAAACCAAAAACCCTTATGCTTTGGTAGATGTTAACTTTGGCTCCTAAAAGGGATTAGCCATAATACTAAACACATGCTATCATAACTCAGGAAAACAGAGACACAGAGACTCTTTTTTTCAGTGATTTTGGACGTTGTCTCCATGTGTAACTTTATACATAAATAAGAATTCTTTCTCTCTCACCCCACCCATGCATTTTTAATATTGTCTCTGGAAAGGGTTTCCTTAAACATTTTAAGGAAGCTGCTTCTTCTCCAGAGATTTTTTCCTGCCTCCTTCCTTAAATCAAGAACTTGGGTGGCCTCTTTTCTGATAAAGGGCGTCAGCCCTGTGAGCTTTGGGGTTTCAGCTCTTTCCCTGAGCATCTGTCCTGGCTTATGTCTGCACACGTGGTGAATGAAGCAGGTGCTCTAGAAAGACTCCAGGAGAAAATGTTACGCCAGCAATGTTCCCGTAGCAATAACTGCAATGAGCAGAAATTTAGAACTACCTTGGCAGCAGCACTCGTGAGCACTTTTGATCCAGAGACTGCTGCATTTTAAAAATTGCTGGTTTAGGAATATTTTGGAGCCCACACAGCTCTGACAATGCTCCAACACCCTCAGTGCAGTTGCTCCTCATCCTAGTAGGGCACAATTTGGACAGTGGGTCACAGTCTCTCTCAACTGCACCGGTGTATCCTTGACCCAAAAAGGTCTTAGAGGAGAGAGGATTTGGCAGAGAGGATAGGTGGGGGTCTGGAGTGCATGATGTACATGGAGGAAGTGAGGGAAATGGGCTTGTTCAGCTCTAAAAAAAGAAGTCTGAGGGTGATTTTGCTGCTGTCTTCAATTACCTTATGGAAGGGTATTGGAAGATGCAGCCAGACTCTTCTTGGAGGTGCACAGCAACAGGAGCAAAGCAATGGACACAAGTAGGAGAGTGAGAAAATCAAATCATATAAGGAAAAATATTTTTACTCTGAGGACAGGCAAGCACTGGGCAAGCAGGCTGCCCAGAGGATGGGAAATCACCATCCTGAGAGACAGTAAAAACTTGGTGAAGTCCAGGGCAACCCACGTAGCTGGCCTTGCTTTGAGTGAAGAGCTGGATTAGGTGACAGGTCCCTCCAACCTGAATTTCTCGATGTTGCTATGATTTCTCATGTACTGTTCCTTTTCATTCTTTCTTCTGTTCTGGTGGCTCTGTGTGGCTGTGCCTAATCATTTGCTCTGAAACGTGCATGAGAAACAATTTTGGCTGTTTGAGGATCTACTGAATGATGATTCCAGGATCCATGGAAAGTGGCCATTCTTTCACCTTCACAAATGTCTCATTTATAAATCATGGCTTGCTTGTTTCATTGACCTTCCAATCTCTAAGACCTTCTGTTTTGATACTACAGCAGGCAAAAAAATTCTTAGGATGGAAGTTACACAGATTGGTAAGAGAAAAGGAGACAGCATCACACACTAGCAGAAGACACCTGGAGCAGTTTTGTTAATTGTGCCTTCATATGGGGACTTCTTTCTACGGTAGTATAATTCTTCCTTTCAATTACTCCAGCACACTGCCAAATTTGATCTCTTTTGACTTAGTAAAACCAGCGGTCTAATCCAGCAGAATATCAAAAGTACTGAAAGGTAGACCTGAGGAGGAGCCTTGTCTCACAGAAGTTAGAGCAAAGACAAGAATTAAAATGGACAGCCAATATTGCATCCAGTCAAGTAGGGAAGGTCTTTTCTGAAAAGAAACAACACAAGATTCACTCACCATTTCTGCTTTCACTGGTATGAAATAGGCAAATGTTCCTACACCTTTTTCTACATTAACATTTCCACTAAAGTCATACGATGATACTAGGAGCATGAATTAGCCCCATATTTGCCAAGTACTTTGATGTCCTTGGAAAACAAGTCTGTAGAGGGTTTAGACATTCTTAATTAACGTGATTATTGATTCTTGTAAAATACTGTCTGGTTGGAATACAGTAATATCACTTTAAGTGATACAGTATTGCAACATGTATTTGCGATATAAACCAGAACATGGTCTATATTTGTCAGTCCAGGCACTTATGCACGCATACAGACAAAAACATATACAGAGCAAGTCGTGCATATGGTCCAGCCATCTGTCCTTCCAACCTGAACTTCAGTGGAACAAAGGTAATATTCAGGAACCTCAACTGGTTTTACTGGGCATTTAACATGTTGATAACCAACAGAAGAACCGATTGGCCAAAGAAACAAGTCAACAGCAGTGTGTTTGCTCAATTCAATGACGAACAACTCCTCCTAGTGTTTATACAGTGCTTTATGAATAAATTATATAATGCCCAACTAAGGTTGCACAACACAATTTTGTTTAGCATGTAGAACTGTGGTTTGTGTTGGCCGCATTTAGCCAACACATTTCAGCATTCCTGCAGCACTATAAGCTCAGAAGTTGATGGAAGTGTCTCATGATCACAGCAATGGGCATCCATAGCTCACAGAGAAATCCACCATCAGTGCTGGGTCCTTGGGTAGGAGGAGTACATGGAGTAGGTCCTCAGGGTGTAATCCAGGATCACCAGGTTGCTGGGGGAAGAGCAGAAAGAATTGTATAAACCTCACCCATGTACAGTGATGAGGCTCCTTCCTAGAGCTGCCAACCCGGGCCCCCATCCACTTAGGATCCATATTCTGCACCCCATCAAGCGAGGGACCTCAGCAGTTTCTTTCATAGGAATAAAATCCACTCTTTTCTTTCAAAATGTCAGAGACAACGTCATACGGAGGAAGGTGGTGTATGCACTCTTTTCCATGAGGGATGTTCAGAACATTTAAGACATGGGGCAATCACTCAAACTTTCAACCTGACTTTCAACCTCTGTTCCTAGGACTATCGGTACACTACATGTGAAAATCGTCTGCATGAGTAGATCGAGGAAGAAAGTTTATACTACAGGATTCCTGACCCTCAAGAGATTACCTTAATCTCAACATTTGTATTTGCTCTCTTTCTTACAAAATGTATCTTGGATACCTTTCAGGTGGAAATTGGGAGAGATCTTCTCTTTGACACCCGGTGGTTAGAGTGGTGTCCTAGGAAGTGGGAATGTGCGTCCCTGTAGGCATAGATAAGTAATGAACCTGGCTTTCCTACGATCTCAGCGAGTGCTTTGCTGATGATGTCTTCCCTTCTAGGGGGACAATACTGGGCTCACTATTCTCAGGCAGCTGCAGTTGTCTGCACTCAGTGGGAGCCCTTTTTTTGTTGGAGTCTTCTCAATGTGGTCTAAGGCAGCCTCCTGTATCAAGCTTATGAGATGTACATGGACAAGTGCCTTGTTTGTAGATCTGCAGGCCTACAGCACGATAGTCAACAGTCAGAGGAACTTTAACGTCAGCAAACGAAGGACCTTTGATGTTTAGATACTCTGGATCTTGGTATCTACTGAGGGAGGATTTTCAGAGCCACAGTTACCAATTTAAATGCCTAATCAGTACCCTATCGGTGACTAAGACCCACCTCCAATGAGGATTTTAGGTACCTAATCCTTATGTAGGCTCCACAGTTTCATTCATGTACTTGGCCTAATATGTTGAGTTTGTGATGGATGCCAGCATCTGCCCCATCTCCCAGATGGTGCCTAATACACAGAGGCCAAGGGCTGGCCAGACTGATCAGTTTAAGCACTAGATTTTTGGCTGCATCCAAGCTAGAAGATAAAATGGTGCACAGGCCGTTTTCTGATCATGGAGGGCCACAGTTTGCGCCGATACAGCTCACCTCTCTTACTGCCCAGGACATGGTGGCTATGACCAAGAGGCCTGCAGGAGCAATGTTGACTCCGCTAACAGTGAACACAGGGAGAAAATCATGCCATGGTACCCACCAGCAGCTTAGTGATGAGGATGATCCTGTGTAGTCCTCAAACTCAGGTCTTGCCCTATTTAGCCACAGAGAATGAACTTTTAGTTCAGACTACGGAGGCCCATACTTCTATTTATGGAGACGCTGGGTTTACTTTGTAGTGTCCCAGCATCCCTTGGGAGATGTTCTGTTTCTGCTACGCTTCCTCCCAGATAAGGATTGACAGATTTTTTATATTTCTTTTTAGTATTTACACCTGATGGTGAATAACAGGTATACCAATTCTGGCGTAGCTCTGAGCACAGACTATCACCCACACAAATGTAATTGGTGTATCAGGTTATGAAGTCTTTGAAGACAGACAGCATCTTTCTTGTGGATAGAAAGGTGCCTTCTAGCCAAACCAGTCTGAACCCTCACCAACTAAGTACTATCTTTGTGATCTCTCTATCCCTGTCTCTTAAGTTGGGAGTTGCTAGGGAATTTATTCATACTTGTGCTTCTACCTCCATTGCCAAATGTGGGTGGTTTGAACAGATCCTTGCTGCTTGAAATCCTGCTGAGGTACATCTCAGAGAGGAAAAACCAGATGAGTCCAACAGATAATGTCATGGTTGGAAGTGAAAAGAATCAACATTATTCCAAAGTTTTGAATGGGAAATACAACTACTGATTGTAATTATGAAGATAAGCAACTATAAAAAACCACGTATAACACCTTCAGCTGGTGCAAGTATTTCAATGTCAGCACTTAAACATATCATAGAATGATATATTCCATGCCTATGGTGGTATATGTACTTATATAGTATGCAATAGGGATGCACCATACTAGTTACATCCAAGAATTTAATCCATAAAATCAAGACCACTCATTTTCTCCTAATTTTGCAGGCAGAGAGCAGCTCTCCCAGCATTCCTGCCTGCTCAGCTCTAGCACGTTTCACCTCTGAAAGTTCTGGAAGCAAAGCCTTTGGGCCCTGATCCATTGTGATTGCTCGGTGGAGGGTCTGCATCTCCAGAGAGGTCACCTGAACAAGACTCTGCCCAGGTGGAGCTCACGGGGCATCAGGGCCCTTGTGAATACATCTCTGCAGCACAGATGTCAAAACGGAAAGGCCACGTCTGAAAATCACTAGAACTGTTTCATAAATAACATGGAGGATAATTAATGACCCCATTATAGAGACACAGCTATGGAAACAATTGCAAATTGACTTTTGGCAGACTTTTTTTGGCAGAGATGATCCAAAATAGCAGAGAGGGTCTCACGGGACCTGGATCTGTTTGCTGCACGCAACGTGTGCCCATTTACTCCTCGGGAAGCTGAGGGTCTGCACAGAGCACCAGATCCCTACTGATCCACAAAGATGAGTGGCTTGGGATCGACCTGTTATTTAGTCTTCCTCCTCCTAAGGGATTAAACCTTTTGGCATCCTATGCAGAGCATGAGCCTCAAAACTTCACCTACTTTTTCTATAGGCAAAACCCAAACTCTTGACCTACAAATGAGCAAGTGTGCAGACTTCTGCTAACTTGCTACAGGGATCTGCACTGTGTGCACCTCACTAATGGCACAGTTCTTGGACTTGGGCTTTCCGAGCAAGTGAAAAATGGCACACCATTCATAAACATTTTCAAGAAAGGAAGAAAAGAATGATATTAATTTTGGTATTTACACTCAGGGCTTTATCAATCGTGTTAAGATCTTTGAAGTCTGAATGTCTGCTCTCATTTCCTTCTCTTTTCTCATTGTCATATTTTTGCCTTTCTCTTGTGTGTGCTTTTTTAAGAAGGTAAATTAAAATGGAAAGGAACAGAGCAGTGAACAGAGCATTGGAAATACTGTTACAGCCCATCAGAAATGGATCATGATGTTCAAATCTGTGATTATGCCACTTGCTGATTTAATTTCCCAGAAGACAACAAACGAAGGACAAAAATAATCCCCAATATTAGACCTTCAAGATATTTCTTTCTCAGAAGCTGGACTATCACATGGAAGTGAACAAGTATTCTTTTCATGTCTGCCAAGCACTCACTTGCTTTTTCTTAAAATCACTTCTTTTGCATTCCCTTCAGCCCCAGGCTCCGTGACACAGTTCCTTCCTATGCCTCTGAATTTAAGTGTTGTGACTTGTTTGATAGGCTCACTGTGTAATCCAAGGACAACATTTTTAAGTGCCTTGTCACTTCAGGTGCCTCTTGGATTTTTTAGGAATTCAAATGAAGACCCATTAAAAAATTCAGATCCTGCAACCTTTTCATGCTCAGAAGCCTTGGCCTTCCTATGCAGTTTGCACCGCATTGTAGGTCCCAAGTGATTTGCTATCTATCTCATTAAAAAAAAAGATAAAACAGAAAAAAAAAAAAAGAAAGCAGAAAGGAAAATTGCACTTATGTGTCTATGCAAGGAAATGACACACATCCACCTCCTTTCTCAAGCAAGCAAACAGCTTCAGCGTGGTTGGTTGAGTCACAGCTGCCCACAGATGGCTATGAGTAGCGAGCTCCAGACTTGCTCACCCAGGACACCAGAGAAATGTTGTCCTTTGCCATAACTAGCAAGCAGAGCCCAACCAACAGCCAGTGGCAATTTGACCGCACGAAGATACACATCTGTCTGTCACTTCGTTCTGCATAAGCCCACTTTTAAATAACCATACACAAAAGCCACTGCAGCCATAGCGACTCTTTTTTAAACAAACTGCTTCTCAACATAGTTTTTATACATTTATACAACCCCTTCTTAGGCAAATGTAGGGGTATGTACGTCTCTATAGTTAGTATTTAAACAGGCATATATACATATTGATATATATCTGTGTATGTATATATGTGTGTATATATGTATGTACATATATGTATTGCAGAATAATGGTGATGCTTTATAAGGCACAGAGTTCTGTGAAGATGCTCAATGATTCAAAGTACTGCTCATCACCCTGTGAGGGGAGCCCCTACCTAGAGAGGGTCAGATCAGCCCGTGTGCCAGTTCAGCCACTGGCCTGCCAGCAGAACAACCCAGCAGAAAAATGCGGCATCGTTTTCTTCTGTGTTAGAAAGCTCATCTGGCTGGTGGGAAAGCCCAGCGAGTATAAGAGCTAGCTGGAGGGAGCAGACAGACTGGAGGAAGGGACATCGCTCTTTCAGCGTCTTCTCATGAGATCAGTTCAGCGGATCCGCAGCCGAAGCTGTTCTCCTGGCAAAGCCTTTTTCCCTCTCCCATGACTGTGGAAAGAGCCGAGGGAAACAAGCCTTCCTTGTTTTAGCCTCACTAAATATCCCTCATAGTGCTTACACTAGGATTTACAACAGCTTAACTAAACAGATCACAGAACTGATTAAAGTAAGCCCGTGGAATTCAAGACACATGAATTTCCACAGCTTGGCCACATCAGTTAGTTTTAATTTCTTTCTTTTCTTGTTCCCTTTTGCAACATGTCTAAAGCAGCATCGCCCAGCCCTACAGATTAGGGGTTCCTTGAGCTGTTTCTGTTATTTGAAGACAACTTGTAATGGGAGGGTTTCAGTGGAGAGCAGTGGAATAGCTCAGAAAGAATATTAACATACTTCAAAGTGGTATTATGTAGTTACGACAGCTAGAACAGCTTGGACGTTTCACCCCATGCCTCTCGCAAGTCAGAAGATAAGAACACAATCCCCCTAAGGCAAAATACTGTCATATTTCTTACTTAACACTGTGTATCCATGAAAAATGCCTTTCAAAATTACTCAAATAATGGGAAAATAAACATTAAGTGTTCTTCAAACATATGTTTTCCTTAAGATGACTATTTTGCAACTTTATATATACACTGTGAATCTTTTAGTCTGATTATTTAAACTGCTGCATATATGCTTAGTCTTTTAGCACTATGAATCCACCTCAGACATGTAAAATTCTGGATGAATTCATTCAAAAGCTCAGCTTGCAAGTCTATGACCTGATTCATTTTTTATATTACAGGAAAATTGTTGTCATTAATTGGCGAAAACTGTTGGATCAACTGGAACAACCAAAGCCTGGTGTGAATTTACCACATCGTACAATTATTTCATATATGATGCTAGGGTAAAATGCTATTTAAGAAGAGAGAAGAACCTTTCAGCATGGTCTTTGCAAATCTGTTTCCTGAGTTTAGTTATGACAAAATCGTGATAAAATTGGTAGAAAATCTGTGCAAATGAAAGATTTGTTAATGAAACACACAGACAGGCTTATTCCTCTGCACCGGCAGCTGAGACTTTAGGGAAGAGCTCTGTAGGCACAAAACATATTTGTTATAAATGCAGCCCTTTGCAACTGGGATGGGCAGGTCAATCTTGGTAATTTACAGTTATGGGAATGGTGGGGACAAACATCAAAAGCTATTAACGTGCCACAACCCTGGTAACAGTCTCTTATGTGCTTTCCATCCGCTTTATCCAAGGAACAAAACATAGTTGTTAACTCAAGTAGGAAGTGCATATAGGGCCATCTCCCAGGGCTCATCTGAAGGGAGGTGGCTCCTTCAGCCATGATGGTCCCCTTGCTCACAGAAGAGGTCTAAGAAAACCCATGCTTTGCAGTGTGATTCATTGATGGCTGAAACTGCTTAGAATTACAATAGCAGTGGCCAGTTACACTTTGTGTGGCTATATTCATAGTGGTTCTAGAGTACGCAACACCTGGGAAGGTAACTGCCCATTCACAAAGAAAATTTAGGAAAATTATAGCCCCGGGTGTCTCTTCGCACAAGATGTATGCTCCAGTCAAGACATACTGTTCTCAAATTTCTTGCTGAGCCTTGTTTCTTAGAGTGTCTGGGACTTCGGAGCATAGCCAGCAAACTGATCTCTAGAAAGCAAAAATGTTGTAAAAGCATAGACTCTGCATTTTATTGAAAAAGTCTCTACAGTTCCTGGGAAAAGCATAGAGACAGAAAGGGGTACAGTACTAGAACCAGTCTGCACTTCTGCACACACGTCATTTCTGCTAGTTGTATTGATTCAAGACTCTATCCATGCTATAGATCAGACATTTGAAATCAGTAATTTGGTCTGGTTCGTTGAATGTTGAAATCTCTGCAGTAAATGAAGCCAAATTAGCTAAGACTCTGCAGATTTTTGGAGTTGTAGCAAAAGAAAAGGATAAAAATAACAGCAAAACCATGATAGAACAGACAACTCTTACACAGAGTGCTCTGAATTGCAGACTGCTGGCGTGGCTGTCTGGGGAATGAGGTGCAAATCATCCCTTTAGTCCCTTGGTTGAACCACCATCTCATGCGTAGTTAAGCTTGAGAAGGCAGGCAAGGGACGGTAATCATATTTTTATCTTCAAGCCCATGGGTGAGAAAGGGAAGAACCTTTAGGAGCCCACCCAACACGTGGCTGAGGCACGTGGTGTCACGGCACAGAGCTAGGTGAAACCTGGGCAGCAGACTGCAGCTCTCTGCACAAGGGGCAATCAACCAGCAGCCACGTGCATGCTGCTTCCAAGCAGATGAAGCACAGATCCTCTCCAGACCTATAGTTCATGTTCTGCTGGGTTAGCCAAATCCCCAGCTTGGGGGCCAAATCAAATATGCACGCTCCAATTGAACTAGCCAGGCTGCCCAGTACCAACCCAGGCCTTGCTCAGTTTGTCAGCTGGAGTTCCCCCAGCTCTTCAGATGCCTGTGACATAAAACCAGCAAATTTTGGCACGTGGCTCACGCAAACCCTCACAAGAGGGTCACAATTCTGATCACACCTGACCGCTACCAAGAATAGCATGTCATGAATGTCTTCTTCACCAGCAAATATCCTGATACTTACAGGGTGGACAGCAGGAGCCCAACCAACCATTTGGGTGTGGAGTCTTGGTGTCAGGAGGTCCTGTTCCTCACCCCTGCTGCCAGGGGAGCAGCAGTCAGCCTTGCCACCCAATTCCATGGCCATGGGACAAAGAGTTCACAGCAAAGCTGCAGTGCAGCCCAAGAGCTCCCACTGCAATGGCTCTCAGACTAAGCTGACATTCCTCTTCCAGCACTTTGTCTGAAGATCACTTTCAACCTGTGGAACCACCTCAGGTGCTTTTTATTACAGGCTCTGCTTTGCTGCGCTTCTCTTCCCACTTCACTAACAGCCTTTCAAATGTTCAGCAGTCCTGCAATGAGATTTCCTGGGCATAATTTGCCCCATTGCGGGAGTCTGGAAAACATGATACCGTAACACACACCCACCATAGAATCGTAGAATCATAGAATGGTTAGAGTTGGAAGGGACCTTAAAGATCATCTAGCTCCAACCCCCCTGCCATGGGTGGGGACACCTCCCACCAGACCAGGTTGCTCAAAGCCCCATCCAGCCCGGCCTTGAACACTTCCAGAGACGGAAGTGCCAGCAGGCTCAGCTGGGGGTTTACATTGCTGTCCTCCACAAGGCTTCTGCCTGGGAAACAGCAGCTTGAACCTGACTGTGGCTCAGAAGAACCCCTTGCAGCAAATGCTGTTGTGATGTGCGGTGCAGATGTAGATGTGCTCGCTGCTTGCATTTGCCATCTGATATCATTGACCTCTGAGTCTTCATTTGGATTCTCTGCAAGAAGGTGCTTTGTGCTGTTACAGCCCTTCATGAAGATGTTGTCCAATGACCCTTACTTACTTAGTGGAGCGTGCATTAACTGGAACTAAATTTAGCCCAGCATTTCTATGTTGAAAGATGGTGTATAGAAATGCAAAATTAATATATTAAAATTTAAACAAGGCACAGATCTAAAATACTAAACTTACCCCATTATATACAGTTCAGACCTCTCTGTGTTCAGAATATTTTTGCCAACCAGCCTTTCCATATAAATTGATTTAAATATAGAAACCTCGGTGTCGTTATTTCAAAAGAGAGGCACCAATCTTTTTTCCAGCTACAGCTACTGAACCAATCTCACTGACTGTAGGGAGAACAACATCCAGGTGTTAGCTATAAACTAAAAAACCTGAAGTTTTCAAGTCACCTTAATTCTGCAAGGTTCTACTCATAAACAATAAGTATCCATAGCTTATAAGTAAAGAGCAACTGGTGAATAGAAAGACAGGCTAGTACATGGTTAAATATTTTATAAAATTTAATAGCTCAGTAAATTTGCTTTTAAAGGGAGTTTAAGTTAACAAAATGCCTTTCCTTGACATGTTCATATCCATATAACTCGTGTTTTTCCCTGACACGTTCATACCCATATAAATCATGTCTGTATTCAAGCTGATAATAAAGTAGTGCCCTTCTATAAAATATTCAAAAATGGAAAACTAATATAAAGTGTGACCAAACTTCTCAACAGGAGCTTTTTTAAAAATAAACTATTGGTGTGTCTGTACATCTCAAGTTTATATTTTGCTGTATTATTAATTTACATGAACTGCATCCTTTGATGTTGCCTGAAATGAACAGCCTTTTACTGCAACCGTTTCCTTTAATGTAAAATGTGTGTGGCATAATTCTCATTGCTAATTGCAACCTTATGATAATATTCTGCAGAGTCCAGCAAACCTCATTTACAATAGCATAAGAAGCCTAGGCCAGCTGCTAATAGATGCGTGCTAAGCCTTTTCTGTTGTTTTTTGTTGTTGTTGTTGTTTTGGTTTGGTTTTTTTTAAAACCACAAAAAGAAATTAATACAATCTAAATCTTAAAATGGAAGTCCTTGGGCATTTGGGGAGAGTTTGGATCTAGAGCCAAACTTTGAATTTCCAGGCAGACCCAGTTGTCACAGCAGAGGTTCCCTGCTTTTACGGCTGATTAGTTTTGCTCTCAGAAATGTGACTTCAGCAATGGAGCAATATAAACCATTAAATGAAACACATGCTGCCCTCTTCCAGCTTTAGCTGTGATAGCGTCGTTAGCACAGGAGGAATTGGTTGTGTACTCTCGCCTGCCCTCTTTTGATCTTTTCTATAAATTGTCCAGCCTTATGTTTCTGGTGTTACACACAAGGAGCTGGAGTGCTGCATTTCATTTACCATTTGCAATACAGACAAAATAAGGTTAAAGCCTGCCGCCTTGTTAACTGCAAACTGCAAAGAGCATCTGGAAATACGGCTCAAGGCGGTGGTTGAATAAGGCTTAAATGCAGTCCATATGCTGTGTGCACGCTTCTAAAACATTGGACGGAGCGTGGTACGCACTGTATTTTTGCTGCGATGGGAAGGGAGAGACAAGCCAAGAGCACACGCGGGATGTTCGCAGGGGAGGTGGGAGAGAAGCCCCTCCAGCTGCCAGCCTGCCCTGCCGCCCGGGGCTCGCCCGCAGCCCAGCTCCATCCGGCTACTGAAGCCTCGCCAGCTGCCAGCTGTCCCCGCGCTGCCCTAACGCCTCGGACACATGTTCTCTGCTCACCCAGCTGTGAGACACACGTGTCCTACCTTAAAGCTGAGTGAGAGGTCCGAGATAGCGTGTTCCCACCTCCCAGGGGTGAGAGCAGACACAGCAAGGGTTTGAAACTTCAGCTGGCAGTTTACTTCAGCTTCAGAAATTGCCACCTATTTTATTTGACAGCCAAGCCCTTGCCTGTTGCCTGTACCACAGTCACACTGCTTTACCACAGTGGTGGCACCGTGCGGCAGGAAAGGCAGATGACTGCCTTACACACATATGCAAAACTCACGCAAATTCTCCCTTTTTGCCATTTAATCCCATGGTTCTATTTTCTCGCAAGGATGAAATGTATTTTTCATTCATACTGCAGTGCTACACTTTAAGCAATAAAATGACATCTTTACTGGTAATTCATTTCATTTCGCAGGGTTTGGGACGTGCAGACATCCACCAGGGACTTGGTGTTTTCTTTTGTGGGCAGATAACTGAAACTATCTTTAATTCCGTTTCCCACTGTGCAAGGTGGAGTGGTGATGTTTCCCCCTGTGCAAAGCGCAGTGGTGGCCACTACTCCACCTACCTTGGAGTCCTTGTGAAGCTCAGTTAGAGAATGAAGAAGCGAGATCCTTGTAATTAAGGAGCTTCAAAGATGCTAATTATTATGATTCAGTGTTCTTTCAAATGCTGCTTGAAGTGGGGACTCGAGGTTTAAATATATTCTTATGCGAATGCTTTCTTTGATTTTTTTTTCCTAGAGGTTTGCTGAGTCTCAAGTGCTATGACTTAGAATTGAAGCACAACGCTTCTAATGCAGTGTCTGACCTTTCAACAACCTCGCTGAACAGCACCGCTGAAACTTCCAGGCAAGCTCATTAATACACTGGTACAGCACCAGCCGGGTGTACCTCTAGCAGCTTAACTCTCAGCCAAGAGGATGAAATCCTCCTGCCCTCCCCACACCCACATCTCACTAACAATAATGGATTTGGGACCTAATCAGGCATTAAAACAGAGGATTAGTGAGCTGCAAACTCCAGCAATCGCGACTCAGTTTACAGTGCATGCAGGGGACTGGCAAAAATTAGAAGGCATGCTTTCAGTAAATTAATGTCTATGTATCTGAAAAACTCATGTGGGCAGCAGAGACTGTTGAAATTATACTCACTATATGTATATGATGATTTTGAATGATCAGCAGAAAAGCAGCACGGAACAGTAGCTTAATGGGAAAACTGAATGAGGTAGGTAGAGGTAGGTGATTGTGAAGCACCAAATACAATTCAACTGTGGCACCACACACTACTGCCATACATTTAAACAACCACCTTTTGAAGATGTGGACTATGTGGCATCCTTCTACAGGCTCTAGTAGGTACAGGGACCACTTTCATCTGTGTTCAGAAGGGGGACTGTAAGGAGAAGATATGGTCCTAGGTTTCTTTTTACTACACTCAGGGCAAGGAGAGGCACTTTAGGTAGAAGAAAAGAGCTGTAAGAGAAGCAGGAGTTGGAGGTTTCAGAGCTCAAGAGGTGGGTAGTTGTCTGCCTTGAGGATCCTTTCCTTGGCTGGGTGGATCCTGAGAAGCAAGACCTTTAGATGGCCATTGGCTAGGCCTACAGTAGCAAATAATTTGGTGCAAGGCGAGTGCCTCTCTGAGGACTGGACTCACACACCCATCACTGGAAGGTGCTGAACTCTCTCCTCCTCTGGCTCCTGCCTCAGGCCTGCCTGCAGGATGCGTTTGCAGCAACTTGGTGACTCTGGAGGGAGACACTGTTGTGGGACCACGACACGTCTCCAGAGCCTTTGTTTCAGAGTATCCAGTCGGGCATCTGGAATAGCTGTCAGCCCTGCTGAATGAACGAAGGAGCCGTTCTACCACTTGTTTCGCACATACATTACAATGTTTGTTGCGTGGCTTTGAGGCAAAGCCATCCATACTGGGGCAGGACCCGGCAGGCAGTTTCCAATTGTTGTTGATCGTTTCATGTAGCTGCTGGGTGAATGATTTCTCCCGCAGCTCGTAGTCCCCGTGGAATCACTTTTAGAGGTGTGCCAGTTCTCCTGGGTAGAATGGTGATATTTATCTCTTCCCTGCAGATCCGAGCCCAAAGCTGTAATTCCGTCAGAAGCTTTGTTCCGCCCCGCCCCCCGCCAAGCAACATGTATAGAAAAGCAGTACACTTACTGTATTGGAAACAGGAGTATGCATGCGGGGGTGCTGATGCCACCTGTGGTGGGGAGGAGGCAAAAAAGGTATCTTACAGTATGACCTCAAAGGGATCTTCTGTGAGATCCAAGAACAGGAACCCTGGAGCCATGTCAAAGCACTGCCATTTCTCCAGGTTCTCCACCATGGTGACAGGGTCCACATGAGCAGCTGCTGCTGTGTTGTGCTCACATAGTAGGTGCATGTCGCCCATGCTCTTGATGAAATATACTAGCACTTCAAGAGGATCACCAGTATTCTCCTGAAATCTGTGGACTATTACTGCTTGCCAGTGCTCTCATACCAAGAGCAGTCATGACATTAGCAACCTCCTGCTTCTGACAGCAAATTATTCTGCTACCCAGGAAACCGTTGTCCCTCTCATGTCCCTTTTATGTCCCTCTCATGGAATAACAAGCACCACCACTTCCATAAGGGGCCCAAGTCACAACTCTGAGTTTTCAGGAGGCTAAAGGCAGATGAGAAAACAGTTGGCAAATGGATGGTAAGAAAAAGATCTGATAAAAGAAATGAGGGGTTCAGCAAGTGGGATTGACAACAGAAGGCAAAGCAGCTGAAGACAGGAAAGGATTTCAAACTAGAAATGTCAGTGGATGATGGAGTGGTGGCAAAGAGTTGATGGCTGGCGGGTGCTGGCAAATAGGAAGGTGTCTATGGGACTTGGCCCTTTACGTGTAGCACAAGAACCACTTCAAGATGTTGTAGGAGCTGTGAATGGTTTAAGAGTCTTCTTGTGGCACATGTGCTACCGTGTGCCATGGTAACATGCTGGAGAATCTTAAAGTAGTACAGCCCACATATGGATTTGGAAGACGATGTTTCCATGAAGTACCAGAGTGAAAGGGCATTTCACTGCCTTTTCCCAGAAGACACCTAGTTTGTGCGCTTCAAAATCACTCTGAGAACCAGACTAGCCATAGAAGTCTGGGCTAGACAAAAGCATTAAAGGCAGCCACTGAACCCGGGGCATGTAGTCTCTTGCACATCTAGCCTTTTTGAGAGGTGGATTACAACTCCCTTATCTTCCACACCTGAAAGAAGAAGAGAGGGAAGTAAAGTATATCTTACGCCTCCTGGCAAAGGATGTTGCCTTTTTTATGGGTAGGTCTTTCTACACTGGCAGCCCATCAATGTAGGGGTCCTGTGAAATGGCTTTTCTGTGGTCAGCAATAACTTTTTAATGTAGTGTCTAGAGGGGATGAATTACTTCCCCTCCTCAAGAGGGAAAAGAGTATTTTGTGCATGCAAGAGAGACGAGGGAGAGCTGCCATCTGCTGTTGGAAGGATTCTGGTTCATCTTTTAGCCCAGGCACTGCTAACTGCTGCAGGTGACTCATGAACTCCAGTGACTCCCATCCCACTGTTTCAGCACACACCCATATTTTGCAGGGGGTCCGAGAAATCCGCGCCCATCGTGCACTGCATAGAAGTAAAGTTTGCCCAGAAGTGCTGCTGTTCTCATTTCTAACTCAGGAAAAAGATTAAGGATTTAACTGACATTTTAAACTACGCACACCATAGCAAAGAGCAAAGCAAAGCAGGGAAGGTATGGGAAAACCCACTGTGCCTCCAGGAGGGAGCTTAATAGAATAATCAAACACATTTTCAAATTTAAGCCATAGCTAGTCAATTAAATCAGTATTTAGATCTGATATCCGCAATTGTTTTCAAAATCTGAGCACTATTCCTATTGAAATTAAAATATTGCTGATATTCTATGCTTTTGAAATCGGGATGCTTATGGTAAGAAAAAAATTATTACTCATCTGCTGAAAAGACAGCTCATTTAATGAAAAGTCACTTTGAGTCAATCAAAATTATTTATCTTCTGAAAACATGTTTAGTCTTACTTTCTAAATGACATTCTAAGCCAGTTTAGCTAGATGTAACTTATTGTTTTTGAAAAGCTATCCAAATATTTAATATGATTTAAAGAAAATATTTCAGTCATTTAAATAGCTAATTGATCTCATTTAATGCTTCCTTTAAAAAAAAAACACTGAAAATTCTGTATACAAAGATACTGCTTTTTTATGTTTTTTTCCAAGAGAAAATGAATGAAAAGGCACCCGTATCACCCTAGTCATTTACAGAAGAACCACAAAAGTCAATAATTCAGGACCTTCACAGACTAATAAAAATTCATATTACAGTACTGTGGTGCTGATTTGCTGTGAAAGTAAACACTTTCAGTAATACTATTGAGTTTTTTCATTGCAAATTGGTATTTTTCCAAAGGACAAAATGAAAAAAAGAATAATTCTAGAATATGTGTACCAAACTCAAATAATTTTGCAGGAGTGGTGGCAGGAGCAGCAATAGTGGCTGCAGACGAGAGTTCAGTGAATTCAGCTGTATGTATTGGTGAGTTTTTGAGAGGGAGGTTCTGCTTTAGTAGATGAACATATTTAAGTGTCTAAATATAAGCCTATAGTCCATGTTTTACTCTTTTGGCATATTTGCCCTCTAAATAAAGACTAGTTTATTTAAAAAAAATGAAAGTGATAGTTCAAAAAGAAATTACTGATTTAATGCAGCAATTACGGGGTATATCTCAAGGCCTGTTATATGTCAGAAAAAATCAAAAGACTTATCCTCCAAACAGATGACATTATTTTTGTCCCCAATATCCTTCAGAGGGGAAAGCTCTTAACTCAGTTGTGCTAATGCTTTTAACTTCAACTAGTCAGCCTAGGACAGGGTATAATTTAAAATGTGAATTAGGGATCTCATTAGCAGCTCTCACACTCAGAGAATTCAGAGGAGGGCAGGTGAAATCCACTTTGCAGGGTGGCCGTACCTCATGCTGACTCCTCCTGATTTGAAAACCTGTCCAAAACTCACCAGTGCAGATTTTTCTTGGGGTGATTCTGTAGGTTTTCACCTGCATTTGCCGGGGAGTGGAGGCAGTAGTAGCTACATCCAGCAGAGGGTGCAGCCCGTTGCTTCCTCTGCAGGGACTCAGGGTTAGCAACTGTTTTTCCCAAGGTGGTTTATAAGGTGCGCTGGAGAGAGAAATAAACACCACCATTATGCAGCAAGTCCTTAATGAAGTTACTGATGTTACTCTGGGAAGAAGGCACTACAGTTTCTTCTGTTCTTACACTGAGGTTTCTAAGGTCTGGGGCAACTTCTGATGCTCACCAGCTCTCCCACTGCTCTACACAACTGCAAAGATGGCTTGAACTTGGCAAAGCAGAGGCAGGTTTGCGAAACGCATGCACCCCTTCCCCTCTGGATGCAAAGCATGGAACAGAGAGGAGCGACTCAGCCTTTGCGTGGTCTGTAGCCTTTTCATTTGAGAAGACAAAGGTGAAAATGTAAAGCTGAGCAGAACAACCTTGGTAGCTGAAAAAAGTTGAGTTCCCTTCAGAACTGAAGAGAGGTTGAACCCCAGAGGTCCCTGCAGCATGAACTTACTGCAGCGTAGGATGATGGTGCTATCCTAACAAGTATTAGACACTTTGGGGCTGAATCACAGTCTCGCTGAGCTGGTTGGATATCCTCAAAGCTGCAGGCTGTCGCAGGATGGCCACGGGAAGGTAAGAAACTGCTCCAAAGCAGAAGGAAAACGTTAGAAAAACCTTACAGAGACATGCCAATAAAGTTTCTTTGGCTCTGCATCTGGGCATCGCTCCCAAATTCAGCCTCTTGCCCTCAGATAAAGCACTACAGCCTGGAATGAGAGTCAGATGCGTGGGAGGGGAGTGCACGTATCTGTGCCTGGGCTGGAAAACATACATACTGTAATGCCTAGAAAATGCTTTTTACTTTGGGCCTTGCTCCAGAAAACCTCTTTTGTTGCTTTTACAACTGTCCCCTGTTGCTTGGGACTGCCCAGATGTTAAACCCAGCCCCGAGGACAGGGAGGCCAAGGAGTTTTCTTTGGGCTCTTCCCTCTGCCACCCAGCTGTGGGAGCAGCCAGCCTCGGCCATGCCACCTCCAGCCCACACCACAGCTCCGCAGGAGGTGGGCGAGAAGAGACGGCCACCCCAGGCTGTGGGGCGACCTGCCCGCAGCGACCAGACCCACAGCACCTGGCTTGGTCCAGTGGATCAAGTCCCAGCTTCAGCTGATGGGGGGGACAACCAAATACCTCGTGGGGCAACAGAGGGGAGAAAGGAAGAGGAGATCCTGAAAGACTGGCCTATTCCAACCATTTTATCATGAGATTATATTACTGAGTGTATTGACTGTTACTTTTTTTTTAAGGCTGTATCCTGGAATTCTGTAATTGTGTGAGGATTTTAGCTAATCTCAAACTAAAAGCAAACACGAACCACCACCACCATCAAACCGTATGTCCTTAGCCTGCCAGATCACAGAAAGAAGCTGGGGGCAAGAAAATACTTTTTCACATCACGATTTTAAAATCGATCTCCTCCTGGAGGGCAGGACTTGCATTTCTGGCTGGAAGCCGGCAGGGCGGTTTTAAACCCAAGGGAGACGCAGGTGAAGACAACGGGTGTCACCGAGGCCCAGCGGCAAGGCTGGAGAACCGCGGGAAGTACCTGACTCCGTCGGGGCGACGGCCAGGCGGGGCTGGGGCTCCTCTGCCCCTTGCCGCTGCGCGGGGCGGAGGCCGGCGGGGGATCGGTCCCGCCGGTCGCCCTCTCCCGCCCGCCCTGGCTGAGGGGCTCAGGCGTGCCCCGAGGCCGCCCCGTCCCTCACAGCGAGCCCCCGGGAGCGGCCGGTAACGGCCCCCCACCGGCACACCTCGGCCCCGCCCCCTGCCGGTAACGGCCCCCCCGCCCCGGCACGCCTCGGACCCGCCCCTGGCGACCTGCCGGCTCGGCTCGGCTCGGCCCAGCGCACTCGCTGGGCTCCTGGATGGGCGGTAAGGCTGTTTCCTCACGGGTGGCCCGGCCCCGAGCTGCCCCAACGGCCGTAACGGCCAGCGCCGCCCAGGCCCCACTCTGCCCCCCCCCCGGCCCACCGTAGCGGGGGGAGCTGAGGTACGGCTGCGGCCCTCTGCTCCCCCGGGGGCTGTGGAGCGAGGGAGGAGGCTCGCCGTTCCTTCGCCCCCGCTCCCCCCCCACCCCGCCTCCCACGCCTGCCTCCTCCTCCTCCTCCTCCTCCTCCCTGGCAGCGCGGCTCCCCGCGGCGGGCAGGTGCCGGTGCCCGGTCACCGGCGGGGGCTCGGGGTGGCCGGGCCGGGTGGTGGGCGGCACGGTTGGAGGAGACTCTTCGGAGCCCCGAAGCGGCGGCGGGTCGGGGATGGGCTCTGGGCCGCCGCCCGCCGGGGTTCCCCTGCCCCGCTCCGGCCGGGGGAGAGGGGCGGCCCGGGGGAGGCCCCGGCGGCGGGCAGACCCTCCGAGCCCGGCGCTGCGGGGCAGGCGAGGGTCCAGCCGTTCCCGCGGTCTGTGCCACCTTCGAAGTGAACTTGGGGGGGAAAAAAACCAAGATTTGTTCAGTCTGATAAGCACAGAAAATGCCTAATAGCGGCCAGTCTTTCAGAGGAGGTTTTAGTGTAGCTCCCACACCCTTCCCCCCCCCCCCCCCCCCCCCAAACCAGCTTGTCAGTCGGAATAATGCTTGAGGAGATGTGGCGGGTCTAAAATGATAAATGCAGCATTGCCTGTATAATTTACAGGTGCCAAACTAAACTTACTAAATCTGCCTTAATTGCATAAATAGTTGGAAGCACTATATTTTTCACAGGATTAAACGGCCCGTTCCTGTGTTGCTGCAAGTCACGTTCACCTCTTCGGTAATCTTTCGGACAGGGGAAGCCCATGCAAACAAAAAGAGCAGTGTTTGAGTATACACGAGATGGATGAAATAAATAGTTATAGAAAATAGTTAGGAAGTGTTGGATATTGTTTATAATGAGTTCGGTTTGTCTCCTGTGTACTCACTCAGTACTCTGTATTGAACAACTTCTGTTAAATGTTTTCTGAATATTGTTCACTAAGGTAATGGCTTTCTTGTGGTGTGGGCAGATAGTTAAGTGTAAATTTTAAATAATTTTGCCTACTGCAGTTTTCAGTTGTATAATACTGGAATGTGTTTATTTTAACATGAGCATTCTTTCTTCTACCTTATCAGCTTTCTTTATTCCTACACGGCCCGTATCACAGAAGTATTTATTTATAATTCTTTCTTTGCAGGCTAATATCCTACACAGAAAGGGAGACTAAATAACATGCACATGCTGATTACTGGAGGAGAGGCTGAAGGACATCCTGTTTTGATTTAGCAGTGTTATTATTCTTTGGGGTGAAATGAAGAATTTGATTCTGTTTTGGAAATATTCAGATTTCTAATACAACTGAACCTCAGTAGCCTTTTTTGCTGTACAGATTTCAACAAATGAATTGTTCTTAAAGATGCAGAACCTGTCACTAGTAGAAAGTCTTACTACTACAGACACATCACACCAGATGTCTCTAAAAGACCTAGCCGTTGAAGTTGGTGGTATGTCTCTCAATGAAAGTGAGTGTAACTTGAATGAAACAACAAATAACGAAGAAATTATTAATCTTGAACTAATGCAGCAAAGCATCCCTGTAGTGAATAGCAAAGGGGGAAGTTGTGAGGAGTTTTCTGAGAGCAGCTATAGTACCTCAGAACCCAGCAGTTCCTGGGGTGATTTTGAAGGCTTCAGGGAGCCCTTAGACAAATCAGAGAGATTTGGTCATAATCTTGAAGTTTTGGTGAAGTCAACAAAAACTTCTAGAGGTGATACGGACTTAAACAGTGGACATTGCAGTGCTTCTGCTGGTCACTTCTCTTGTGAGCCATCTCTACACAGTGGGATACGGGAGGCTTCTAGCTCTCTAAATGAGGTATGTGTTAATAGTAAACCAAAGAGCAGAAATGTTTGTATTACCGCTTTCTACATCTCAAGATTTGTATCTGAATGTCTTCTCTATAGAGGATAATGCTGTACAGGGAGAGAAACTGTCAAGCTACTTTGCAGCTAACTCAAGTGGTACAAAAGCAACTCCCTTACGGTGTTTGACAAACGCTTAAGTTATCCTGCTGGAGAGCTTTAAAGAATGTAATGCGCTACTTTGCTTCCAGACACTAGGAATAAGTAAGCACATACATAGAAATGATGAACCTTGCCCTGAAGCGCACACAATTTAAAAGCTAGACGGGAATGAGCATAGGAAACAAAAAATCAGGAAGGTGGGTGACAAAAACAGGGTGGAAAAAAATTCTGTGAGCTGCCTGCAAGCTTACTGAAAAACAATAACTTTTGTTATTTAATATATACTGCCTGAATAATCCAATTCCTGTAATTTTAGACTGATTGTGGGTGGAAGTTAGTGACAGAAAAAAAAGAAGTAATTTAATATAATTCATTTTCTAGCATAGGATGTTGCTTTCTCTCATAATATGTTGGAACTAATAATTTGAATAAATACTGAGTTATATAATGTTTCCTTTTCAGCACCAAAAAAGTTTCAGTTTAAGGATTATACCTTGCAATTAATGTGTTTCAGTGTTTACCAAACATGCATCACCAAAGCAAACTAACAAAAGGAAAATAAGAATGTACAAATACAAAACAAAATGCCCTCATTCTTACTACTTTTATGCTAGATTAAAACATTTGAAAAAAGAGAGTAATCAACTAAAGCTTCCATGGAGTTAATCAGTAGCAGTAATAGCTTACAGCTTGTAGTCTGTTAGATGAGTTTTAGTATGCATAGGGAACTGAGGGTTCTCTGGAGACAGGCTTTCTTCCCCTTGCCTGGGGACTTTACCTGTTGCAGAGGTATTGCTAGGGAAAGCACAAAGATGTACGTGGGTCAGCTGTTCAGCACTGCTAGAGTGGAGATCACAAGATACCTGGTTATTGATACACATGAACAGAATTTAAGTTGTTTGTAATGCTGGGAATTGGGGACAAGAAGTCTTATGTGGAAAAAGAGAGTATGTAATGACTGGAGCTGAAATAGAATATAGCAGATTGTTTGGTTTCTTTCCAAAAGCAGTAGATCTTAATCTTACTGAAGCCTTTACTTTATTTTTGCATTTATTAAAGGCAAAAGAAAATGTCCACTACAAGCTAAATAAGTTAACCCTGCCTGGAGTTTCAAGTTGTCTGTTCTCGTCTCAGGGTTGAGAAACAGCTATAGAGCTGTTTGAAGTTTCTTTAGGTGTAGAATATACATTTAGCTTGTCCTTCTTGTGTTGTTTGTTTGAGACCGTAACCTCTGTCTTCTGTGTGGTCAATAGAAAAAAAGGCCAGGTAGGTTGGAAGGGACCTCAGGTCAGAGGTCTGACCTTCGGTATCTAATGCTTCAGTTGCTTAAGCAATGTCAGTCTGGAGCAGAATCCTTGCAGCAGCTGGATACTTTGCCTACATGATTGAATTCCTTTAAGGATTTTTTCATGTGTTCTTTAAGTACTGGCCATTGTGAGAGGGACTAGTGGACTTGCTTAAGCCCTAGAGTATTCTGATATAATAGGATGTAGATGATTTGTTCAAAAAGCACCGATGTGAAATTTATGCATTCATATTTTTATAATCAATACAAAGCCACAAGGTAAATAGAAATACACCAAAATTTTGTTTTGGAAGTAGACAGTATTAAAGATAATACAAATAATACCTTGCATTTTTCCTGTATGTTGGGTTTTTCATCTGGCTTGGCTAAGCCGTAAGCCAGTGACGTGTATGCATGTCAGAGTAACATCACAGGCTCTGAGAAGAAGTTACCTGTGCTTCCCCCGATTCACACTTCTGTGGCTGTAATTTCACCCTCACCCCAAAGCCAAGAGCAGCTGCCTGGCTTTTCCTTAGCTCCTGTCCCATTTAGGGTTTGGTACCTACTTGGAGGGTTTTTTTTTTGACCGTGACTCTCCATGTATGGTTTAGCATGTCTGCTTTCACAGAACTGTGCCTTTCAAACACCTTTCTCTTCCATATAGTATCCCTGTTGTAAGGGAAGACTACTGAAATAATTTACAAAACAATTTAAAGTATTATGCCACTTTGGGCAAGATTCAAAGGATTTTAGCCAGAAGTCTGTGAATGTCTCAGCAGTCGCCCTTCGGGATAGGCATTTTAGCAAGGAAGGAGCAGCATGGGGCACAAATTCTATTTCTAGAAGGATGCTCAGAAGTACAGAAGCCTTCCACAAGCTCTGTAGATTTTGCCCACTCACCCATTAGATTAAATCTGTACTCTCTCAATATTCACTGCATTCATCTGAGTTCAGTATAATGAAACTGTGGAGGTATCTCAATTTATTTGAGCTGCTTGAATTACAAATAAATGAACCTGTCAAAATATGAAGTATCCATACCTATGTTTTTCAGATTAAATTGTTGATTGCTAGGCAAAGAAAACAAACTGACTGGTTTCATTCTCTGGTTTTCACACAACATTGCTGCTGCTGGATTGCAGTCCCTCTGCAGGGTGTTCAAGTCAATTAATTGCTTTGATTTAGAAAATTGCAATAATTCCTTCTTTGAAAGAATAAAACGATAAAGCTTCTGGACCAGATGGCATGATAACATCCTTTTAGGATAGGATGTAAATTATGCACATTTTTCCTTGTATATGTATTTCTTAGTTTTCAGATAACCCTGTTACTTCCAGTAGGCCTGTTTGCATGAGTTTGGATCACTCGTGGCTATGTTCTGTCCTCCAAGCATCCTCCTCATCACTGCTGGAGGAGGAGGAAGTGTGTAAATCTGGCTCTGATTTTTAATATAGGCTGGAAAAAGTTTGGTGCAAATGCAAGGAAATAGAGACATACCGACCCTAGCTTTTATGCAGACTTAAACAGTGGAAGTATTTATTGGTAACTATAGCATTTAGTAGTTATGTTATATTTAGCTGAATTAGGTGCGTTTGTGTTCAAATATTAAGTTAGAAAAACAATCTTTCGAACTGATGTATGTATAAGTTTTAACCTGGACTGAATTGCCTGAACAGAAGGAGGAGTCTTGAGTGCCAATAGGTAAACCCAGTCTGTAATGCAGTAGCTGGGAAGTTAGAGACGAAGGTTCAGCAGAAGCTCTTGGACTCTTTCTTCTTCTCTAATTCTAGGTAAATATTCAAAACAGCGAACCAAGAGATCAGTCCCTTTGTGCCATTAATATTGATACAAATTTTAAAAACAGTCAATAATACAATCTCTAGAAATATTGTAGTCTTTGGACTAGGTCCTTCATGAACTGTGGGGATGGCCTCTATAACGTATGTGATAAAACTTTGTTTTTTTCTAGGCAAACCACAGCTATGAGGATATATTTAAGTTGGGCTTTCCAGAAGTCTTTGTATCACAGTCCAGAGAGAGCATAAGAAGCTTAGATCAAGTACTTGATACAGATAATGAAGATGTTGCAATTCCTGAACTTATGAAGAATGAACTTTGGTAATGAGTTTAGATCAACGGTTAAAAAAAAAAAAATACTCCTCAGCGATTACACTGTTTATTTCATAATTTAAAAATCAGTGGTACTTGGAGGTGAACTTAAAAATCTTTTTAATCACTATGCTCTTTCAGCATATAATCTTACCAATTTTGTATTGTGTTGTTAAAGGGAATGGATTGTGTTTTAGCCATTGGAAAACAAGGAAGGGAATGTATCAAAATTACAAATTCCTGCTTAGGGTTTTTCCTGCTTGGTGTGCCTTCTTATGACTAAGCCTCTGGAATGCCAGAACACCCAACAGGCAGCCTGTTCTTCCTGTTCGCTTGTCCTTTCTTTACAACACATCTAACTTATTTCTTCATCATCTGAGACAGAAGCATTGCTGCTGCTGCTACTGAAAACCCACTCGCTTTTTTTTTTTTCCTCCCTTCCCAAGTTTCCCAGGTGGTAACTTCTTCTCATGTTTGACTAGATGTGCTTCAGAATCTGCTACATCTAGCTTCTTTCCTGGGGTGATGCTAATAGCAATTAATATCATTAACTTAGCTTTCTCTTAAGACAGCTGGAATGCTTTTAGATTTGTTACATGTTTTTGAAGGATCAGCAGCTTCTGAGCAGTATTGTAGTTACTAAACAGTATTGTAGTTATTTTTCCATGCGTCTGAGCTTTGTATCTAGAACGCTGGGTCAGACTATACTTTGGAAATGCCATAAGAATCACAAGAAATTTAGTTAAAACATTTAATGTGGGCATCCTTTTGGCAAGTTCCTTGTATATGCATTATATTTTAATCAGCCTCAAAATTGTGGAGAAATACGATATATATGTAAAAGGGACTGCAATATTATAGCAGAGTATCAACTACAGACAAAAAAAGCCCTGACCTCCTCAGGTGAATAACTAAGATCAATGATAATTGCATCCTGTACTAAGCAAAAAGCAACTGGATTTATATAGGATGAATGCAATGTAAGAACCCAAAGCAGTGTGTAGAGGGAGCTCTTAATTCTCACAGTTTCAGCAGTGTGTGCTTGTTTTGTAGTACCTTGGTGCCCAGAGCAGATGCAGGTCACCCACCTGAGCAGCAGGCTGCTGCAGTGGAGAGGCATGACTGATAGGAAGGAGAAAGGTTTGAGAGACAGAAAATGCCAAGTGCAGAATTAATAGGGCTGAACTCTACCCACATTTCACAGAAGCAATTGAATAATGCAAATTATTGGCACGTGACATGCTCTGAAACGTGCTTCTCATGCGCTTCTTATCTGAGAAACCCAAACATACAGTTACATTGACTTGCTGTTTCCATTAATTGTCATGCAAGCTTATTAGTACATTGGGTTGATAGTTTGAACTAATGTAGAAAGAGTTTTAACATGTTTCTTTTTGGATCAAGGTAGGCTAGTACATGACTGTGTGTAGTGAAAATGACTAAGTTATATACATTTCACTGGAAACTTTGTACACCCTATAACCTCAAATTGTGTTTTCTTTCCTAGCATTGATTCTGGAAACATATGGAGAACACTTAGAGACTTTGATAATGCCCCCAGCTTAAGACATCCCTGGAGTAAATCTCATTGCCAAGAAAACCTCATGAGTGTTCTTGGAATAGATGCAAATCAAAAGGTAATTGAACAACGGTTTGCTGGTATGCCAGCATAAACACTTGGTTATGAGTCTGATTTTCTGTAAGCTTACATGCAGATGCATGAGGAACTAGATCTGGGTGAGTCACAAGTTTTTTTACAGAGAGCCTTTTAAAATGATAGTCTAGTGTTTTCTCATCATTATGTGTAAGTAACTATGAAACTGTGCAGGATCAAATTTTGATCATCTTTACATTGAAGCCTCCATTATGTAGCTCCCTGTTGCATTAGGTGATACATTCAGTGTTAGTATAGATGTAGAATCAGCTTTCAGATGTGTGTGGAGTAAGATTGTTTTCTTTTTTGCTCAGAGTATGAGTAAATTCTTAGTCTCTAATATCTTTCCAGTAGGTGAAAATCAGATTTGAATCAGAGAGGCTGTTAAAGTAATTACTGGATGTTTTTACTATATACGAACTGAAAGTGTGTTCCGCTTCCCTTTTCCTAAGATTATTCTATGTGTTTTTGCAAGGCTTGAGGTAGAGTAGTATGTTTTAAATTGAATCAAGACCAAACCAACAGCATTGAAAGATCTCAAAAAGAAATGTCTCTGTTTAATCTCTTGTTTTGAGAAGATAAAGGTATCAGGGACAGTTCAGTATTCAACCTGGTTATTTAATTGGGATGAATTAGTCACGTGTGGTTTTCAGAAGTAACTTTCAATTGATAATATGATTTTTGAAGCATGGGGGGGTACTGCATTCAATTTCATATAAGTTACATATAAACAGAACGACGGTGCTGAAGGTATAGGACCTATTCTACACTTGAAAGTCACTTTTATAGAACTGTTACTTAAAAGGAGAGAATGGGAGACATTTCTCCAACATAGTTAAACTCCCTGTGTCTGTTCCTTTCTTGCCCATAGATACACCAGCATTAAATCAATGCCCAGATAGCTTAAACTTATGTCATTACTTCTTTTCTGTTACTGGAAAATTGTATTGCTTTTAAGAATACTGATGGAGATGTTTTTCTCGGCTATTTTCTAGTGTAACTTAAGGCTAATTTTAATTGGAAATAGCTTTTTTATTAATTTAAGTCACAATTAGATTCATGTGCATAGAACTTGTTTTGGCATAAAATTGTTTCAATGCAAGGGGGGCACATGATATATCAAAATGCAGCTTCAGAAAGTAAAATTTAGTATTTGTTGTTATTTGAGGGAAATTTCTCTTTAGGTTGTATGCTTGGAGGTCAGATAGAAATTGGTAAAGAAAATGTAAATTATGATTTATTAGGACTTTTTGGAGAGCCAGGATGACATTTTTGAGGAATCAAATGTTAAAGATAACGAGGACTTCAGACTTGACGGATTCAGTATTAATGACTGCAAAGCTCTGATCCAGACCAAGGTAAGAATTGCTCTGAAAGTAAGTGCTTCAGCGAATCACACGGTGTATTTCACACATCCCTCTGTGCCGTAGCCAGCTCTTCTAGCATATGTCCTAATGTAATTGTTTGGTCCTGAGAGATTTGTTTGGATGTGGAGTTGTTTTCTGCTCTTTGAAACCTATCTGAAAGCTTAAGAAAAGGTACAATATAACATACCAAATGCAAAGCAACATAATAGGGGGCACACTGAAATATGAGGTTATTCATTCCATAAGCTGGATTTTATGCCAAGTTACTGGTTGAGAGAGAGCAGCGATATATGAGATCTAGTCGGGATGCTCTGATGACAAAGGAAAATTAGCATGTTTGTAAAAGGATCAACACATTGATCACTGAGAATGACGATTGTAACTCACTCCCAAAATATATGTTAAGGGAGACATTAGGAGCAAGGCTGGTGGAGAATAAATTACATTCAAACTTGCATTTCAGATATTCAGAATGATTCAGATTTGGTTTGTTCACTCGAGGAGAAAACAGAAGCTACTTAAGGAGGAAGGCAGAATTGATGTTATAATTACAAGGATTTGGGAACATCACTATTTTTAAACTGTGTTACAAAACATACAGAGAAATGAAATTTAAATACTTTGTTGTTTGTGCATTTATGTCTTTGGTCAAACAGGCCTTAATAAGCTCCGTTTCTTTCTTGCTAAAGCAATGCAAGTTGGAAGGAAATTCTGTCATTGCCATTGCTTTAAAAAAAATCAGTCACGTTCTGTTTTTAACAAAGTATTTTGGGTGAATATTCTTAACGCAAGGTCCCTTCCTCAGCAGAGCAACTTGAGCAACTGTTGTTGCTGTGGAGATGCATAGTTTGAGGCACACTTTCATTGCTATGTTTTATTCTATGTACTGCATTGGACAATGAAGATGTGTACTGTTCTGGGAACCTTGTACAGAGAAGATGTTAGTCAGGAGAATTCCGAAAGAAAACCAAAAGAGACTGTCAGGTTTATTCCTTCATAATGCAGTTCTGCTTTCTTTGACGAGTACACATGAGGGTGGGATCACAGGAGCTGACACATCCTTGGAAAGGTGTAAAATACAGAGGCAGGGTTTAGGCAAAGGAGAAGTGTTTCAAGGTAGATGAAGAAGGAGTAAAAGTAAAGAGAATCTTGATATAAAGTTAAGGTAAAGGGACAGTATTTTTCTGGAGTAGCCTCTGAAGGGAAAGAACAAGCCCTGCAGCTTGGGGTCTGAAAGTAAAGCTCATTAGGAAATGTATATTGCCATTTCTAATTTGTAAGCAAGTTAAATCATATAGCGATGGATGTTTTCCTTTTATCTTCCTAGTTATGTCATTTTTTTCTTTCTAATTTTATTTTTATGGAATCTGTGTAAAAATTTGATTGAAATACACCAAGCGATTAATGTACTGTAGAATGGGGAAAAAAAAATAACTTAGTTTTTCTTTTTCATTCAGCTTTCTGTATCGCCGGATTCCAGACATGGTCATCTTTTCACCTGTAACCTCTTTTTAAAAACTACGTCGTCAAATGGACACATGCAATACATAACAATCCCAAGGAAGAAGCACATTTTCACTACGCACAACCTGAAAATGAAATTTTTCAGTAGTGATGTTTGTTGAACCAAATGCACTTTTTGATCTTTTTCTGTTTTTGAACTGAATGCAGTTGACCTTCATTTTGTTACTGGGTTGGTACTATAGACTACATACGTTCTTTAGGAAAGTGACATATTGCTATATATGAAGTACCTAAGGCCACGTTATTGGAAGATATCTAGTCTATTTAGTTGTGAAGTCAAAGGTGTAAAGTCATGCAGAGTCATGTCTCTTACAGTAAATCCAGCTGCAATCACACTGTAAAGATACTCTGTTGGACTATCAACTACGGACCTTTCAGGCCTTAATGCCTCTTCGATCAAAAACCTTGTTTCCCTGCCAAAATCTTAAACACACCTCCGGTGTGTTGTAAAAGCTGCCTTGTCACCACCTCTCCTCGTCTTTGGTCCAGGTTGGATCAGCTGAGATCTGTTACTTTGCTACTGCTGAACAGAATGAGAGGAGCCTTCTACGTCTGGTGGCTTTCACTGGGCTTTAGGAAAATAACAGTTTTAACTTCTGTCTGTGGTACTATGGGCAGTCAGTGAAAGGTTTTGTTCTGTCATTGGTTTCTAACTGAAATAAATCGCCTCGCTGAAGCTGACTGTAACAGGACTTCTTGGATTCATTCATCCACCAAACACACTACGCGTAACCATGCCTGTTAAAGCTTCGCAGCAGCGGTGTAGTTCAGGACTTGCATTGCACAATACCATAAATTGCTGCCCTTTTAAAATTTTATAGTAACTATCAACTATGTTGCCCATCTTCCTGCATGTGGGAGTGCCAGAGGGGATGTACTTCACTATCATTCGTGTAATCCATGGTGCTTCCTTGCCAACTGCAACAGCTTTATTTATTCATTGGTAATAACAACTTTTACGCAAGTGACTAATCCATCTACTGCTTTGGCCATTCAGAATAAGAGAATTTTATATGGCTTTTAATTTTAAAGAGTTGCTGAGCACTGCAACTGACACCTTACATGTTAAAAGCAGGGAACAAACTTGGATATTCCCAAACTAAGTCAGATAACTATTTAATGATGTACCTATTGTGTTTGTAGAATTAAGAATACTACAAAGCACTGGCAGACTCCAACCCTTAAGCTAGTAAACTGTTCAGCAGTGAAATTACAATTGCTGTAATAACTTATAACTTTACTAATGTTTATGATACCTCAGTGCTATTAGCATAGGACGAGCTGTGTATTGGTTACTCAGTAAATGGGACCAGGCCATTTGGGAAGGTGCTCTTTGGAAGTGGCTCAGCAGCTTCCCTGGCCCTAGAGGAAGTTCTGCAGGGCCAGACTGAAACCTCCATCATCCCCAGGGAGCAGGGTTAACTTTTTCACTTAACACTGGATTTGAATTAGTTTTCAATTTCCCTTCTAAGTCTTTCAGACCACTTAAATATGGACAACAGGATGACCATGAGCCAGCAATGTGCCCTCGTAGCCCAAAAGGCCAATGGCATCCTGGGTTGCATCAAGAAGAGTGTGGCCAGCAGGTCGAGGGAGGTCATCCTCCCCCTCTACTCTGCCCTGGTGAAGCCTCGTCTGGAGTACTGTGTCCAGTTCTGGGCTCCCCGGTTCAAGAAGGACAGGGAACTGCTGGAGAGGGTGCAGCAAAGGGCTACCAAGACGATTAGGGGACTGGAACACCTCTCTTATGAAGAAAGGCCGAGGGACTTAGAATCATAGAAATGTTAGGGTTGGAAGCGACCTTAAAGATCATCTAGTTCCAGCCCCCCTGCCATGGGCAGGGACACCTCCTACTAGATCAGGTTGCTCAGAGACCCATCCAGTCTGGCCTTAAAAACTTCCAGGGATGGGGCTTCCACCACCTCTCTGGGCAACCTGTTCCAGTATCTCACCAGCCTCATGGTGAAGAACTTCTTCCTAACATCCAGTCTGAATCGACCCATCCCTAGTTTTAATCCATTCCCTCTGGTCCTACCATTACCCGACATCCTAAAAAGCTGGTCCTTTCAGTCTGGAAAAAAGAAGTCTGAGGGGGAATCTTATCAACACTTATAAATACTTAAAGGGTGGGTGTCAGGAGGATGGGGCCAGGCTCTTTTCAGTGGTGCCCGGGGACAGGACAAGAGGTAACGGGCACAAACTTGAGCATAGGAAGTTCCACCTAAACATGACAAGGAACTTCTTTCCTTTGAGGGTGGCAGAGCCCTGGAACAGGCTGCCCAGAGAGGTGGTGGAGTCTCCAACTCTGGAGACATTCAAAACCCACCTGGACGCGTTCCTGTGCAACCTGCTGTGGGTGACCCTGCTCTGGCAGGGGGGTTGGACTAGATGATCTCCAGAGGTCCCTTCCAACCCCTACCATTCTGTGAAGTATGTATGTATTACATAGGTTGTAGGCCTAACCTCACAAAATAGTAAATTGCCAATAAATGATGAAGGGGTAGTTGAGGTTGGTAATAAACATTATTGAAATAAATTAAAAGATTAGAATCCTGGTTTTATGCTTTCAGACAAGCAGGGCCCTGCAGAGGGGCTTGGGGGGGCAAGATGTAGCGTGTATAGCACCAGCTGATGTACCAGACCCCGGCTGCCCTCTTTTCTTCTGGGCTTTCAAGTTTGCCTTTGCTTTCGCTAACATCAGATGAACGTATCAAAGAATATTTTATCCTGTTACCCCAGGAGAAGGGTGAATAAATCATCTTTCCCTCACAGTAGCAGGTTTTACAGCCCTGTCCAAGGCACATCTTGGGGGGGGCGGAAAAAGGGTTTCAGCCCTCTGTGGTTCAGTGGGGAAAAAAAGACTACTGGGGTTCCAAAGGTGATGGGCTCCACATTTCAGGTCTTTCTTTTTTTGGACAGAGGCTATGGGCCACCTGAGCCCTTACTGCCTGTAAACACGGGCTGCACAGGACAACGGAGAGACAACTCCCGTCATCAGCCTGAGACGAACTAGTTCGTCTCGTCAAAGGACAAGACATAGCAGATCTGAAATTACAAAGTAAGTAATTCAATTCACCTTCAAGGTTGTGGAGTCCTGGCAGCCCACCAGCCCTCATCAGAATCTGAACACAATCTGCATATTTGGGGGTATTCGCAAAGAGAAAATTGCACTCCGTTTAATTTAACTGAGAAGAGAGCACACTCAGGGAGACAAACTAAATTTTATCAGAGCGTTTTCAGGCATATCGCATTGTAGAAAAGTAGCCTCATCCTCTGTTGTCATCTTGGGAAACGAGGGGTGCCGGAAACCCCTCTGGTGTGTTTTGCACAAATACTGGCTATTCATTTCCTTTAGTCATTTCCTGGTTCCTGCCTTCCCCGGCCCCCAGCCAAGCCTGCCAACAACCACCACGCAGGCCCCCCTCCCCACGGCGGCAGGGGGATGGAGCAGGTGGTTATTCTGCGAAAACAGGGCACGGAAGAAATAAAACTTTCTATAACGGGGTATGTTTTAAGCTACGGATTTCACCATTTCTAACCTTAGTTGTGAGCTCTCGGCTGTGAAACGCTGAGTTTTGATGAACTAAACATGTTACTGTGCTCTGTGTTTGTGGAAAGCAAACAGACTTCTGACATTTGCTTAGGATTTTGAAAAAGTGAAAACTAAAGCAAGGTAAGAAGAGTTTTAGACAGCAGAGCTAGGCAAAAATGCCTTTTTCTTCCACCCAGATTAGAGGGGAAAACAGACCCACAGAACAGACTTTTTAAAAGTTCAATCCAGAAATGTAATTACTGCAACGTTTCCTCTGTAGAAGGAACACTGCAAATAGTGAACACTGCAAAAAAAGAACAACTACCCTGTGAAAGACTGAAAACACTTCAATGCACATTCTGCTCAGAGCTACAACATGAGTAAAATTTTAGGGAACTTATTTCAACAATCCTTAAAATTGAACAGAGCAGGAAGGCGAAGTTTTGTGAAGTTTTGATTTAGAAACAGCATATTCCTAGGATTTGTAGACTTACTTTAAAAAGTCCAGATAATATGTAGAATCTGATTAACAAAAAACCACTCCGAACAACTAAACAACAACAAAAAAAAGCGTTCCAGGCCCTGGGCTGGTTTCTAAGTATACCATAAACCCACCATGGTTAGACATATGCAGAAGACTTGGAGTAAAAACCAAAACAAAATCTTCTGAAAGCTTGAAAGTTCTTTTCAAAGTGCCAGGGTGATTACAGAATTTAAAAGCACTCTGATCTTTTTAATCGTGAAGATCAGTTTTAGTAGTCCCCCCCCCTTTTTTAATGGGAGGACTTCCTGGAGTACTCCTACTCCAGTTAAGATGGCAGAGGGAATTTGGCTAAAAATGAGCTGCATTCAGATTAATTGTTAAACCCCAAACTTCACCGCAGGTCGGAGTTTTACTTGCCAGATCCACTCTGGAGGATTCAAAGAAAACAAACCCACCCCAGCCTGCCAGCGGAGGCGACAGGCTCGCTCTGTCACATCTAGCAGAAGTTCTCCGCTCCTCCTGCTGAAATAGGGACAAGAACCTCAGGAACCGTCATCCCACAGCAGAGCCCGGGTGCCAGCGCGCAGCCAGCCTAATGAGGGAAAAATGTAAGGAATGAAGTTGCAACATTTTTTTTTTTCTTTTTCAATCAAGACAAGACGCCTGTGAACCCTGGGCAAATACTTTTAAATGCCAAAAATCCTCCAGCTTCCCTGAACATCTGCTTTAACAGTACATACTTTTATAGACACACCTCTGCATCTTCATAGCGTAACTCTTCACTTCTAATATGGGGTTTTCATAGCTTAAAATTAGTTTTGCAACTAATTGTAACTCATCTTCCTCACTGAATTAATGGATAGGTTATTTTGTGTGTTTTACTCTTGCTTGAAACTGAAAAGTTAGTCTTTTTAAGCCTCATTTCCAGTATACAGAATACTGAGCTCGAGAGAGCACGCGGGGCAGTACCTGCACCTCCCCAGCTCGCCGTGCTTTAAACCAGCATTGCACTGAGCTGTGCTGCTCAGCGTACTTTTAAGTTCAGATCTTTCAGTGTGGCTAAAGTGTATGAAACACTACATCACCTTTAAAGAGCCTCAAGATGAACCGAAAGCAATACTTTAAAAATATTTTCTTTAAAGACTAAGCTGCAGTTAAACCTTCATAAGGCAGCATTCGCTATTGCGGAACATCAAGACCCATCAGTAGAAGAGCAGGTCTGTACTGCAGTTCCAGCAGTGTCCTGCTCTGGTAACGCAGAGTCACAGGGCTAATGGCACAATGGTAACCACCTCGCAGCCAAAAATAGATTTTTTTGTGAAGAAGTTACTTCCAGACCTATCCTTTTCACACTGTGGTCAGTAGGCTCCAGGACAACAGGCAGGAAGAATTCCTGGTCTGTAGGCAGCAGCCAACGCAGTTATCAATAAAACGCGGTTCATTGCAGGAGAGTCGGGATCTCATTTTAGAGGTCCACATAAGGAGAGGATGGAAACCTTTAAACTTCAAGTCGCTGGTGTGATTTGTATTAGCACAGACAAGCAAACCACCATCCACCAGCACAGAGCAGCAGTATTTTTGTCCCAGACTGACAACTATACAAGTCTGAAGCATCAACATTATGTGCATCAAGGACACTTGTATCTGACGCTTGCTTTCAAGCATGGCAACCCCTGAAGCAACACTGAGAACTGCAGGGGCCAGGAAGACTGCATGGGGCAGCGGAGACAAAAAACAGAGGACAACTCAGCGCTAACAAACATATGTCACCGACTCCCAACAGGAATGCCCCCACCCCACCGGCAAGAAGCAACGCTCTGCCAGCCATCCCTCGTTCCTGAGGACAGGACACACAAAGGGGATGCAAAGCTGTGTAAGGTATTTAGTATTTCTGGGGAGAAAAGAAGGAAAAAAAGCAATCATCTAGGGAGAACATTACGTCTTGGTGAGTAAGAGATGAAGTGAAGGATGGCAAGGTACCACGTTGTTTTTTTTTTGTTTTAGAAACGGTCGCATACTGAAGGCTTCAAAATATAAATGGTTAAACTGCAAAACTGTGGCTTTTATTTCCAAACATACAATAAATAGGTCCACCACAACTAGCCTCTAACTTCATTTTACATGGAAGGATTTTAAAATTAGTTTGTGCATATTTAAAAATTAAACTTCCCTTTGCACATAGTTCCATACATAACTGAACTGCATTACATACCAGCTTATGGTCTTGGCACTGTGATGCAAGCAACCAACTAGAAACAGAGCTTTGTAGCAAGCACCTGAACGAAAATTGCATTTTTAACTGTTGATAAAACATCTACCAACAATTTGATCTATTTCTGAAGTATACAAAAAGCTTTAGCATGTAAATGCCAAAAAGCAAGTTGTCTTCTCTTATGTTTCTGTAGGGGCTGCAAGGTAAGGAAGTGGATTTATTAAGTGTTCACTATTTGCTACATGATACAATTTTCATACCAAAATATCTTTACTGCATAGTAACATTCCATATTATCAAATGCAAAAAGAAATTAGATGCAGTCTTTTTATTTTATTCCTCATCACTGAATTTCAAGACGTGTTTAACCACAACTCTGCTTCATCACAGTGCAGAAGGCCCTTAATAGTTGAAGGATTTATTCAGTCATATCTCTAATACAAAAGTAGAGGCTGAGGAAAAGCCAGAGTAGTCTATACACAATGCACAATCTGTGTACATTCTGAAGCTGTACCTCTTCAAGAACTATTTATACACTCTTCAAACAAATCCCTTTATCCAGCAGTTCAAAATACTTTAGATCAGAAGTTTTATATTAGAATCAAATACATTATATGCATATAAATACATTTATACCCTTCGGTTGCTAAACAACCCAGATGGCTGCGAGGATGTGACCTGAACTGGTTCTCCATGGGTTTGGAATACCAAATTGTATCGGCAGCTAACTGTTAACCACAACAGTCACAGTAAAAACTGGAGATCTTTGCACAAGGTAGGTGTGCCATGGCATCGCTTAAGACTAGAAATAGTAGATGACACCCTGGCCCCTTCAATAGGGCCAGAATTTCAATTTCTGTGAGATGCAATGCACAGGCCATGTTTTTTTTCCTCTGCCGATGTCCCATTCACGAAAAGTCTCAGCAGAACAACAAAAAATAAACCTCCCAGAAAACAACAAACCAAAGCAAAGCTTTTACAACTGCAAATTTTCTTACAAGACAGGTGCTGCAGCTTTCAAGAACAAAGTAAAAGTTTTATAATTAAAAAATTAAAAAAAAAAAGCCACCAACCAAAAACTAATGTGCAAGTGTGTAGTTCAGAAGACGACAGCAAGCATCAATACAGACCTCAGTTCAAGCTGAAACACCGTATCCCAACTGTCTTACGGAAAAATAATTCTCACGGCAAATCTCATCTTCCGTTAATGAGTGCACTTATATATACTTATATACACCCCCGCCATACACACGCACTCCTCCTTCCCCAGTACAACCTGCAGCAGCAGCCACCGCCACCATCACGATGCTTCCAAAGCCCACGCAGATCCAGCCCCGGAGCCCTCAGACCCCTGAGCTCCCACCCAGCTGCAGGATGGTACTTGATCATCAGCACTGACTCACCGCACACCAGTGAGTGTTCCAGGAGTATTCAAAGCAGTAAGCACTGGTGTAGTAAGAAGTGTTCTCAACTTTGTCTCTTAAAGGATACAGAAATGTTGATGCTCTTGAGTATCCTCCAAAGGTGCTAAAAGTTTTTTAAGTTTGAAGCGTTTCTTTCCACAATGCCAGGTATACAAATGTGTATCTTTTTAAATAATATTGCACATAAAAATCATCTTAAACTTTGTAGTGAAAGCAGGGTTGAAGGACAGTGTTTTCCAAAACAGATTAAAAAGCTACCTGTACATAGTAAGTTTTAATTTAAAGAACGCCAAGATTATTCAAAATCTAAGCACGTAATACTGACAGAAAAATGTTAAATTGCACAATCTACATATAAATTACATTTGTAAATACTTAAAAGTTTTTAAACATTGAATACCCTTGATTTCACAAATCAGCTAGGTCACTGTCAAAGGATCAGCTTAATGAGTTAGACGTTACTTTCCCCCAGAAAAAAATAGAAACAAAAAGATCTGCAGTCTTAGACGAAGCACTGGAAAGAGTTAAAGCATTTCAGCTCAGAGGTAGTGCTAAACACATCCAACTAGAAGTCCATTATATTTGAACTATGATGAAATAACGTAGTAAAATGTAGAAAGACTATAAAATTTACAAAAATAAATAGTTCTGAATGCTTTAGAAAATGCAAGAGACTTTGTTGACAAGCGTCTTGATCTGCTCTTCTGACCAAAAGCAAGCAAAGCGTGTCTCATTTTTAAAATATACCCATCTCTAGTAATGCGTCTGCAATCCATGCAATCCAACTACGCAACTTGACGTATGCCAACTTGGCATAGACTCTTGATATTAAAAATAAAGTGGAGGCTTTGTAAAAGATCATCTCATATGAAATTTGTTTTGCATGTAAATTTTTCTGACAAATTAAAAATTGCACATAAAAAAGTTTATTGAAAGAGGCATGAGGGGTGAGATAAGGGTATGTGCCTATTGTTCCACATACACCCTGGAAGGAAAAAGATGATTGCACAGTTCTGATAAATAAATATTTCTTTTTTTAAAAAAAAATCTGCCACTTTTTTGGTTTATAAGTTTTGGAATTATTTAGAAAATCCCACTATGGACAGATTATTTTTAGTTTGTGTTTTGAAGAATTCTTTACAACTTTTCCAGTGGCTTTTATCCTGAAACCAAATGAAAGTGGCAGTAAAAAGTATCTTTGGGTAAAACGAGTATCAGGATCCAACGAGAATTTCCATGATGTGGTCCAACTCACTCAGATCTGTTCTACATATCTGAATGTTGCTTGCTGAAGAAGAATTACAAGATGGAAAGGTTTTCAATGGTTCTTCGTTAACAAGAGATGGTGATCTAGGCGGCATTAGTGGAGGGCAGCAAAAGTCTGAATCATACATTGAAGTGTCAATATCTTCAAAAATGTCATCTATTGCCAAATCCTTCAAGTAACTAGTTGAATTTGAAATCTCAAAGGAACCAAACACACATTCAGCTCCCTTCAAATCCTGTCTATCATCTTCTAGTTTTAGACCAGTATTTTCTGGAAACTTTGGCTGGTCATCTCCAGTAGGAACCAGACAAGCAGGCGGGCTTATATCTTCTACAAAGTCTAAATCCTTCAGAATAGATGAAATGGCAGATGACATATCATCATCTGAAACTATCAGCAGGCTATTTTCAATTGGGTCTTCTACAGACCGCAAGTCGCAACAGTTAGACTCTTGCTGACTAATACCTGAAGGCAACTGAAGAGAAATCCCAGATGACTCCATCCCTGTGTAGCTGTGAGAACTAGGAGTAATGCCAGGGCAGACATTAATTGGCTGCTGATTACTCTCTTGTCTCATTTCCTCTTGAATTTGCCGTACTGTGTTGGCTATGAGGACAGAGCGGTGCAAGTTCGGTTCCACCAGCATTTTGTACGTCTGTAACTTGGTGAGGCACATATTAAGCACTAACTGCCTCTTAAGCGGATACGGCAGACTTCGACTGGAATCAAAGGCACTCGAGAGACCAGCCATGTTCTCCTCATAGTCACTCAGCTTGCGTTTTAGACCTCTCCCCAACATGAACCTGAAAGACAGAAATTATGAATTAACCTTGGGCAAGGTATCACTTCTCCTGCAAGATCTCAACAGACACTTTTGAGAAGTCTGTAGCATACAATGCATTGGGTAACTTAGACTCTAATGCCATAGAACACTGAAAAACAGAATAAAATCCTACTCACGATACTGCTTTCACTGATAAGATGCACTTTCCAGCTCTATTGTTTTACAACGATTCACCTTTTTTAAACCAAAAGCACAAAAAAATATAGTAACTATTTTTTTAAAAAAGCTATGAGTTTTGTTTTAAGGTTTACTTTCAACTCTGAGAATATAATTTAAAAAAAACTTTAATAGGCGAGCTTTTTAGCCTCTTACCCATTTAAATTATGTAACATAACAAAAATTCATTAAAAAGACATATCTGAATGCCCACATGAAATAAAATAGATGCTTATACTAAGGATTATAATAGCTATACAGAATATTTCAACATTATCATTTTAACTTTCATTACTAGGTACAGCAGGTAAGATTTTAAAGCCAGATTCAAGACTCTTTATCTCATTTAAGGTATTCTTCATGTCTTGCTCAGTGTCTCCGAGAGCTCTCTATAGAATATTTCTCTCCCTCGTCTTTGCTGACTGAAAGTTGTTTTACAACAGCTGAACCACCCAGCTAGACCAACAACAGGGCCTCCCATGCAATCCTTATATCCATTCCATGGCTTAGTACTTTAGCTAAAAGGTGGGACCAAATTTGTCTGGGACAGCGAGCTCACAGAATGATGACTGGTGCTCACGGCTGCTGGCTCACAACCTGTTACTGACTTAACACTAAGGACATTCCAGCAGGAAGCTATTAAGTCGTGTTTTAAAAGTGAACAATTTTGGTAAATAACTGAAAGAAGTAGAATTTAGTCGCTTTCAGTCTGTTTTATTTGCTGTTGCATTGAATTATGCTAGGTCTAGAACACTGTGGTACAAAAAAACCCCATATGCATGCACACCTAAAATACACGTGATCCAAACAAATACATGCTTGGATACTTTGCAATTACCACTCAAAATACAAAGTGTTTTATTAGGGACAACAAGCACTATGCAATCACTTGTATAAACACAGAAAAGGAGTATACCATGCACAGGAAGCACTGGTAAAATCTTGATTACACACATCTTGATGTGTCCATGGAATACAGACACCGCACCCCCAAACAATTAAAAAAAAATTAAGCAGTCATAAATTAGACACCCAGTGGCAGATTAAGGGCAGATCCTTCATACACAGTGATCCAGACCCTGCATGCTGCAGAGGGCCTCCCAACTTCCTTTTCATGTGAGCACGGGATACTGCCAGCAACAGCTCAGCTGATTGCAGCAGCTGCCAGCTGCTGGCCTGTTGCTAGACTTTTGGGGACAAGGAGATGGCAGCATGATAAAGCCTCTTTTACTTTTGGGATTTCTCCAGATTTGCAGGAAGCACTGCAGGGCTCCATGGCTACATCCATCTGCCTAGACAAGGCTGTTGGAGAACTCAGCTCCTCTGGAGGAACAGAAAGTAAGTCAGCAGTGCATACTTCTCAGCAAGACACACAGGAAAACACAGACAGTTGGTAAAGGAGTTTAAGTTTACGATCATACCCACTTTTTCTTTTAGGGATATACCTGGATGAAATAAAATTTGTCATAAGAATGCATTTTTACATAACAGGTAGCAGTTTGGCCTATAGCTCCGTTTACTAACGTGTTCACTATTAAAAAAAAAACACAATAAAAAACCCCTTTAATTACTTGTAATTTTACCAGTGCTGCAATTGCAATTTTTAAACTTTTGAAGTCTGTTTTACTCCAAAGTTTTCTCCTAAACTGCCACAGCACCAGCGAATCTCTAAAAAACATAAGGTGTCTGGATGTTGTGTGCCTGTTTACCTAGTTGATCTTCCCACACTTAGCACGTATCACTCCCCCATTCCAGCACCCCATTTAGAGCAAACAGAACCAGACAGTACTGAGCACTCCACTGCAAACAAAATCAGCAGAAGTCTGGATACAAAGTTCAGGCATCAAATATAATACGTATTTTTGAGGGCAGTGAGTGTGTGTATGTCAGGCATAAGTATAAATATACCATCTCCTAACAGATCATGAAGACAATTAGTGTCTGCAAATCATAGAAAACTCACAATCAAATTAACTGTCCATTTTAAGTAGGGTTTAAATGTTGTGTACTGCTTAAGGCATTACCCCATACTATTACTATAAAGAATAAAAGCATACATCAAAATGGCTATTTGTCTGCTAAGCACCATCCCTCCCATACACTGCACACCAGTTTGTTTTTCTTTCCCTCCGCTAACTAATTAAAGCAGACCAAAATTCACACTCACAGGGGAAGAAAATTAAGACCATACAGGGAACAGTAATTCTCATACTTTATACATTCAGAATGCTTAGTTTTGACATTTAATGCTTTTAAAATATATATTTACATTTGTTAGACACACAGGAAATATTAGACTTATCTATTTGTATTATATAAATAATATGAATTTCTAGCATATCAAAAATGGGGCAGTATTTAAATTCTTTAAGCAAGCTTAAAGAGAAACCAAACTATCATATGTAAGGATATAGGTACTACCACAGGAACAGCCTAAAATGAAATATTTAACTTTTAAATTCACACAGTAGTCTGACTAGACTAAATTTTTCATGTTTGTATATGCACACACTCTCCTTTTGATTCCTCCAATTTCCTTCATAAAATTTGTCCCAGAGCATTCTAGAAATATGTAACACAGCTTGGGCATGACAGCACTCTGAACTATAAAAATGAAGAGCAAGAAAGATTATTTGCTCCAACTTCAAATGTTTCCACTTAACAGACTCCCCGTTTTCTAGATGTCAAAGATATTTTTTTTGAAGTATACAAACACACTCCTATCTTAGGTTTTAGAAGTTCTGCCTGTTTAGTATGTTTTTTGCTTAATTGCAAGGATCCGTAAGACTTCAGAGGTTACACAAAAAATTTGGAAAAGGCTAATGAAAACCCAAGTACCATTGGTACAGTGGATTTAAAAATGACTAGTGTCATGGTTGCTACAGGAGACATTAAATTTCAGTTCTTGTCAAACACACTCAGCTGCTGACCTACAAAAGATACAAAGACCCTTTGTTACAGCTAATCTACATTTTATCAGGCCTTTTGCTTTACTTTCTAGCATAAGAATTTCTGACAGGGTCGTATCTCTCACAAACTACTTCTTAAGTAATTTGTCCTTTTGTAGCATGGCGTATTAACACATACATCCCAAACCCAAAATTCAGAAACCAGTCAAACACTCTCTTTTGATAACATTTCTTTGCAATGTAAGATGTTGATCACATTGTTTAATCATGCAGTGCTCCCCACACTTAAGTTTTCGGTACTAAGGAAAACAAACAGAAGTCTACAAAAAATCCACGCTACCATGCCCAGACAATCCTGTGTTACTGAGTGACTGCTGCACAGTTGTCAGTTCAAAGAAGCACAGGTCAGGCATACTAACACAAAGAACGTCAAGAAACAGCACTTTCCCTACTCCAGCCTAATTCCAGGAATCTACTCAGTTCTCAAAAAATTGGACCAAGTAACAGGATTTTGGAACATGCCAATCTGATAACTCTGCAATTTGTAAGTAAATAAACTGAACAAAAATTAAAGTTTATGCCAACTTCAAATGCGAGGCCTATGCATAGCTGTTCAATAATAAAAGAGGCAAGCTGCAAGTCATCCTTCTCTTGAACTTTATGAAAAAGTTCAACAACCAACTTTTTTTGAGTTCAGATGCTCTATTTTAAAATCTTTTGTCACCAAACAAACAAGAACAATGTGGAACACCAGAACTCAATAATTTTTTTCTGGCATTTTCTCATCTTCTCTCATTATAGTAATGCAAACTGAGACACAGGCCATTTATGGCAGAATGCTTTTTTAATTAAAACTATTTTGCAGATATAGAGAAAAGGAAACAAAGCGAACTCAATGTTTAGGAGTGCCAAACTCTTCATCCACGGCACTGAACTACAAAGGAGTCTGTACGTAGAAATTCTGGCGCCGACAGCATGTTCCTCAGTTCCTTCCAGTTCCATGGAGGACATTTCATAGAAACTCCTCCCTTCTAAGATGGGAAGAAGCATCCATGCACTGTAATCCTACACCGTACCGGAGTCTGAAAAAAAACCAGAGCGAAGTGGCACGTCCCTGGCTGGCAAATCCATGCAGAATACCAAACAGGCCTGGTCAGAGCCTGCAGCTACTCAGAAGAAACATTCCAGGCTACCAAGAAAAATTCACACTGCGGTATGTTGTGGACAATACAGGACTCGTGCCACCATTTCAGAGGAAAAACACAGCTCCATCTGTCACAGGGTCTGATAGTGCAGTGCAGCTGCCACTGACACATGGTTAGGAAGTACAGCTGGAAACAGTCACAAAGAAGAATGCAGCACGTGAAAACCCTCAATTACTTCTATCTGGGCAAACTATGTCTTAATTTCCTCTTCCTCACCTTCCAAAAAAGGTTTTAAGAGCAAGTTAAACGATGTTTAGAACTCAGAAACATAGAGAGCTTTAATTTTCAGTAGGGAACAGAATCAAAAAACATGAGTATATAAAACACATCTGCCACAGTTAGTATTGTCTGAACAGAAACTTTTCATGCACAAAATGAGCACTATGGTCAACTGCACAAGAGTTATTCATTTATCATTAAAGAATATGTTTAAATAGCAAGATCATCAATAAAGTACTGGGGCTGCACTATGCAGGTTAAAATCAGCTCATTGATAGTGGTCCCTTCTGGCTTTTCTTTTTAGGACATTATTAAATTCAGACTTGCCTGATCCTTTTCTTACAGCCACAGTGTTGCATTTTTCAGCCTAAGACTGTCTCAAAGTGATAAATTATTTTTTCTTATAGGACAGAAATATCAGATTTGAATTGGTGTAAGCATCGCATGAGTGAAAGCTGCCCATCTAGCTTTCAGTAATGTAACTTAAGTATTACAATCAAAATTAGAGACTCCTTGCTATTGTAATTTGGGTAATTCCCTTTCAAAGTTTCCTTTGGCTCGTTAACTGTAGAAAGCATGTAGCAGCAAAACCAGAAGTCTCTTTGGATTGTAAACCTGCGTTAGTAACTGACTGAAGCTGACTGATAACCTGATTTTCAGCTCTCCCCTCTCTTCCATGGACATACGTTTCACAGAAAAATGCAGACACATCTGCAGGAAGTGCGAAGGAAGACAAACATCCCTATAGTTATTTCCCAGAATTACTCGATGTATGCTGCACACTATTTTTAATGATAACCTTTCCACTACCCAACATACATTTTAGCTTAGGCAACACAATTTCATTAATAGTTTTAATTAAGTAGTGGACTGGCTCTCGACCAGTATTCCATGTATGAGAAACTGCACAAGAAAAAGGTAAGGCTGAAGGTACAGTTAACAGACGCAGTATAAATCCTTTCCTCCCATCTGGACTTAACACTGATCACTTAAACATGACTTACGTAACACAGTAAGCTGTCAGACTACACAGAACAGTGTCTCTGATCTGGTGTCCTCAGCAAGTGTTGGAGACTCCATTAACATCACATCTCGGCTGTTAGCAAAAACTAAGAGGAAGTGAGGGAAGCAGGATTAAACACCTTAAAAAACACCAAAGTAAACAGTAATTTGGACCTGAAGACACTTTAATATACACAAAAAAGTACTTGAGTCCATTGCCTCCCCACCCCCCCCAGCCCTGCCCCAGTTTAGCCAAGATGAGTAACTGCTGGAGAAGGCACAAGTGGCTAAAAGTGTGCATACAGGGAGGAGTGTAGTCCTACCAGCTTACACCCATACCTAAACTCCTATGTAACAACTTCTTTACGGGAGTTGGGAATAACCAGAAGATCGCTGCGCAAAGAAGAGAGAATTAATGTCAACTTTTTAGTCATCAAATTCTGACCTTTTATACACCTAAGTCTGTTACTACTAAAGCAACTGGAACACAGAATCAAGATACGCTACTGTTCGGGCTTAAAGAAAAAAACCCATACCCTAAACCAGACACACACACCTCCCAACCAAACCACACGGGAAAAAACCCCACACCTATGGATGTACCTAACACCCTTTCCTGCATTTTGAAAATACGAGTAGGCTGAACAGTACTCATTAAGTAGAGGAAAGGAATGAGAGGAAGATTGAGTCTAGCACAGAATTAGCCTGAAATTCATAACCTTCCCACTGTCATATCACTATTTGTGGAAGCAGAGAATAAATATGTATCACACACTAATATTTTAGGAGCTGCAAGGATGTTTAAAAGCACCCAGGAGTAAATTTTACCTTGATTTAAAAGTTAGTTTGACCCCCCCCAACCTGTTTATTTTATGCCTAACGGGATCTGGAAAAGTCCTGTACTTAAAGGACATCTTCCGAAGTTCCTTACTCCCATTTTATTTCATAAAGCACTACTAAGATCTTTGCTTTACAAACTACCACAGCTAAGTTTCAGAGCACAACATTTCACTCTAGAGAAGAAACTCCTCTGTTAGGATGCGTACCTTCCACAAGCTGAAACAAGTGGATCTGGGCTGTTTACAACAGTAAATGAACCGTATTCTCAGCAGCTGATATCTGTCACTAGAGGCTAATACAGAAAGCTGCTGAGGGAGTACCAGTGTTAGGTAGAGAAAAACTTCCATCCTTAAAAGAAAAACTAAACCACTGTCACTCTTCTCCTTCCTCTAGCCCTCTACGCTTGTGTATTTAGTTCCACATTTACAAATAAAGCTCAGAGGTGTAGCGTTTAGCAGATTATTTGTCAGGAATTTGGGGTGGATTTTTTTTTTTTAACAGAAGAAGGGCCCGGAATCATTTAAACTAAGGACCAATAGTAGTTAGCAAAAGCTAACACATGATCAAGAGTTACTAAATCTAGAAACTCCCATAGTAAAACTAAACAGTAATTAAACGAGAACATAAAGGAATCCAAAAAACCACTGGGTTTCCACCAAAGTATCTCACTGGAGAGACAAATGATCATTAGAACTGCAAATATGATGACATACCTCTTCACAGCTTGTTCTAATCAACTGAACAGCTCAATCTGTTTTCCTTACAGTATATATTTACTTCAAATACAGAGATACTGGATCTATTCAACTACATAACACTGACATCTATTTTAGAGTTACAGTGATCTAAATAAAGATCTATTAATAATAAAAGTTATAGCTTCTTAACTATATCAAATTGTCATGTCCATACTTTAACAGAAAAACCATTAACAGTAAAAGCAACCAAGAAAAAAAAAAGCTCTCTTTTCTTGATAGAGGACCATGCATTTACTCTAGCTCTCTGTACAGGATATTTAGGTAAATGATTTTCAATAACCAAATCATGAGTTAGTTTAAATTTTCTTTAATGCACTAGCACGCAACTTTTCATCGCTATCCAAATCGCCTTCTCCTCACAAGACAAGACTGTAACATTCTTTTTCAGCCGCTTAACAGCGGACCTCACTATAACAGTGAGGCCTTAGTTAACAAATTTCCAAGAAATGTGATCTTATGGCAATATTAAATTCTTTGTTACATTATAGTACTTCCTTGCTATAAGGGGAAAAAAAAACAAAAGAGTAATGCAAATTCAGAATATTCAAACCAAAAAGCTTATACTATTCAATAAGCTTAAAGGACTCAGTATTATATACCCTGTTTCTAAAAATTATTTTTCAGTTTACCATTCTAACCCAGAAAAACAACATCTACATCTATCAGAACATGCGCTATGCAAGTAAGACATGTTGATTTCATAAAAACATACAAGTAGTTACCCTCAGAAAACAGAAAGGAGTCCAGGCAGGAAGATTCCAGATTTTGCATAAAGTGTGGTCATCCAAGAGTCTTGAACTATTCAAGAGGCCAAGCCATCCACCGACGTAGGATGATGTGACTTAAGGGGAATAACAAAACAAAACAGAGTATTTCATTACTATATGATTTTTTTTTTAAACCAGAAGTATTAAGCACACAATTCAATACAATTTTTTAAACGATCTGTGCTAAATCCTACTAAAATAGTTAAACTGAATAAGAAAAACTAAAGTTCATTAATACACTGAAATAAGAGGACCTAACAGTTTCACCAGGGAACACAGAAAACATGGAAGTAATCTTTCGTAAATGAATACTATAGAATAGAACACTGATCCTCTAAGTGTTAGGTTTTAGGATAAGAACTTGCATTGATACTTCTTCAGGTTACTGAACACCGATTTACAGTTGTAATCATCTCAGAACTCACGTATCAGGAGAGACAATACCATGAGCTGTGAAGAATTACATTTCAGAATTATCCCCTAACATTTACAGGCTGTAAAGGGAGTTACATTTTTATTAAATTCCCTAACTTTCCTTGTTTTCAGCATAGACAAAACTGATATGAGAAGACAGCTGGCCAGATGTCCTATGATTGCATATCATATTCAGTGTGGCATCATTTTCATGAAAACCCTGATAAAGTAACATCTGCAGTTTTGCTAGAGACCACATGCATTAAATCATGAGATTAGATCAAGACACTGGAAACTCTGGGAAACGTGAAAAGGCTGAAGTGACAGTAAACTATGGACTAGTCTAGAAGATGCGGAGGGAACTGCATGATCCATACTCTTGAGGTCTCAACTCCACCTGAAGAATCAAAGTTCTATAATTCCAAGCATTAAAGCCCTTATACAGGCTAACAGCCTAGTCTCTGGACTGTATTTAACTTGTTTGCTTGTGTACAATATACATACGTACACACACAGACACCTGCCCCCCAACTACAGCATACCAATTACTTCACAGATTTACCACAAGAGCAAGGATCAGTACTTATCCAGACAAATTCAGCCCCTCATGATCATGAGTTCATACATTATTTTACAAATCTTAAAATAATAGTGAAAGGCAGTCTTACATTTAGACAGATGGACAAGTAAACGAATACAGTTCACCTTACATAGCAACTCATAGCCTGATGCTAGCAAAGGGCTCCTCCGTTTACAGAATCTTGGAACTGTAAAGATGCAGTAAAACAGCAATAAAATGCCTGTGACCTAAGAATGCCAAATCTAACCCACAGCAATAACCACATTAATATCTCCCTCCTCCTTCTAGAAGCTGACTTCTTTCCTATAATAAGGAGATCCATACTATTTGTAAATACAAAAAAAAAAATAGACAAATGAAGATTCATAACCTATTTGCTTTGAAACAGCAGGACTTCAGAAGGTCACTATTGAAGTTTATTAAGGTGCACTTGTTAGGTCACAGGGGGAGGTGTACATTCATTGCGTTTTCTACACAATGAATATAAAAGAACAAATGTTTTAGGATGTTAAGTCTTTTCAGCATTAAAGAATGCTAAAAAAGCTAACAAGTGTACTAAAATGTTGAATAGTTTTAGACTTCAGACCTTCAGTAAAAAAAAAATATCTAAAAGCATTTGATAAAAAATTAATACTCTTAATTATATTTTAGAAGTCCAACCTTTTGCTAGAAGGAGCTGAAGTCCAAGGAGTTATCAAATTTAATCCCTTTATTATATACTTCAAAGGACTCCTGTAAAATTAACTGTTGAGGTTACGATTTCTTCCCTATATAACTTCACACTGGGAGGAGTGTCACGAAGAAGTACAGAGGTAAGGTTACTAGGTTTAGTTTTTACAATCTGTTAAAATAAAAAAATAGAAGACACACGGTAGCTGTAAATCACTATGAATTATATGTGCAGCAGATTATTTTTTTCTTTCATTTTCTTTCACTGTCTTCCCTCGCAGTTTCCTAGTACCTGTTTACAGGTCAGTTTAGAAAATTGAGATTACAGCAATAATTTAAATGTTAACGGTATTTTCCATATTGCAGTTAACTGCCTCAACTAAAGAATCTTAGCTGAATCAAAAACAAAACAGAAAATTACTGCCCAGGGCTCCTACCTATGTTTTTGGAAATGAACTGTTCCAACATAGTTTGAAAAATTCCAGGCCTATCTAGGGCAGAAATTATTAACTGCATCTATTAGTGAGATGAATTTACGATATGCGTAACAGAGACCAAGCTTATGCTCCTTATCCACCTACTTGTAGTTCAGACGAACGTTTATTGAGACAAACAAAACCTACTATTAAAAAAAAATAAAAATAAAAACGTAACGGCAGCACACATACACGAGACGCAGCTGCCGAGCGGCAGCGATCACGGGTGCCAGGAATGAAAAAGCTGGGATTCGGGGAGAGCCGCCTCCCTGCCACCCTCCCCGCGGCCGCTCCCGCCGGCGCACAGGTCCCGGCAGAGCCCGAGGGATCCTGCCACCATTTGGCCTTTGTGGAAGGGGACTGGTCGGTGCTTCCTGCAGGCGGCCGCCTGCCCGCCCGCTCCCCCCCTTCCCCTCCCCTCCCCCCCCCGCAGCAGTAACCAGAGACAACCTTGGGCTTCCCGAGCTGCGAAAAGTTACACTCCTCCCCCTTCCTCCTCCCCAGCTTACCAGAGACCCCGGCCGAGCTAATTATAACTGCGCTAACAACTTCCACCGCAGTCCCCGCTCCCGGCGCCCTGATTGCCGGCCTTCCCAGTACCGGCCGCGCTTCCCCCCCCCGCCACCCCCGGCCCGCCCCGGCGCCCAGCCGTAACTCCTCCCGGCCCGGCGTGCCCACACTCCCCGCTCCCGCCATCCCTCCCCACCTGTCTCCGCCGCCCCGGCCCCGCCGAGCCCCCGCCCTCCGGGTCCGTCCCTCCCGCCGAGGCAGAACCCCCTGCGCCCTCAGGGGGGGCTCCGGCTGCCGCCGCCTCGGCCGCCCGCCCTGCCCAACCCTCCCTCCGCGGCCGCCACTGCCCTCCCCCGGCGCCGGGCCGTCTCCCTGAACCCTCAGGCTCGCCAGCACCACGTCCGCCAAGGGTGGGGGTTGCCCTCCCGCCCCCTGCCCCCCTCACGGCACCTCCTTTAGGAGCCGCCGCCCGACCCTGACCGGCGCCTCACCTGTGAGCGGAGGAACCCCCCCGTTCCTTCGCAGCCCGCTGTGCCCTCCCTAGCCAGCCGGCCAGGCTCCCTTCAGCGGGGCTGGGACTCCGACCGGGAGGAGGCGGAGGCGAGCACCACCCCCGCCGGGCCCCGGCAGCCTCCGCTCCGCCCTTCCCTCCGCCCGCGGCACCCACAGCGGCGGACGGGGACGGGGTGGGGGGGAGCTGCGTGCACAGCGCCCGCCAGCTGGCCGCCTTCCCATTGGCCAACGACCCTTTCAACCTGCCCAGCAACCATTTTCCCACTGGCCGGCGAGGCGGAGGGGTAGGCGGTTGGGCGCCGACTTTCCCCGCGGCACCGTCCAATGAGAAAGCCGTGAGGGCTGAAGTGGGCGGGGCCACCCCGACGGTTTGGCCCAATCGGAAGACGGGCGCCGCCGAGTCCCCAGTCTCCCAGCGCGGCGCTTCGGGAGGCGGCGGCGGCGGCAAGCGGGGGCGGAGCGGGTGGGCAGCACGGGGCTGCCGCACGCGCTGCCACTGCCGCTGCCGCCGGGGGGGGCAGGGCAGGGCCGGGCCCGGCCCGGCCCGGCCCGCGGTGGCCTGTGAAACCACCGGTGGAGGGGGGACACACAGCGGCCGGCCCCGAGCCAAGCGCTGCACCCCCACCCCTTTTTTGGGGGGGTTTAAAGTCGCAGTCTTTGACCGAATTTAACGGATTTTAAGTACGAGGGTTTCGCGGGGGTCTCCGTGCAGCAGCGTTCCTGCAACTCCCGCCTGCAGGGCCGTTGGGAAACACGGCGCTCACGTCTCTCAGCCGGCGGTAAAGCTACATCAAACATTGCACAACTCTTCCATAAATGTTCACTGGATTTTTTTAATTTTTTTTTTTTTTTTTTACTTTAAAGATGAGGTGGTTTTCGCCACGCTCAAACCTCTTATATTTGCTTTCCACAGGCATTTGCGTAATGCAGTTATATTGGCAGAAGCGTTTGTGCAAACCAGGTTTCAAAATCTGACAGTCAAGTGTTTGTAAAGATTGATTTTGAGCCTTTGTTGAGGCCTACAGTGGGTTACCTGACGAACCCCAAAAACCTGCTCGGCTCTCGGAGGTGGGCTTAGATTAATTAATCCCTAGGACAGTAAAACCAAACAAAAATCGAGCACGTTTGCATGGGCAGGTTCTTCCTACATTGAACGCCAGCGCAGACCAAACTCACACACAGGTGGTATGTTGGTCTAATAAATACTACAGAAACATTTGCAGTTGTCTGGCAGAGATAAACCACAACTTTGATGGAAGATCAGTTGCTTTTTGCAATTACTCAGCTAAAGAAAACTGATGGTTTTACGAAACCCCCCAGGCGCAGCAGATTTTAACCCCTGTGTCTCCTGGTGGTCGCTGTGCAGGGGTAGGAGCGACCCAAAGGAAGGGGCGAAGGGCAGAGCGGCACAGAAAGCCCTTGGTGACTCCAGCAGGACCCACCGCTGGAGGTGAGGGGACCGTGTCTCCGGGCCACCACTCTTCTGTGGCCTGTTGCCACCCATTTCTGGGCCACAGCTGTGCTCTGACCTGGCTGCTGGGGGTCAGGGAGCACAGAAGGGGAGCTGGTGCAGCCACAAGAAGCATTAATGAATCCTTTTTGACAGGCTGCTGGGGCTGTCTTGGGGAGGAGGAGACCTCCCCGAATGGCTGAGGGGTGACACCCCTACCCCCACGGTCCATCTGCTGCACCACGTGTAAGCCGGGGACTGGTGGCTGCGTTAAGGGGGAGGAGTGGACCAAGTATCCCCCCCATACCCTTTCCCTGACCACCATGCGCTGTGGCTTAAGTGGAAAAGTAACTCTTAAGATGTTGAGGATTCTTCCATCTGCTCAAGTCAACCAGGGACAACCAGGAGTATCGCACCAGGACCGACCCCTGCCATATGCTGGGGATTATCTCCAAGGATGGGTGTACAAAGGTAGCTGGCGTAGAAGGGACGGATCTGGAAGGATCGTGTCTAAATGCGGCATATAAAGGGGTAATTTAATGAGGAGCTCCACCACAGTGTTTTAATAACTTGAGCAAAAATTAGGTTTTCTAAATTTGACCACAGCTGGCCAAAACTACATGTTTTCCAGGCAACCCCATCGCACTGGTACAGTGGACAATTCATGCCCCTCTAGAGCTACAGCGAGTTAATGCCATACCCGAGCCACCCAGCTGTTCTCCTCCCATTCCGCAGATCATCCAAAGACACCAACACCCGTCACCCTGCTTTCACAAGTTACTAACCGAATGCGGTCAGCTGTTTTGTAACCAATTTTTGTTTTGTTTCTAGAAAGGTCAGTCCTGCTTCATACATGCTCTGACAAGATCTATGAAAAAAAAATAACATGGAGTTGTTTAAATACACATATTAGATTTCCAGCCTAACACCTGGAGAAGTAATGGAAATTACACAAAATACAGCAATTATTTGCAGAGGTTTTTGTCATATTTGTGCTTGTGTCGAGTGGCAACAGTGGGATTCATAATAAGAGAACTGGAACCTAGTTCAGCTTAGTGATGTTTATGTCCCGTGCCACTCGCATCTGAAGCTAGAGGAGCCGTGCTTGTCTCACAGGCTTAAGAACTCAGAGGTCTGAGCTCGCATATAAGGTCTTTCTTGACAAAACTTTCTTTAAAAGGCCCTTACTTTCTCAAATGAGGTCATGTTCTAGAGTCTTTAGTGCTCTCCCATTTTGCCTTAAACTAACCTCGAGGCAAACAGAGGACTTAATGTGATTTTTTTTTTATGATTTAAACATGGTCTTTCAGTATGACTGCACTCACTGCAGCAGGCCAGGATACCATTCTCATGAACAGCACTTTTGCTTTTGCAGCAAATTTCACATGAACCAGAAAAAAACCCAGCCCCAACCAGGGTCTCTATATGACTCATCTGAAAGGATTACTGGAGGTCTGCTGCTTCTACTTACCTTCATACTAGGCATCTAGTCAAAAAAGCAGTTCCAGGAACACAGGAACTAATGAAGACTGCTTTCCTATGGATTTATGCCTGTGATTAATTGCCTCTGTGTCTAAGGTACAAGCTCTAATTGAAGCTGGTCTCACGGCTGGAAATGTATATATGTCTCTCCCTTATCAGGATTAGTGGATATCGGTACAGAATGCCGTTTTCTTCTGCGTTCTTCTCTTTCACCTGCACGCTTTAGAGAAAAAAAAAATCTAAAAATGTAGTGACTGTGAGATCGTCCAGATTTGTTTGAAATTAATTAGCTATTCTGAAGCTGGAAGACAGAATGATCATGTATGCTGTATTTCCACAGGAAAGGGAGAAGGGGTAGTGCCCACTGCATCAAGCCTTGGTTACTTTTACCACCTCTTTTTGGCGGTAAAGCCTCTGTGAACTACTAACTAATCCTACAATTACTCAAGTTTTTTTTAAAAAAAAGCCATGACTCAAGATGGTAATTTTTTAAAAAACCCCAACAGTATTGAATACTTGGCAGAGTACTAAATAAGCCATTCTAATTTGCCAAAAGAATCACAATTTACAAGAAAAAGTGCTTTCTCCTCATACCTTTCAAACCAACCAGACACAAAGGCAAACCACATTAGTGGGCGTCAATTAAAACAAATAGCCACTCAACAATTTTATCTTACACTTTGTTGAGCTCACTGGACCAAAAAAAAAATCCTAACACCCAGTACTTTCCATATCTAGCATTTCTCTCAGCAATGATCTCAAACACAGGAAAGTGAATTTGTTATAAGTACTGTTTCTCTCCTAAGCTCTTTTGTGTATTAAACTCTTTTGGTGGTGTTTTTTGGTTCTGGGGTTGTTTTTTTGTTTTGGTTTTGTTTTTTGTTTTTTTTTAACAACATAACCTGCTCTTCCTTAAGAAGTCTTGTTTTGGAAGCTTGCATAACGCGAGGCTGAAGTTACATTACATTTTCTTGATCTCCAGATCTTGTCTGGAACTGGCACATGAAAAATATGATACACTGCTCCTTTGTTGTAACATTTTACTACTGCAATACTTACTTGCCACTTCCCACATGCTCCGAGGGGACTTCCAAATACAGCAGACATGTGGATACAATTTCTTTTAATTCTGTTTTTGCAAGAAGTCATGTAATCACCTGTAACTTCAATTATTCTTCCTTAAAAAGATGACAGTTGAAATTACTGAATGTTTACCCTGCAATGGAAAGTTGCCTCTAGCTTTATATTTTCCTGTTGACATGTTGGTTGTGCATCAACATTTACCACAATAATTCTTTAGGTCATAAAACACTCATTTTGGGGGAATCTTGGTTAAGCAAAGAAGTAATTACTTTTTAAAAAAAGCTACCATACAAACTTGTGAAAATCACGTCACTTAATGAAATTTTAGTAATTTTCACTGGCTTTAAAAAAAAAAAAGTCGTCACTACAGACATCTGAAGTAAACCTCTTTCCTGACAACTTGAATTATTCAGCAGGATTTCATCTCTTTGTGGAACTTCCTTGAAAAAATAGGAAAATTTATCTCAACTGTCAACTTTGCAAGACACCAAAAGGGGTTTAGACAAACCTTGTGAAAGCTTATAGTTGAACAAGCCAAACTGACAAAAATACGTATTTTCCTAAGATGCATATTTCATTTCTTTGCAACTTGGTGATTTTGTACTTTTAGTATTAGTCACACAGTGTGAAATCACACTCATTTAAGAGCTGATGAGCAATCAAAATTTGTCATCATCAGTCATGGGTTTTTTTGCATAAGGGACGATACAGCCTAGGCCTGAGACATAAACACAGTTTTCACTTTGAACAGAAGTCAGTTTTGAAAGCATTTTTATTTGTCTTATCCTAGATGTCAGCAAATAAATGGGTATTCTTTTCATCCTATCTTTTGACAGTTTGTTTAGTTATATGGGAATATGGAATAAATTGCAGAACTGTGAAGAAGTCAGACTGAAATCAATATTCTGAGGCACAAGACATCCATAATGGTCTGATAATTACAACATAAAGCTATACTATCAGTCAATTTACAATAATGCTTTCTAAAATGCCTACTAAAGCAGTCCAGACACACCTGAGACTTCAAAAACAGTCTAAGAACAGCTTTGAAAACAGGTAATTCCTGGTGAGTGTGAAGACTCGCATGTGAATCCCTAACCTGCTGGAGGCTGAAACCTCTCACTGCCGCGCCTCTGAGGCAGTCTGGAAAGGTGCTTTTCATCCAAAAAAACCAATTCCCTCTTCGTTTACCAGATTTGTCCTTTAGGCAAACATGGCTACATTCACAGAGCCAGCTAACACAAAACGCAGAGCTGTGGAAGAAGCGGGGATTAAAAAACCCAACAAACACCAAACAAGCAGGAAAGCGATAAACTTTCATGCACACAAGCCACGGTTAACTCAGCGTGGCTCCTCACACTGCTGCCTTTGCTGAACGCTGAGCTCCAGAAGCTCCGTGTGCTCTGGATTTTCTTGCAAGGGAGAAGGAGAAATAAAACCACAGACACAGATGCAGAAGAGGACAGATACTCAAGGTTACCTGAGAAGGAAGCAGATTTGATGTTAGCTGGTTTGCTTGAAAGTACTTTGTTTTGTGCAAGTCTACAGCTAAGTTATGTCAGCCTTGTTTCAGACACGGCATTGACTGCCGTGCAAGTTTCGTGCCTCTTTTCCCTAAGAGCGCATAAAAGAAGTGGTAACAAAATCTTACAGAAGCCTTTTCTAATTTAACACAGGTTACATTATTTCCCATTTATATGTAGTGATTAAGAAAATCACCACCAGCAAGTATCATCTCTTGCCATTTGTAGTAACTGTTCACAAAATAAGTAATTTAAAATTGACTGTATTGCAGGCACCCTATAATTTCTGATGTCTCTCAGTATCGTAGAGGAATACATAGAGGGGAAACATACTGTGTTAACCTTTAAGTGATGCAAATTTAACTAAGACCTCTTCAGAGTAGCAAAGAAACAATGATACAAGTTAGAAAACAAAGCTGCCTTTTTTTCCAGCTTTTTTTTAAAAGCAGGAGAAGTGAAGCCACTCAGAATGAGCAGCTGAATTAGCCTGAGACACACCAATAAAGCAGTAGGGAGACAAGCTGCTTTTACGCTGGCTGGTCCTTGCAAAGTCAGACCAGTTCTAGGCACACATCAGTTCTGCACGGTGACTCTGCAAGTTTCAGCAATACAAATTCTTCTACCTGCTGAAGACTTGAGCCAAGATACTAGGCATGTAAAAGCACATCAGCGTAATTTTAAGAACATAATAAAACAGGATATATATTTCTGTTTAAATGCTTCACTACATAAATGCATACATACCTAATACCTTTCCCGTTAAGCCAAGTAGCCTCTACAGATTGCTATAACTAGGCATAGGTTCCTCAGTAAAGGAATGCACCCAGCTAGATGCTTCGTAATGTAAGGTACAGATATATATATATACACACACACATGCATGCATTTCACATATACAGTTTATGAGTTATGAACAAATTATACTAATTCCTACCTGTAACGTGGAGACTTATGCGCACTAAGGAGGCAGGGAAGAGCATCTTTTTAAATATCTTAACATGCAACTGCTCATTTAATGAAAATGGAGGATGGGGAGGGAACCAGAGGGGAATACCCATAGGCGTTCAAACCTGTGGGTTTTGAACCAGAGTTCATAGCGGTTTTGGGGAACTCTCCCAGAGGGACAGAAGATATTCAGTTACTCAACTCAACGCTAATGTTCCCTTTATAAAACTTGGTAACTGCCTGCCTTTCTGCTTTACCCTAAGGCATCTGGTGTCCAATTCAGTGGATCTATTCACACACAGAAAAGCATCAAGAAAAGTTTTCTGCAGATTTGTAATTTGGAAGGCATCTCTGATACTCCCAACAGACACTGCAAAATAAAACAGACATGTCACTGTGAGATATGACAGCTCACATCAATACTTATATCCTCCTGAAGCAGGAGGTACTACTGCAACACCTCTCAGTTGTGAGTGACCTATGAAGACCTGTAGTATTGCCTTGTTTCTTTGGTCCAGCCGTATTATATGGACTGAACTTGCAAGTACCTATATGCTATCTCATAATTTAATACAAAGTTATTAATCAAACTTTAATTGAGGAAACAATGTTTAATTACTACAGTAACTATGGTTTATCTCATGTCCAAGTTTAATATACTGAATACTCACACCAACTGCACGGTTTCATATGACTGAGTCAATGCCTTCAACTATCAGGTTTGAAAAATTTAGCAAAGTGATGTCATTTTCCCCCAAACCAGCTGCTTCTAAAGCACTTGCTGAAATCCTAACTCAGTGGTCTCCTTTTGTGGAGGTGACACTGGAATGTCCTTAACACCCCCCTGCCCCCACCCTCCCCCTTTTTAGGGGTTTGAGAATCTGAAAAGGGTAGCACGCAGTAGGTGAGGTCACTTGTGGGAGGGCAGAGTCTGTCACACACAGAAATGTACTCTCTTCATGTTCAGCAACTTGGTTGGTTCGGGTCTACAGAAAACTAATGAGTTACTGGTGAGTGTCTTCCCCTGACACAACCAACACTAACAAGAAACCAATCAATCTTTCCCCCCTTTTCTACCTCCATGCTAGTTCAGGTGTCTTCCCCAGTACCAGCTTGTGAAAGTAAACATTTGTCATTTTATAGCAACATCATACACTGCACTTGATCTATCCCTTTCCCCAGAAGTTGTCTCATAGGAATAAGCCTAATTATATACGCTCTAAAACGAATGTGAGTACTTGAAGAAGAGAACACCATCCCATGTTGTATTATCTTTTGTTATTACAAAAAGCCAAGAGGAAACCCTTGGTAAAAGTGGAGCATATTAATTATGACAAGACATCATGACATACCAGTTGAGATTTAAGGCCGCTAATAACACTTTTTGTAGCAATTAGTGCAAGATAGTTTTCCCGTATAAACAAATATTTGATGGTAGACTTCAGGATAAACAATTCACTTGATGACATTTACATATAAATACACATAAATAAAAACCTACGTAATTTAGGTTTGTAGTTAACAAAAAATATGGTCTGAAATGAATTAAATGTAATTGTATCTAGTTGGATCAAAGCTCTTCCTCTAATGATACTCAAGTACATGGGGTATGAAAAGAGTAATTGTACAATTCTCAATTTAGTAAAGTACTACTCTATAAAACAGAATCATGAAAACAGCTCTTACATTTTAATGTAAAGTATAAAATCATATATTTACATTTACATACACTTTACTGAACTACATTGGGTAGCTCACGGTAAAAAAACATCCCTTTTTGAAAATCTTTCAAAAAATACATCAACTGCAGATATGATCAAAAGGTACTAAGTTAGCAGCTGACATAACATCTGTAGTAAAAATATATTTTAGGAAAATACCTGGAAAAATCTAAACATCAATAAACACTTTAAAACTATTTTTGAAGTAAAAATTGTAGCAAAAGAACAGAATAAGCTAGCTAGGAATAATAGGAACTTGCATACTGCTCTTTAAGAGCCACGTAGCGACTTAGAACAGAAGCAGCAGATATGGTAGGAGTTATGTGGTGTAACAATGTGGAAACCGGAGGAAAATAGAAAACTAGTTATCCAGCTTCTCTCTGTTTATTACCATTTTTACTGGGAGAAGTAAAAGAAAACGACGAGAGACTCCCTCTCACTAACGATATCCTCCATCAAAGGCTAAAACAAATTGGTAAAAGGAACCCAAGAGCCTTGGATCCCAAACTTAAAAACATTTACCGTATATACTTAACAGTTCAATGGACAATAAATTGGATTATTACACTACAAGTTGCAGGTTAACTTTAAGAGTTAACACTATTTTGCAATATGAAGTGCTTTTTAAAGATATATATCTATATAATATATAGATATTTGTAAAATACACGTGCAGATCAGATAGAACGAACTGTGGAAACAGCTTTCTTGAGTCTTTTTTCCCAATTAACAGATCTTTATCTCCTACACAAGGAGTTTCAGGATTCAACAAGGATTTCCACAATATGATCAAGCTCATTAAGATCAGATTTACAATTAGAGTTAGAAGTTGCAGTTGTTGGAGAAGAAAATGTTTCAAGTCCATCACAGTGTCCCATTTTTGTGTTGCTCATCATTCCTGTTAGCATAGTATCAAGATCATAGTAGGAATTGTCAACTTCTGAAAACAGATCTTCAACAGAATTAGGACTTTTGTTCTCCAGTGTCTCAAATATTTGATCTAATGATTTTTGAAAGTTTCCTTTATTTTCTTGTGGATTTTCCATTTCCCACACATTGCTCTGCAGGTTTCTGGGAGCTTGCACTGAAGAGGCTGTTGACATAGTCTCTGAACTATCTTGTGCCTGGCCACCCGCAAAGTCTTTATTGAAAGTACTATAGCCTGGGACATGCTTTCCCTCAGCTTGTTCCCTAGATGAACGACAGAGGATGTCTGTTGAAACAAGACGATCCAGGGATGCCTGCCCTGTACTCTGTGTATTTATCATCTGCCAAGTCCCATCCTGAGTCATTTCCTCTTGGATCTGCCGTACCGTATTGGCTATAAGTACCGAACGACAAAGGTTAGGTTCAACCAGCATATGACACAGCTGAAGTTTAACCAAGGACATATCTAAAAGTGACTGCCGCTGAAGATTATATGAAGGAATAGCCTTAATACCAGCCAGAGTTCCTTCAATATCTTCTTCGCCATCAAAACATTTTCTCTTTAATCCTCGCACAAACATTGTGTCCTGTTAAAAAAAAATAAAAAAATCTTGTACAACATGAACAGCTCAAGAGGGAGGTGAAAAAAAGACTAAAAAACAAAACAGAAAAACTTTAATCTCAAATTTAAACAGCAAATTTTTTTAAGATAGAAACATCAGAATTGTCATACCAGGTTAGAGAATGGCCAGTGTGGTACAACAGGGGACAGGAACATATGGACTGGGTCCCAAAGACGGCACTCGGGAACCAGGGGTGAGCAGGTCCACAAGTCATGGCATCGGAGAGAGGCAGGAGCTCCCAGCTCCTGGCTCCCATTAAGTTCCACACTTGATGGAAGTCAGGAGCTGCTGCTTCGCACAGAAGCAAACATCTCAACGGCTGTATTTCACCTACTGGAGAGGCAGTTTCTCCTCGCTCCTCCCGAGTTTCTACTGGCATGCTTAACCTCTGATTTTGGAAATAAAAATACAACCTGGCACACCATCTTTAAAAGATTTGACCCCTCCAAAACATCAACATTCCTAACAGAGTAACATGAAAAAAATACCATGGGCAGCATACTTGAAAAAGTTAGCTTATTTTGGCTACAGAGAGAGTAAGATCTAGATTTGTTCCATATAACTTGAGACATTCAATTGAGGTGCCTAAAGCAGTCCTTCCGGTTCCCTTACTCAGGTGAGTCAATGTACTGTGTAATTCCAATGTGAATTGTGCAAGTCCAATAAGGATTGGCACAGTCATCCTCTGTATGGGCTTCTGTACTTCTTTCCCAGTTGACTGTAAGAAAGCAAAATTCCCACATTCCTAGCTTAGGTTCACCAGCTAAAAATAAGTGGGGTGCATCCAGTCTTCTCATTTTTCACATCTAGAAATCATTTGCTGAATTTTCCAAGGTATGACTTTCAAGCACTAGCTTCCAGATCATCTTTTGAATTGCACTAATTTTGACAAGAGTGCCCTATGCAAATATTGCAGCTGATCTCTTGAAATACAAAGTAACTTTTTTTTTTTTTCCTAAGGCAGTAGAGGTCACTTCTTTTAGTCTTATAAAAATCAGGCTGCTGATGAAAGCTAGTACCTGATCTTTACATTTATACACCTTCAGTTTGTCCCTTCTAAGTCTTCTGTCCTTAGAATTCACATTTGCCCAATATCTGGGGATTTTTTTTTAGTGTAGTAACCCAAACAAAAAAAATAATTCAAATAAAAGCTGATAAAAGCAAAATACTATTGCAGTGTCTTCCTATATTATTTTCCATTTCCCTTGGTAAGCCGTAACCTCTGCCTTGCTTTTCTGGTTGCTATGGTATGTTCCACATATTTTCAGAGAGCGCTCTCTCAGCTTTTTCACAGTTACTAAAAATCCACCAAAGTGAAACAACATTGTTCTCAAAATACACTACGTACTTATCTACTCTGAAAACCTGGGGACAGCACAATATCTAGATAAACATTTGCTCTGACTCTGTAGAACACTTCTTACACTGCTGTATATATCCATGAAATAACTTTTTTTTTTGATATGCCGACTTGTGAAGAATTCTTTCCACTTGAAGGTACAAAACTCTCTAGAAATGATAATATGCAGAGACTACAATATAGAATATATGAACTTGTTTTTATGGTCATTTTTCATAGACTTCTTAAAAGCTACCTATGGATTACCAATATATTAAACGCTTTGGAAGTTTCTTTAAAAATTTTCTCCTATAACCTAAAATATTTGCATTATTCCCATTAAATGCAACCCGAGTTTTTGCTTGATAGTGCCTTTTCTAGATTCTTAGATATTCCTGCAACTTCCTATTGGAGGGTATATGATTTAATTTTTCCTGCAAAGTTGTATGTACAGTAATTTCTAAACACACGCCCCCCCCATGTGAAACTTGACCTCTAGAGGATCTTTTGGGACTACTAATCAACCAGGTATGATTATGTCATCAATTGTTAAACACTCTGTGCAGAGTTTGAAGCTTCTTTTACTTCAACTTATATTCTTGTGAAGAATAATTAAAACTTCAATTGAATATTACCCTGGTTTCATACATCTCTTATTCTAAGGCACACCAACAGAAGAACAGAACACAGCAGCAAACTTGAAAACCTCAATACATCACACACTTCTGGGTGTGCAGAAGCAGAAGAAAAAAAAGTTTATAGATTCTTAAAGGTAAACCTTCAACAGCTTTCACTGGATTTTTTTCTATAACACTTACTTCCAATTAGTATCTTACATCATAAAACCAGTTCTTTGTCCTCCTGTTCCTGACACTGCACAAAATACTAGGTTACAGTTTCATTTAAGAAACAAAAAATTACATACCAGTAATTGTGTTTGATGTAGTCCTTCCTCTTCTCCCATGCTACTGAGCAAGAGTCCATACAGTAAGAGTTAGAGCACCACCTACCAAGTACCGGGAAGCAAGATGTCAGCCAAGTACAGGAGATGCAGAACAAAATAGTTTCCCATTTCAGAAACTTATACACCTCTCTTTTCAGTTGCTTCAGTATCTCTATTCTCACAACACTCCTACAAAGTTGAATGGCACTATAAAACCAAATTTACAGCTAGAGCACAAAGGTGATTTGCCTGACAATACACACAAAATCTGGCAGGAGAAGGAAACTGCCAGTTTGAGTCCAAGTCCTAGGCTATTACCCTGACCTTTGGACCAGCCTCTCCCTTATCCCTATGCCTTTGCCATTTAAAGAGCAAACAAGATCTTTAGTGATCATCTGAAAAATTTAAACATGCACAAAAACATATAGAAAGCAAGTCTTCATTGCTTTTATCACAAAACTATAGTTTTCACCTTTGTTGTACAAAACCATGTATCTCTAGCATCTAGAGAAAAAGTGCAAGCGTATACAAAACTGAAACATAGCAAAACCAGGGAGAATTTTCCTTTACCAGCACAGAAACTTTATGACTAAGATTTGCTTTGCAAGATGACAATAATGAAAGTAATGACTGTAATTAAATTGTTTTAATTATAAAAGCTGAGTTTGTAAAACACATTTGAGACAAAATAAGATTTGATATACCAAATACAACTACCAAACACATGCAACAATTCCTTTGATTACTGAAACTTAAAAGAATGGTCCCTTTCAACAGGCTACAAAAACTTATATGATAAAATATGAGAACAATTCAGATACTTTTCTAGACATGTCTGTGCAGTACAAGACAGCTCAGTGTCTGCAACTGAAGTACATACCTAAAAAAGAAACAAGTAAAGAGGATGCATGTGGACATCTATTTTTGTTTTCTATTGTGGCTGGTAATAAAAAAATTTTTGAAGAGTGCTTGATCTCAAAATTGGGTTGAAGGAGATGGCTGACAAAGGACTTTGGGAGGCCAGGGGGCGCAGAAAACATGTTTTTCTCAAGAAAATGCATACTTGTTAAAATACCACAACAAAAAACCCCACCTTAAACACTCTCAAGCCAAAAATCTTTTGACACGATCCCAAAATATTCAGACTAAAATGCTGTTATGTCATAGAAACTGTATTTTAACCAACTCATAGTCCCATTCTCTTTCTCTTTACGGACTGCGCTCACAGCAACATATGAGACAGGGTCATGAGGCCTATGAACTACAACTCCAGTGAGACACCATAATATCAAGTCAATAAAGTATTTTTTATTTCTGTCAAACACCTTACTACACTATAAAAGTTCAGAAGTTTTTGCTCCCTGGGTATACTTTCAAAACACTCTATAAATGAAGGGTAATCTCTTTGAGAGCCTGTATATGGTAACTATTTGAATCCCCAAATTCCTACTAGATAACGCTATTAGTTTAGCATAGGTGACAAAGGCACAAACTTTGTTTAAAAAACCCCAGTCAAACAAAAACCCAAAGAAAACCTCACAACAACTACAGATAAAGATGATGCAGTCACAAGAACAATAAATGAAAATATTTTCTGGTGCTATTTTGGGTATCTGACAATTTTAGAGGCTTTGTCTGTCTGCCTCCCAAAACAGCAGACTGATACAGCGTTGATGGGAATGCACGAGTTCTTGGTAAAAGAACCACTATCTCATCTACTAAACTAAAAGACATAGGGGATGTTGGCAGACCAGTCCAGTTTGTAATCTATTAACATACTAAAGAAGGAAACAGTTTTCCCATGCAATATAACAATGCATAAGATGTGCTGCATGTGATTCCAGGTTCTTCCCTAGAGCAATAAATAAACCATGCGTACCTCAGTTAAAATAAATTTAAATAAAATGCCCATCATAGGAGTTATTTCTTCAGATTCTATTAACTGGCATACAAGCGTGCCTCAGAACCTAAGTTCCCAATAAAAAAAATATTAACTTCATAGCCATTATCAGATGCAATTAAAACCTTGCAAATAAACAACCTTCCCCAGACTTCCCTGCACTATCTTCAAGAAGCATTCATCTCAAGAGAATACTAAATTTAAAGCCTAATTAATTAATATGTAAGTATGTTTCTCTATTGATTTACATATTAACATATTCAAAAAGGCATTAGCCATTGTGTAAAACCTCTTGGTACATGACAGTAAGATTGCTCCTACTTTAGAAGCAAGATGTTCAAAATTCCCTGATAATTTAAAGCAGCCACTGCCTCTGTCCAAGAGGCAATATCTAGACTAGCTGTATCATCTCCCTTCTTCCACTGCTGAGTGTCAGCAGTCCAAACTTAGTATGTTATACTTAACCACTGTTTGAAATAGCTGTACAAAAAAAAGCTGTCAAGGAGACAATGGCTATCTGTAGTATAATACAGTATGAAAAAGGAGGTTTTGTGGTTTGTTGGTTTTTTTTTTCTTTTTTAATAATAGCACACAGAGCGCAGTATTATGCAATTCATTAATAAGTTTTGCTTTGGGGATCGACAAATTCCTAGTCTGCTTTACAAATAAGGTGCTTGAAATTTGATCCAATTCTTACTAGAGCATCAACTTACACATTCCAGATTTACAGTAATTTCTGATTCATGTATTAATATGCTGCCAAAAATATACTTAAGCACTTAAGGGAAAAAGCTGTTTGCTAAGAGCCGAGCTAAAAGAGAAGACAGGAGATTTTAGCACTGTTCATCTTCAGGAGAAAGCAGACAAGAACTACCTAGGCCAGTTCTGGAGGTTCACTTAAGCAGGGTGCTTTTTCTTTTTGTACAGCCACAAGTATAGTGATGACAGTTAACATGAAAAGGTAAGAAGGTACTGTATCTCCCCTCTACCACTCTAACTCCCTCCCCTCCTCAAAAATTGTCCTTTACAATAGCTGTGGGAAGAAATCAAAGCTATGTGTAATGCTAAAAAGAAGATGGGAAGCCAGGTACTCCTCTTCAGGCACGCGTATGGTTGTGTTGACTTATAAGGTGGGCTGTGGAGACAGCAAAGGGCTGGCAGGGCCAGAACCATCCCTATTGGGACCGGGACAAAGGGACCTATAAAGCACCGGGGTTTGGTCCACCCCCCGGGCGCAGGGGGCTGGCAGTCACCTCCTCTCCAGGACACTAGGGCTCCGGAATGGGGCACTACCTCCCGAGGACGAGCAGGCTAGGAAGCAGGGGCAGCCGCACGCCCAGGGCACGGGCGACGGCAGGCGGTGCGAGGAGCAGAAGGCTTGAGGAAACGCCGACAACTGAGCCCGGGGGGGCTAGGTGGCGGGGGGAGCCGTCGGGGAGAGGCGTGACCGGCGGGCGCGGCCGGGGCGGGGAGCGAGCCCCTGCGCAGGCAGCCTGGGGAGGGAGCGCGGCGGGGGCCGAGGCGGGGTTGAGCCGCGATGCGTGCGCTCGGGGAGCCGGGGGAGGACCCCAGCCACAGCACGCCGGCAGTGGGAGGGGAGCGGCGCCACGGCACGCGGCGGCCGCCCGGGGGTGGAGGCGCGGGCGATGAGGCAGCGCGGCGGGGGAAGGGACCGAGCGGAGCGACCAGCGGCGACGGGAAACCGGGCGCCCGCCCGCCCGCCCCGGCCCCCCTCACCGCCCCAGGGCCGCGCGCGCCCCCGCCAACGGCCGCGGGCGGCGGTTACTCACCGTCCCGCGCTCCCGGCAAACGGCCCGCCGCCATTTTGAATCAGCTCCCTCCTCCCGCGGGGTCTGCCGGCACCGGCTGCCCGCCCGCGCCCTCCCCGCGCGGAACCCCGGGGGACAGGCGGCCCGGCCCGGGACCCACCCGCCGCGCCCGACCCGACCCAGCCCAGCCTAGCCCAGCCTACCCTACTCACCACCTCGATGCCGACGCTCCCGCCGCCGCCTGCCAGCGCAGGAGGCTCCGCTCCCGCCTCACCGACCGCTCCGCGCCTGAGGGAGGGGGCGGGGCCCATCCTTACGGTTGGCCCCGCCTTCCCCCGCCCGCCATCTTATTGTCAAAGCCCACAAAGGAACCCGCTTCCTCCTCCCCGCCCCCGTCTTCCCGCTGGGGGGCGGGCCTTCCCGGCAGCCACGCCTACAAGGGAACGGCGGTCTCCTATTGGCTGTCGCCAAACCATACAGGCGCCGCTCGCCGCCGCGATTGGTGGGCGGTTGCCATGGCGCTCGGCCTCGCCCGACCCCCGGCACCGCCCGCGGGAGGCTGCGGGGTTGCCATGGCGGCCGAGCCCTTCCCCTCGGCCGTGAGAGGCTGGCGGGAGGCGGAGGCGGGGGGCGAGGCGGGGCCGCCCCGATTTCAAACGGCAGCCAAGGGCCGGCGGCGTGTCTGGGCTCCCGGCCACGGGCTCCGGCGGGAACAGGTTCAGACCTGGCCCCGCTGCAGCCCGCGGGGCGCCCAGGGAGCCGCAAGGGGGATAGGCCGCGCCGCCTCCCCCACTGGGCCAGGCCGCTCGCTGCCGTCGGGCGCCGCTTCCCTCAGGTCCGGGGAGTCCCCGGCGCCAACCGCTGCCGGCCGGCCCGCCCTCGCAGCCACTTCCCCCCTCCCCCCCGGTGCTGCCGCCCGGCGGGGGTGCCAGGCCTCATGACTCCATTAGCAAGGCTTGTGGCATTTCCTGTTTGGGCCCGGCCTCCCGGCTCCGCGTCTCGCAGCCCGACGACGGGGGAAGCTGCTCCGTTGGGCCGCTGGGGAGGGAAGGGGTGAAGCTTCGCACCTCTCGGGAAGCCACCGTCCCAAAAGCTTCAACCGCCCCCCAAGCGGGGAAAAAAACAAAACAAAACCCGAAAGCTTGGAGCGCTGCCGTGACTTCCAGCTCGATGCTGCTGCACATCTGCAAGTACTTAGGCCGACCGAGCGTTTCTCGGTCGCTTTGCCGGTCTTGCAGCTACGTGCCGGCTGTCTGCAAAGCCGCCAGAAAGGGAGGAGGCGGGGGGGAGCCGGCCTTGTCCTAGCTGCGGCTGGCGGTAGAGAGCCGCAGAGGCACAGCAGCTGCTGCCGCCAGCCCGCGGCTCGGGCAGGGGGAGGATCTGCTGCCCCCGGTGGGGCGGGGAGCGAGGAGAGAAAGAAAATGGAGAAAGGGTAGGCTAGGCGGTGGGGGAGGAGGGGACATCAGCTGGGCTTGGTGTGAGGTTCGATGGGAAGGGCCGTAAACAACAGCGAGCTGTAGCTTGATACGAGAAAGCAGGAGGAAATAGCATTTCCATAGCAAAGCAGATCAGCTTGGGGGACAAGACAGGTTACAAAGTGCAGCATTTCCCCTTGGGTTTTTTTTTTTTTACAGTTTCTTGCACTGTGCTTATGACATCATGGTGCAGAAATACGAGTGAAAACTTTGAAAGAAAATACCACAAAGATAGATGTTCTTATGCTCTATTCAGCTTGACATTGGCTTATTCTAGTTTCGCTGCAAAGAATTCAAATAGGCAATCCTACAACAAATCCCCCAAGAACCTCTGAGCCTTTCTGGACTTTCCTTTCGAGGCAGTGTGGGTGTTGGTCCCTGGGGGATCAGTGCTAGAGGAGTTAATTGGTATCGCTCTTTCTAGTGGTAGCATCATCTATATAGTAAGGTATGTAAGTCTGCTCTCCTTATCCTTTTTTTTTTTTTCCCCCCCTTTTAGATACGATGAGAAGCTCTTGACATTTTTATTTGTGTGGGGTTTTTTTCTGCAATAAATTTTCCAGTGAAACAAGAGGATGTCTGATGGCTTAAAGATGACACCATTTATATTTCCAATTAAGCCACTGAAAGAAAAATTGTGAAAGGGTCTCAGCACTCCATCTTCTCTGAAAAGCTGAGAAACTATGTCTCATCGAGGTATGACAAGATTTGATTATTCTCAGGAGAAAACAACTCTCATATCTCACATATGTGAGAAACAAAACTTGAAAAGTCAAAATGGAAAAATCTGGACAGACCTATGCAAAACAATTCAGACCAAATTACTTACTAGAAAGCAAACATTCTCTGATAGGACTAACATAGCGTTATAAAGAATTTAATTTTAATTGTAACCATGATGTGATAAAGAGAATGATCAAAACTTAGCTACACGGTGAAGTTTTTCATCCTCCTACTGGTTTCAGTAAACGAAATTTTAACATCAGCGTTAAAAAGAAAAGGTAAAACCCTGGTAATTTCCTAAACACGTATTTATATATTGAGAAAGCTATCTCAGCCCATGAAACTTTCACAGCTAAAATAATCTGCAAGCAAAAGCAAACTGATGCCAAAGTTGAAGTTCTAGAGACAAAGCATGGAGCAGAACTGGAAAGAAATGTCTGCAAAGCAACCTGGTAGGGGAAACTGAAATGAAGACAATAACTGCATAAAAAAAAAAGGGGGGGGGAAATTACAAGTCAGAAATGGCAGGAGACTTTTAAATCGAAAGGTGAATCAGAATATGTACTCAAAGCTTCTAGAAAATTGAGGGGCATTGCACTTTGTGAGACACTGCAGAGCAACCTGCTTGCTGATGAAATGACTGATGCGGATGACAGGGAAGAAAATGATGCAAACCAGTGCAGCAGATCTCCCCTAGGAAGACGGGTCATCACTGGCACCCAGCAAAATCTTCAGAGTGAGTGGCAGTCCTGAGGGGATTTAAAAGCACTGGCGGCATTTATACAAGTGTGATCGCCAAAGAGGGGTGAATGGGATGCCCTTTTTGTCTGAAAACTGGAGGTACACTGTTGGTTTAACAGGAGCAGGCATTGCCTTGACCTCTCCGAGCTGGTCCAAGGTGCAGATGTTGGGTCTCATTTGAGCTGGAGCCCCTGCCCGGGAGCAGGAGCGCCAGCTCAAGTGGAGCTGCTGCCCTGAGCCCCTTCCTTTGGCTGGCCAGTGGTTAGCTTGTGCTCGGCACGGATGAAGGACGAGCCCAGCTACAATCTGCAAGAACTGCATGTGCACGTGCGTGCCACCTCCCCCATGACTGAGCGGCAGCAGGAACTGTGCTGGCAGCCAGCTCCGGCTCTCCTGATCCCGCAGCCTGCCTGCTCTCCCAGGAGCCCTAGGCTGCCTCTTCCTCCGGCGGTGGCTGGTACCGGGTGGTGTGACCTGCGTGCCATGCTTGTTGGAAATCAGCTACTACTCCCTCCCTCCCAGCCCCCTTCCTTCCCTTCTGGAGCAAGCCCGTGCTGGGCTGTGCTTGATGCCTCAGGAGCTTTGCTGCTCCTTTCTCAGAGCTGCTCAGCCCCTGCTGAGCTGGCCAGACTTTCACACATCAGCGGTGACGGGAAGGCTGGTTTAGAGTTGGACGGTGTTTATAAAACCGCAGAAATTAATAGGAACTCAATGGTTGGGAGCAGGGCTGAAACTGCGCTTCTAAAAGACAAAAAAAAAAAAAAAGGCGTCAGAATTTCCAGTTTATTTGTGCAATTTCTAGCTGCACAAAGGATCTCAGTCGATGACATTTCCATGTTACAAATTATTGTAATAATAGTGACTTTAAATAGTTTTAAAGGGCTAATGCAGATAATCTTTATGTAGGTGAATAAGAAACAGAAATCCATGCAGAATTAAGTTCTTCACTTTCCATGGGATCACTGCACTGGTATTATTTCTGGCCTGTGGAGAGGTCTCTCCAAGGGAGTGTTTCTTGGGCTCTGACAGGCACTGCCTCTTACTCGGTGTTTGTACGAGGCTTAGCGCAGTGTTTCACAACCAGTGGCTTGCAAGCCCTCAGATAAAGAAGGCAGGAAAATTAAGTCAGGAGGTTGCTTAAGCTTTGAAACAAATAGTTTCAGTGAGATAGGATGGAGCCCTGTCTCAATATCAATACCGAGTTTTCCACTCTGCGCTCGTGTGTGGCTGCAGTGTTTTCTGTCTCTGGGCCGAGGGCCCCAGGGTTTATGTAGCTGGGCGAATAGTTCAGAGTAGGGTTGTGCCGTCTGAGGCAGGAAAACGTGTGCTTGTGCTGCCAGTGCTTGGAGCCAACCAGACATGACTCAGCCCTGAACTGGAAGCCATGAGGTGTCATCAGTGTGGTGCTGTGCTCTGGCTAGCAAGTTGTATTGCGAGACGAGGTGTGTTAGCTCAAGCTCTGCGCTATACCGGCACGACTGCCTGAGGTTTGGAAGGGTTTTGGCTGTGATCCTGCCGGTTCAGAACGGGGAGAGAACTTACTTGCCTCTGCCTGCTAAAGACAATGCGACTTGCTCTGAGTTTATATTGTTTCTCTCATAATTACTGTTTGATTAAAGTGTTTAAGATATGTTTGTCTTTTTAATTTGGCTCCAGAGTAGGGCAGGAGGCCCACTTGTAATGTACTGTTTCCTTTAAGCCCAACCTGGCAAATTCTGATTAGCTCTGAGATAGGCAGCATTATGAAACAGTCCTGAGTGCTTCTGCAGGCAAGCACATTCCTGCAGCAGAGCAAGCCTAAAAAATCCAGGAGCAGATGGAAGAAAGGCTAAGAAGGTAATTAAATATGCCTATTCCCTAAGAAGTAAGCCTGTTGTAGCAGCTCAGCTGGGCCCCATCAGCCAGGTACAGGATACAACTTCATTGCGTCTGGTCTGCAGTCACAGCGCACTGAATTTAAGAGAAAGTGTTTTTGTATCGTTAGAGCCTGTTAATGTGTGGACCACCAAAGGTGGCTGGAAGTTCTGCTCAGCCTTCAGTGAAGGTAAGCTTCTCCTACACGGCTCTGAGCCTGGAAGAGCTGTTGCTTTACCTGTAGGAGAGGGCTGGACAAAGAAGAGCAGGCATCTGGTGCCTGTAAAACAAACCAAAGCATTCATAGTAAGTGAGTGAGCGTTTGTGGGCTAACTGTAGCTTGATGTTGGATGATAATGATGCTGGCATCAAATGTCAGTGGCTTACAAAATGAGAATAGCATAGTCAGAGCACTCATCACACCAACACATCCATGCACCAGCTAATACATGTCTGAATATGGCAACAATTGTCTGGCTCTATTGGCTCATCTGGGTGTTGGTGCTGGCAAAAAACTGAGGAGCGGTAGTAGGTGATAGGAGGGAGGACATGTGGCTGTCAGTACAACAGTGGTAAAGCAAATCTGTTCCTAGGCAGAAATCTCTCTGCCTCAGGCCACCAGCCTCAGGTCCCAGGTTTTATGGCTGTGGGTATCTGATCTATCTACTAGGAGGCCAGGGGGATTAGAGATGACACGAGCTAAGAAATGAGCAAAGAATGAGCTAAAAAGAGCTTGTTCAGACTGAGAAACCCCGTGTGCTAAAACCAGCACCACTGTGTTTATCCAGGTCAGCTAGTAACTCTATGGAACCTATAATAAATTGATAAGAAGAGGTATTAATATGTTTTGACTGAAGGAAATACAGTGGAAACAGGACACAGAAAAGCTGTTAGGCTTGTACTACTCTGCAAACTCTTCTAGCCTGCCTGGCTAAAGTGGTTGTGTTGGAGTTAAGGACCCTTCCACAGACAGCGGTAAAAGTTACTGACCATCAATTTCCTCTTATGGTGGAAAAGACCTGAAAGAAAGAGTGTCCTCATATTAAAATATCTGTTAATGCTCCTCAATGACCAGAATATGAGAAAATTAAAATAAAAGAAGTGTTTTTGGCCAGATTTACAGTTGCCAGCAAGTTCAGAGGAAGCGTTCTCCGTGGTGGGTGATACGCAAAACTGCAAAAGCCAAAGGAGCTACAAAGCACACTTGAGAAATTCCAGCGACGAAACCACAAATAATGCGTATGCACACTGGCAAGCAGGGGCCGACAGCCAGTATGTCGCTTTGTGTGGCTGGTGGACATCTGTGGTAGGAACAAAGCCCAGATGTTACGAAGTTAAGACTTTCAAAACAGTACCTAGGAAGATACTAAAACTGCACTAGCAAAGCATTGTGCACTATACCAAACAGCAGAAGTCTCCAGATTATGCAGTAGCAGCCAGCAAAGATGGATTTTAAAGTGATGAATGTTGTTTGGGGCTTTATTTTAAGGCTTCTAAGCCCTCTTCTGGGTCATCACGGTAGTTCTGGTTTATATTTGTGAGGGGCAAGATTGTTTTGTTGTTGCGAAAGTGTTGCGTTATAAAGGTTTTCTAATAACCAGAGGAACACACCTACTTGCTTCATAACAGGGATTTTCTTTTAAACATACATTTTGGACACTTGAATGCCATGTTTTCTGGTGCTGCTTAAAATATGTATTCTATAACTAAGCATAAATACCATAGGGTATGACAGTTGCTATAGCAACTAAGCATCTACTATTAAATAGCACCCACAAGCTCAAAAAACATGTGCAGCCTGTCACACAGGGTATTCCTTTCTTTGCAGCAAGCTAAGTACCATATTTTCATCTCGGGAGTTAGTCTGTTTCTGATGAATGTGTTTGTGCTGTGCATATGAAGATCTTTTTTCCCTCACCAGCTCTACCTTCCTTTGAAAACTGCAGATACTGTAAGAACAAAATAGCCTGAAGCAGTTGCCAGCTGAAGAAGTTAATGAATAATTCCTTTTTCATATGTCCTCGAACATACATTAGAGTGTGGCTTTCAGATCTTTTAGGCCAGCTTTGAGCCTTACACCTTTGCTGTTCTGCATCTTTTGATATTGCAGTGTTTTGCTCTTGAAACCAGCCTTTTGAAAGGCACCGTGCTGTTTCTAGAAGTTGTGTCCCTGAAAATTACAATACCAGTGGGAAACTAATTTCCGCAGTAGTGGCAAACTGGAGAGTTACAATTCAAAAGCAGAGTTAAAGGTAACAAAACAATTTTAAGAATATGTAGGTCAGATGTTTATTTTTAAGTTTGCCTTAAAGTTGTTAAGCATTTGGACCATGAAAACCAGAGGAAAAAAGTAGAAAAATAAGAACACCGAATTTCTTATGCAGTAAGTTAATTCTAGCAGTTGAGACTGTACTAACAAGCCGTTGATAGCATTAGTGAAATGTGATTTTCCTTAGACCCATCATTAATAACAAGGAGAATAATATTAAGCATCCATAAGAGCAATATGCTGGTATAGAAGTTAATGCTTTATCTGCAAGTTAAATTGACCCTCTCTGCTCCTTGGAATAGTAGATGAAGGCTGTGATGTCTCATTGGAGTGTTTGGATTGTTTCCAAATTCTATTTCAGAGTCTGGTGAATTTGTAGGTTAAACTAGAAAATGTACTGTATCCACAAATTATTGCTGATGTTGATTTGATGGTTACTTATCAGAATTAAACAGTATATAAGAAAAAAGATTAATAAATTGTAGTAGAAACATAGCAATTATAGTCTAACGAGGATATCAAAAAATGAGGATAAGAAGTAGGTAAACTAAGGCGCGATTTTTTTACCCTATCTTTTTCTAAAAGAATGATTGCTAATGCCTGTCTTGCCTTATCTGGTTAAAAGGTTAACCCAATTAGAAACATGAATATGAACACAGATAACAGGCTGTGAGCTGGTCTTATTCTCTGCTGCAGTCCTGTGCCTTGATGGGACTGACAGCAATAAAGGAATGGTAACTCGTGTCTCCTGGTCCTCTTTTGGTTCCCAGCAAACATTTCAACATGTCTAATGTTAACGGAATAATAAATCTTTAATTGGCCTTACTTAATCCGACTAACAAATAGCCCCAAATGCCAATGGACTTGGGATAAAGCCACAGGAGCTGCAGTGAGCGGTGGTGCAGGATGATGTGGAGAGTGGTTTGCCAAGGCAGGGAGGCAGAGTGGGACTCTGTGAAAGAGTTGTTTAGAATTTGCTGGGTGTTTAGATACTGCAGGGGCTGTGGCTCAGCTGAATGCCTTAGATGGTATGTTTGCCTCCTGCCACTTACATCCTCTCCAGGGAATCACGGACAGATCCCGGCAAGTCCCGTCATCTTTCAGTTTTTGTTGTGTGATGCAAGGGAATTGATTCTCTTTTTCTCCCCATGATTTTTCGTGATTGTTTTCAATGCTGTTTTTTTTGTTGTTGTTCTTGTTTGTAGCCACTATTTCAAAAAGATTACATGTTTCTGCCATAGCTGGATAAACGTTATAAACGAATCTTATGTCTGCTTCAACAGCTGTATGGTAACATGAGCACACATACACACACTCATCTGTACGGACTGTTTTACCTAGCAGCATGAAATCTTACAAATTTATGATTACAGGCTGTGAACTTAAGATATATAAGGGATACGAATTTTTTTTTCTTCCACTGTGAAGTCCACCATGGCCAGCAGGAGAAATAGGCTAGAGTCTGGTGCCCTCTTGTGGAAAACATCGTTCCGTGATTTAAAAGCGATCAGGGCTTGAATTGCACTGGAAAACACAAAGTTTATCCAAAACAAATACTGGAAGTATAGAAAAGGGGAAGTAACTTCTCAGTGTCATTTCTGAAATGAAACTTCTGCTGCATAGTTCAGAATAGAGGCAGTAGTCTCCCAACCCATAGTTACAGAATCACAGAATGGTAGGGGTTGGAAGGAATGTCTGGAGATCATCTGCCAGAGCAGGTTCACCTAGAGCAGGTTGCACAGGAACGCGTCCAGGCAGGTTTTGAATGTCTCCAGGGACGGAGACTCCACCACCTCTCTGGGCAGCCTGTGCCAGTGCTCTGCCACCCTCAAAGGAAAGAAGTTCCTCCTCACGTTTAGGTGGAACTTCCTATGCTCAAGTTTGTGCCCATTACCTCTTGTCCTGTCGCTGGGCACCACTGAAAAGAGTCTGGCCCCATCCTCCTGACACCCACCCTTTAAGTATTTATAAGTGTTGATAAGATTCCCCCTCAGGCTTCTTTTTTCCAGACTGAAAGGACCCAAATCCCTCAGCCTTTCTTCATAAGAGAGATGTTCCAGTCCCCATATCATCTTGGTAGCCCTTTGCTGCACCCTCTCCAGCAGTTCCCTGTCCTTCTTGAACTGGGGAGCCCAGAACTGGACACAGTACACCAGATGAGGCCTCACCAGGGCAGAGTAGAGGGGGAGGATGACCTCCCTCGACCTGCTGGCCACACTCTTCTTGATGCACCCCAGGATGCCACTGGCCTTTTTGGCCACGAGGGCACATCACTGGCTCATGGTCATCCTGTTGTCCACCAGGACTCCCAGGTCTCTTTCCACAGAGCTGCTCTCCAGCAGGTCAGCCCCCAACCTGTACTGGTGCATGGGGTTATTCCTCCCCAGGTGCAGCACCCTACACTTACCTTTGTTGAATTTCATAAGGTTTTTCTCTGCCCAGCTCTCCAGCCTGTCCAGGTCTTGCTGTATGGCAGCACAGCCTTACAGTGTGTCAGCCACTCCCCCCAGCTTTGTGTCATCATCAAACTTGCTGAGGGTGCACTCTATCCCCTCATCCAGGTCGTTGATGAATATATTGAAGAGGACTGGACCCAGTACTGACCCCTGGGGAACACCACTCATCACTGACCTCCAACTAGACTCTGTGCCCCTAATCATGACCCTCTGAGCTCCATCTTTCAACCAGTTTTCAATCCACCCCACTGTCTATTCATCTAGCCCACAATTCCTAAGCTTCCCTTGTGAGGATGCCGTGGGAGACTCTGTTGAAAGCCTTGCTGAAGTCAAGGTAGACGACATCCACTGCCCTGCCCTCATTTATCCATCCAGTCATGCCATCGTAAAAGGCTATCAGATTAATCAGATATGATTTCTCCTTGGTGAATCCATGTTGACTACTTCTGATAGCTTTCTTTTCCTCCACATGCTTTGAGATGACACCCAGAACGAGCTGTTCCATCATCTTTACAGGGATGGAGGTGAGTCTGACTGGCCTGTAGTTCCCTGGCTCCTCATTCTTGCCCTTTTTGAAGACTGGAGTAACACTGGCTTTCCTCCAGTCCGTGGGCACCTCGGCTGTTCTCCAGGACTTTTCAAGGATGATGGAGAGCAGCCCAGCAATGACTTCTGCCAGCTCCCTTAGCACTCGTGGGTGCATCCCACAAGGACACGTGGACTTGTGGGTATCCAGTTTACTTAATTGATCTCTAACTTGATCCTCCTCAACCAAGGGGAAGTCTTCCTTCATCCAGACTTTCCCTGTTACTTTCTCCAAAGTCTGGGACTCCTGAGGGCTGGCCTGAGCAGTAAAGACTGAAGCAAAGAAGGCATTCAGTAACTTCGCCTTCTCTGCATCCTTTGTTCCCATGGCTCCTGTCTCATTTAACAGCAGGCCTAGTTTTCTCTGGTTTTCCTTTTGTCTCCAATATATTTGAAGAAACTCTTCCTGTTGACCTTGACATGCCTTGCCAGGTTTAATTCCAAGGAGGCCTTGGCTTTCCACGTTTTCATCCCTGCATACTCTGACAGCATTCTTGTAATCTTCCCAAGTGGTCATAGTTGACTGTTGTGTTGAATATTTGAATAATAGGTCCCTTTCATGAAAGCTTTTCTTCATGTTAGTCAATCAGTCTTATGATGCTGAACCACTGACAAGTCAGGATTATACATTAATATTGTTTTACGTCATGAAAGGATATGTCCAAGTTACATTTCTACATTAAAAAAAAAAAAAAGATTTTCTCAAAATTTTGGATGTTTGAAGTCATTATGATCTGAAACCTAGGCCACCAAAATAGTTCAGATTCACATTCAACTTTTCACAGCCTTCAGGGAAGGAGGGCTGGTTTCACCACTTTGCTTTAACTTAACGTTGATATATTTGTAATGGTTTTCAGTATCTCCAGAGAAAAATAGGTTATTTTCTGGGACTTTTCCTTGTACAGTATTGGTTCTCATCTTGGAATTTGACTAAGAAATGTTTCTAGTATCTGAAACTGAATGATAAGAAAATCAAAGGACAAATATTTAATATAATTTCCAGCTTCTTCCCTCTCATGAGAGGGGAATGTTTCTGGTCAGAAGAGGGAGTGACTCGTCCTTGAATAAAGCAAGCAGGGTCCACTCAGCCTCTCATTAGGGAAAGCCCCATGCTCAGTTATAAAATCACACACGCCTTTGAATTCTGCTTTTGTGGACTACTGAAGTTACCTGCTGACCTTTTGTTTCCCATTGAATCTTTTCTGTTATTACGTTACAGTCTGTCTGTATCTGCTTCACACCCCCGTGTGCAAAGGGAGTTCCCCATTCACCCCTTTTATTCTTGTTTCTGACAGAAACCTCGTGTTTGTCCTTGGCCTGGCTCGAATCTCCTGCCTTTTGATGATGGCCCATTCCCACAGTAACATTCAAGAAAACAAGCAGTCAGTCATACTCCTGAGTTCCCTTGTTCTTTAATGTACATTTTTCTTCCCTTTTGCATATTACTGCATCCAGTCCTGAGTTTAGTTTGAGCCTTGTGTGTTTGTTATCTCTGGGACACAGCTATTACTGCAAGCAAACCAGTTAAGTGCAGCGTTCCACTGAGAGCTATGGACTATCCATTTTCATAAGCCTTATTTTAGGAAAGAATTGACCAAAAGAATTAGAGGTAGACAGGAACCGTACATAATGGAAAATGATGTTTTTTTTTTTTTAATACCTTATCAAATGTCCTTTATCCAGCATATTGCCAAGTCACCTATAAATGTCAAATGTACGATAATAAAAACTACCTTTATGGGGTAGTGTGAGCTCAGTCTTCTCAACTACATTTGAGAAAGGCAAAAAATGATCCCAAATTAATCGAATAGGTAAGTAATAGTGCTGTTGCCCCAAGCATATCAGGCTCTCACTGTCAGAGACCCATTCCAGAAATCTGGTGCTAAGAAAATGCTTCCCAACCTACAAAAATTGTGCCCCTTGAGAGGCAGTGTCCGCATGGATAGATCTCAAAGCACTGAGGATTTTAAAGATTATTACTGGTGGCCTACTGCATGTAGAAGTTACATCAGCAAATGCTATTAGTGTTACTGATTGTTTTCAGTTCTCTACCCAGAGAGGTACTATAAGCTTTGTGAGCACTTGGCCCTGTGTGTTTCCAGTCTGGAAGTCAACTCTGTGGATCGACGTTACTCTTACCTTTTGGAATCAAGAAACCACCTCCAAATACCAAAATATTGTCTTATGAGGAGTGGCTGAGTGTTATGAGGGGCAGCTGAGGGAACTGGGATTGTTTAGCCAGGAGAAAAAGAGGCTGAGGGGAGATCTTCTCGCTCTCTACAACTACCTGAAAGGAGGTTGTAGAGAGGTGGGGGTTGGTCTCTTCTCCCAAGTAACAAGCGATAGGACAAGAGGAAATGGCCTCAAGTTGCACGAGGGGAGGTTTAGGATAGATATTAGGAAAAATTTCTACACTGAAAGGGCTATCAAACATTGGAACAGGCTGCCCAGGGAAGTGGTGGAATCACCATCTCTGTAGGTATTTAAAAGATGGGTAGAAGTGATGCTTAGGGACATGGTTTAGTGATGGTTTTGTCAGTGTTACGTTGATAGTTGGACTCAATGATCTTGAAGGTCCCTTCCAACCTAGACAATTCTATGATTCTATGATATCCCAGTGAGGAAAAATCCCAGTGAAGTCCCCAAGGGTCTAGTGCCCACGTTACTAGAAGGAGACCCAAATTTAAAATGAAACTCTGCATTTTTTTCCTAATGCCCCGGCATAAATAGAAGCAAATAAAGTGCTTTGAATCTGACCCTGAAAGTGCTGACTCATTAGAATTTGTGCTTTAGTACCTTATATTCGCCTCCAAGCCATTCACTGCCCCATTGCAGTAATCTCTGAATATGCATACGACACACCTGCGCACTCTTTCTAGTATTCTGCAAGGGCTTATATTTTAAACCGAGAAGACAAACAATGCTCAAGGGAAGAAGTGTCCCATTTTACAGATGGGGAACTGTGATGCAGACTGATGCATTTCTAAGTAGCTTTCTCGGGTATTTGCATGCTTGTTCAGAACATCTGTGACTCCAGATTTACAAGGCTTTTCAGGACTTTGTACATTGTACAACACTGTTTCCCCACAGTATCTCTCTTCTCTTTGATTCTTCACCTCCCTCAAGAAAATATTTCATGACAGACCTTTGAACGTACAGGGGATGCATTGTGATCATGGGCTAAAATGTACGGGCCCTGTTACAGACCGAGGCTGCCAAACAGGATAGATCAGTGCATGGTGTACTGAGAACGCTTATTTTGAGGTGGCTCATGTCGATGATATTCATGTGATGTTTTGTGAAATTCTTACCACATAGCTTATCATCTCTCATCAGCAGACTTTCCATCTCTCTGCAAGGCTGGTTTTTGCTTCATTATCTCTGAGCATTTCTTACAGGGCGGAGTAAGAGAGTAAAACCCTAGAAGTTATCAGCGATTTGAAGTACAGTGATGAGACATAACAAGACTACTCTTTCCTACCAATTGTTTGTGATGGCAACAACTAAAATCTATTATCAGGATATTAGTATTAGTCTAATTGGGGATAACAGATTTCTCTTTTTGTGGTTCATGTTGCTTTCACTTGAAGATTGCATCATGAGGCCATGCCACATCCCTGGTGCAAATAGAATATGAGAAGCGCCCTCTCCTGTGGAAAGGTTAATTGTGCAGGGGAAAGAGGGGGTGCTGCAGGATGCAAACCACCCCAGGAAGGAGCAGAAGAGATGGAGAGCACTGGTAGGTATCGCATCCTCATCTCTAGACAGTAGTTGCAGAAGACACGCTAGGAGATCCCGCTTTGGGGATGCTGCCACCTGTATGCTTCCCTGCACACCAAAGAGCTTAAAAATATGATTGCATCTCTTTGCTGCAACCCTCCCAGCCTTATTTGCTAATTTGGTTTGTGCTGGTTTGAAAATAAGACAGGTATTCCAATCTGCGAGGCAGCTTTGGTGTCATTTCACTCTATAGAGGATGTTTCCTAAAACACTTATTCCACAGCGTGACCTGTAGGATGACAATATGCTCATGAAGAAAAGCTATTAGATTGTGGATGCTTTTGAAAACCTGGTTCTAAGTTAGGTTTCACCACTCACTACCCAACAGAAATTAACCATTGGGTTGTACATGATACCAGGGACTAAATCAGACCAGCTACATGGTCACCAACTGCAGATGAAACTTTTTCACACATAGAGAGTCTGAGTTCATTCATATCTGGTTTTGCCTGTTTTGTATATCTGTCCCCTTGAAGCAAAATTTCATGCTGAACATGAAAGCGTTTCCTAGACAGAAATAGACTTTTATAAATGAGTTACGCCAAACAATTACTTAAAAAATGCAGTCTTTAGAAATAACTTAAAATTGATGAATAAACAAACAAATCAGATATTTTGTCTGCAAAAACTAGTTTGGCCAGCTCTATTTCATAGCCAGAAATTTTTCACTTCATGCTTCACAGTCATACTTAAAATAATGAGCAAACCACTTATCTCCCAGGCACGTGTGTCTGAGGCACATGTAAAAATAAAACCATGTTTTATTTATTCAGTAGCCCACTCTTCTTTAAATTGAATTGTGGAAGTTATACCTGAGTAAATGCTGAGTACAAAAGACAGTGAAATTTTTGAATCTCACCCCCGGTACATCGGTGGGCGACTTACCCGCTCTGAGCCATACGTGTGGAGACCTGGCCGTTTAAAAACCAGATTGAGAAGCAGGGCCTAGGTTTGGTTCTGTGCTCTCTCCAGGTCATCTTACAGCTGAAGCTGAGTTGAGGAAGCCGTGGAACAGATCCAAATAGCTGGGCTGAGAGCTGCAGATCTGGTGTGGGCGAACCTTTCTTCACAGCACGAAGCAGTCCCTGCAGGCTCACCGGTTACTGTCCCTGCAGGAGGAAAGGATGGAAAGACCCACACAGTCAATCCACCCTTCAGAGCTGCTCCGACCCGAGTAGTGTCCTTTGCTGTGTCTCAAGCAAGTGTCCCAGTGTTGAGACCCTTGCTTTGCCTGTATGGCACAGTCAGATACGGCGTGACAAAACGGATCACATGCTTCAGTTTATCAGATGAGAAACCGTCCATTTATCGGATGGGATAGATTAACAATGTGTAAACAGCATTTCTTGATGTCCTCACTCAGCCTTAAAGCTGCTTTTCCATTTATCCAAAGAAATCAGGATTTGCAGTTTTTCCATGTGGATACGTTGGTTGGTACCTGGCCCCTAATCCCTGTCATGGAATATTTCAGTTTGGAAAACGCCTCTGGAAATCATCTAGGTCATCTTCAAAGTTAGATCAAGATGTACAGGACCTTGTCACCCCTAAGGATTTTATTTGAGAGTGCATCTGAGCAAAGAAGCTCCAAGGATTTTCATTAAGAGGATGCATAATGTAGTAGTAGTAATTTAGAGCAGCATGTAAATTAGGCAAGGCAAAAGAATTACAAATGTTGCATCAGACCCTGCTAATCCCTGTCCCCTACACCTACTGTGCTGGGGTCGTATATTGGTTGCTCTAAAGACACTCGTGTTTTATCAGAGGAAAAATATCAGAGAGAATTCAAAATTCACTGAGTTGAATATCTAATTTGCATCCATTTCAAACAGTTGAGAAGTCTGTATCTTTGGTTTCTTCTAAATTCACTGCTATTTGTCAGAGTTTTACATTTAGACTATGAAAATCCTGAGGTTGGGGCAGTTTTGCATATGCGTCTTCAGAGATTAATCACCAATGCTGTGGCTGACTGGGCTGTTACGAGCACTGCCTGCTGATGATTTTTTTAGTAATGGAAAGTTTGATTTTCAGCAAAGTTACAGATATTCGGCACTTTGCAGATCTGCCCTTGATACCTTAGAGAGTTTGGTCTCTGGTATACATACGAAAATACAAAACCACAGTTTGTTAATTAGCATCACAACAGAATTTTGCATTTTTCCAAGAAGCAATCTCCTATTCGATTCAGTATTATGTGAATGACTTTTGAGGATACCTTTCCTGGGTAGATGCCAGGGGAGTCATTAAATAATACAAAACTTAAATATGTCATAAATAAAATAACTTGAGGAAATGCCATTTTGGCACAATGCTTCCTTGCAAAAGGGTGTAAGAATAAAGCATAATATGCAGAAATACCTATTACAATTTTAAAAAATCCCAACAAGTATTGTATTTACATTAACATTGGCTAATGTTAGTTCAATTCAGAAATGTCAACATTAATGACAATTTAAAAATATCACAGAAATACAACATTACAGATGAAGCAGAACGACGCTGTGAAACACTTTACAAACTCGTACTCAAATAAACGGTCACGATCTTTGTCTGTTTTACTTTGATCACATGAAAATAGGAAGAAGCTGCTTAGATAAATCTTGCCGTATTTGTATCATTCATATTTTTGAACTTCTGGTTTGAAGGCACAGGAAACTGCCATCAATAATTTATTCATAGCAAAAGTAGCAGCATCAACAACGAAATGGGCCCCAGCATAGTTCCATGTGTGCAGCACCAGTGTGTCCGAGGGAGTTCCCATCTATGGGGAGAAGGGACTGTGTCCTCCTCCATCTTATGGGGAGAAGGGACTGTGTTCTCCTCCATCTATGGGGAGAAGGGACTGTGTTCTCCATGCTGCCAGCCCTTCCTTGTTGGTAAGAAACTTAAGACTTGTACAGACTCCTACGCACTAAAAGGTGGATCTGTACCAAAAGGGAAGCGTTAGCTTAACCAGAAATGGAATACAAGTTCAACAAACATTTGGAGATGGTGTAAAACCGGTCCGTGACACCCCTCAGATAGGTAGAGATTTTCTATATACTTCAGTGCACTCCAGATTTAACTGCAAAACAAGTAAAATCTATTAATTGTAAAATATCAGGCATTAGAATTGTACATTTTAAGAATTTCAGGACAGTGCAGGATCTTGACTAATACAGTGGAAGTACTGTTGGTCTGTGTTATCAGGCCACTGTTGTACCCTCTAATTCTCCCCAGAATGTGCAAGGTAGATAAAGCTGCATACCGAAGGAACATTTTCAAGGCTCTTGTTGAAAGACTTCCTCGTTTTTAATATTTTCCACTGGTTAACCACAAACATTAACAACAGAGTATGTGTATGAGAACCTGAACATGTGCCCTCTCAAGAACTAAAAATTTCAACCATAAGAATAGGCTCTACATTGTTCTCCTCAGCCGGCACTTTTTTTTTGTCCAGCTCAGAAGATAAAACTGGTTCTGAATTCGTACGACGAAAAGAGCTAGTCCAAAAACTAAGCATTTAAGATTTCAATTTGAGTCAAAGTAAATTACTTAGTTTATTCCGCACGTCCTTAGCAAAGCAATATTTTCACCCATGATACTGGTGGGCAAACTTTGTCGTAGGAGACAAACAGAAATAAGAAGTATCGTTCCCGTAGCATCCTCAAGGAGTTGCTGGCCCATGCACTGTGGCAAAACTTCCTACGGATGTCAGCATGTAAATACTTGTGTGCTGCAGTCTGCAGCCTGCAGCTGTGTTGTGAGCTTCTTATTTCTGTCAGCAGCTAGCTGCTAGCTGCCACCTTCTTGGTCTTTGCCACTACTACAGGTCTTTTGAATGTCACATGAATCTGGTATTTCTTTGCTGTCTTCTCTTAGCCCTCTTTCCTGTGATTCTTTTGACATTTTCAATTTTATGCTGTCAGTCTTGTGATTAATGGATGAATTCAGCCTGGATGAGTTCAATCTCCATCTTCTCAGAGTTCTAGAAAAATCTTTTCTGACATTTTCACTAACCAGCACGTAGATGATTGGATCGGCAACGCTGTTTGCAGTGGCTAAACACAGAAACACTGTAAAAACTGAATATACATCTTTTTCAAATGGACATGAGCAATTTTGATGAAATATAAAGTATATGGATCTTATTAAGAGTACCACATGGTAGGGAGCAAAGCACATCAGGAAAATGACAATAATGGCGATAGCCAGATATTTCACTTTGGCTTTTTGGCGACCAGTCAAGCTGCTGCTTGTCTTTGTGCTTTGGAAAATTTTGTAGTTTGTGAAAATGAGGACTGTAAAAGGTATGGCAAATCCGAACAGGAACCTAGCAAAGCCGAAAGAAGCTAATTTTATGTCAAGGGGCAAAGTCTCAAAGCATGTCGTGTCATTCTTATGTCCATCTGCCATGTAAAATACCGGAGTGTGGATTATTGCAACCACAGCAAAGAGAAAACACACTATTATGATTGCCATTTTCTGTCCTCTTCTTCCCCTTGATTCCAGAGCATACACCAGTGCCACGTAACGATCCACAGAAATGCAGCACAAAAGCAGAATGCTGATGTATATGTTGCAGAAAAAGATGAATCCTGTTATTTTGCAAGCACGTTCACCCATTTTCCACTGGTGCTCATTTTGCGCATAGATAATCCAGAGAGGCAAAGTACTTAAATACATCAGCTCACACAATGATAAACTGAAAATGTAGATGGCAATTACTTTATTCCTTTGGATTTGTACAAATGTAAGCAGGGAAGTTAAGCAATTTGCTGGAAGGCCTATGGCAAAAACAATGCTGTAAACAGCAACCAGAAGTGTCTTGCTGTCGTTGTAGGGAATTCCTTTGCAAGTGGAGCTATCACTTGTGTCTGTAAAATTTTCCATTATTCTTTTTCCAGCTGCTGTTTCCTGAGAATCAGAAGACAAGGTGGAAAGTTAGCATTTGCATCACTTAAAAATGTGTCAATAAAGGTTATGGTCCCATAGGTGCCAACAGGACATGTCAGGGGAGCAAGTGGGATGCTTGTCTTGTGGAAGCATCTAAGACAGGCAAGTTTTCCAAGATCTCCTCTAGTGTCCCCTGGGAGTCAGGTCTGATTTTCTTCCAGGAAAAAGTGCCTTTCTTCACAAGGAATTTCTTGACTACAGCATGCCTATTCATTAAAACAGGGTATTGGGGACTGTCCCTAAACCAGGCTGCCTCATAAATAAGACAGAGCATCCGATCAATTACTAAAGTCACTTCCCGGAGGAAATTGATGGCATTAGTCTTCTTTTTTTTTTTTTTTTTCAAGCTGAGTAACCAAAAATGCAAACAGTAGAGAATTCAGAGGCATGCAAACAGTAGAGGTTTCAGAGGCAGACTTCCAAAAGAAGCTATCGTAGTCGGTCAGATGGGGGAACCGTCTGAAGTGGATGGTGGTAGTTGTTGTGTCAGAGACTACCCAGCATACAGGAACCAGAATCTGGCCACTGGTGTGTACCTCCACACTGTATTACAACCTAGTGGTTCAGATCTAGCTAATTCATACTTCCCTCCTCTTAAAGAATAGCTGCAGCTGAAGAACATAAACTTGTAATACTACGTAACACCCACCATAGTAAGCCAATGAAACAGCTTACCGCATCTGTTTGATGCCTCTGTGAAACAAAAGGAAATAAAGGCAGTTAGAGGAAATAAACAAGACCAAAGAGAAGAATATACACACATTTAAGAAATGGAAGTGAAGAAAATTAATGCTCTTTAACAGGTATGGTTACAAAAAACTCCACCTTTCCAAGACAACCACGGGCAAGAGCAGACATGGCATTTGGTTAGTGTTAAGTGGTGCTAGGAGAAGCATTTCTTGCAAAGTCACATGATGATTTCCATGCAGAAGACTTCTCCAAGTGAAGAGAGGAATACGGAGGTGAGTGCCCTTAAAAACTGTACTTTGCTGTATTTATGAGTGAAGGTGTCCACTATATAACATCCTTGATAAAAAAAATGTCTTGTCTGGCCTAATGTTTTGGGCACTCTCTTACAGGTTGGACACCTGCTCCAGGGAACAGTCAGCTAACTCCAAAAGGAAGAGACATGTTGACAGAGATTGAGTCCCTTCAGACAGAGGAGGGGCATGAGCTTTCTTGGACCACACTGTATATGAAGAATTTCTTTAACCCTGAGTTCAGACAGGGGAGAAGTTAGCTTTTAGCAGCCTCAGAACATTTATTTGTTGCTTATTTGGGCCCATCTCAAGCAGACCAAGGGGAAGTAGTCTGCTCCTGGTGCTATGGGATTGTCTTCTGCATTTCTGGAAGGGTGGACAAGCTGGTGGGGACTTTTCTTCCCCTCCACGTGGGCAAGAGTAGTCCCTGGGGTGGTGTAAGCAGCTCCACCCTGAATGCCTAACAGAGCACCTACCATGCAAGATCCCTAGAGCTTGCAGGGCAATCAGGTCCCCTGACTGAGTTTAGTTACCAGATGATGAGAACGGTATGAGAAACTGGACAGGGGTTGCCTTAGCCTGCGAGACCCTCACAGCAGTGTGGTGCTAGCCATAGCCATAAAAACGAAGAGACGTTCTTCCAGCACATGCCAAGAGGCCTTCATCTCCAGCAGGTACCCCAACAGAGTCAGAGCCCACTCAATGACAGCAGCTTCTGAGTGATGACGTCCTGGCAAGTGAGCAGGTGGGGCAGAGGCAGCAGTACCTGCCATCCCCATCCCTGGCGTCAGCCTAAGCTGTTCCCTGGGCTAAGGACGTTTGGAACGGGCCTCCACAGAGGAACTGAGAAAATGTTCTATGTGTGTAAGAAGTACACCGGAGGGTGTGACTGCACTCTGCGACTACCTTCCACTTCCCCCTGCGGCAAACCATGCTCTGCTCGCATGCTGACATGTTGATGAGGGTTATCAGGCAGTGGTCGCCGCACTAGTTGGGCCAAAGCGTCTTGCCAGAGGGCCACGTCCCTCCACATCTGAGAATTGGACTATCTGGAGTCCAGTGGGTATGTTCAAGGGGAATCTGAAGTTTCCTTTTGTTTCAAATGTCCCATCTTAAGAACGACTGGAGAAGAGGATCCTCACTGCTGTGTGAGGGGAAGACAGCACTGCACTCAGCAGGGCTGCCACAAGATTCCTGCGTGAGACGGTGCGAAGTTACTTCCTTTCTTTCCTACCAGTGAAAGTGTACTGGTAAATGGTGTTAACTTAGAAAAAGGATGGTAGTGATAAGGGTTGGTGGTGACTTGAGCTTTTTTGCTGCCTCTGGGCATCTGCCACCCTTGGTGGATGAGGAGGGGTCTTCTCTGGGCCACCTACTGAATTGCTGTGCAGAGGGGATAAAAATGGTGCTTGGTTTCGGGGTCAGCAGCAGTTCTCTGCCCCGACCTCACCTGGGACGTGGCATACGAGAGCTTGTCCTCGGCTTGGACTCAACTGACCAATGTGGGAGCTGCTGTTCATCTGCACACCACAGAGCGGTCTTGGAGACCTCCCCTTCTGAGGTGAAGCACAGCAGGTGCATACAGCTCGCGTGTGAGGGACATGGCAGCGGCTGAGGCGGGGATGCAGCACAGTCACACGCCATCTCGATTACTCAGCGGCTGTCTACCCCTCGCACCTTAGCAAAAGAACCTTCAAGAGTTGTTGAAGGCGCGCTCTCCTCCCCTCCCCCTGGGCTTTGCATACTTCTCTTGACCCTGTGTTTGTCTGAATATTCTCCTTTCTGCACTGCCTGCACCTGCTGTTTGTCACTCGTATGAAGGTGATGCTCCCCCCAGAGCTACCTGTCTCACCAGCAAACAGCCGGCGATGGTGCGGGGCAGGAAGGAAGTGGTAGAAGAGTTATTCCATAGACACGTGGTTCCCAGTGTTTCTTTCTCTTGCCTCCTTCCCTTGCCTCCTCCCTTCCTGCTCTGCTCCAAGTCTCCTTCCCACCCTTGGCACCCAGGAGCGAGCCTCGGGAAGGGGATGCCTGTGACTTTTTAAGCTGTTCCCACAGGGCATACTTTTTTTTCTTGGTTTTTGGCGTACGGCCTAAGCCACAGGGCTGAAGCTGAGCTGAAGAGTCCTTCGGCCTTAAATAACTGTCAACTGCCAAGCACAAAGCCTCAACTGGCAAAGTGCAGCCATAGACAGGAATTCACACTTGTAGAGAAAAAATATGTGCTGAATGCCTCTCCTGAAGGTCTGGCCTGTCATCTCAGGAGCCTGGATCCTGCTCAGCAGTAACGCTCTGTGTCTCAGCCCCATATCGGGAAGGAGGAGAGGAGGACATCCATTTGGTCCCCTCCCTCACCTTCTCCTGGCTCTCTGCCATGTCCAGGGAAGAGTCTTCTGGCCCTGGCCACTGCATCCAGCCCCAGTTCTGAGCTTCACTTGTCTCTGCTCAGCAATCCAGGCCTGCGAAGGGGTTTCCTCCTTAAACCGAGGATCAGAAAGCATCACTCAGCAGACAATTTATGAAATTTCCCCCTGTGACATCGCGCCTCTGCAACTGAATGCACATTTTCATCCTCGTGTCAGGCCATTAGAGTTTGCTGTTTTGATACTTGGCTCAAGCCCAGAAGATTCCCAGCTCTGTTGTCTTCTGTGGTGGCTGGGCTGTGATGGATGTATCCCCACATCTCTCGAATGTAGCATTCATAACGGTACTGCTTTACCTAAAGAGGCAGCTGGTCACCTGTGAGCACTTTGTTGTTGTCCCGCACTGGTGCAGGACTGGAGCAGGCTAACCAGCATCTCAATTCATTCAAAGTGAGATTTCCATTATCAATCTCATTCTTATTCTCAATTTGAAATTATTCATTCAAATAAAAAAAAATAAATAATTACTCAGCTGAAAAAAAACCATACACCATTTCAGGGTTCGTTTTCTGCTAATATTTGTGATGAGCAATTTTAGTGATGGAAACATCAGTTTGAACAGCAGAACTTAAGAGATTTATCCCATCCAGCAATTTTCAAGCATTTATATAAAGGGTCAAATGTAGCTGTGATGCCAAGGGTAAGCGATATCCAAGAACGTGTTTGTGAGAGACAAGCTGTTTCAATGCATTAGTTTTCTTCACTGTCTTTTTCAGTTGAGCAAAGCCCATCCAAAGTAGCTGTTCTCAAGTTTCTGTGACCTATCCTGTTCTGCTAGGGCTCACTAATTGTTACTAGGTGCTACATCTGGTCCTGGCTGTGTTTGGCATCAACAGCTTTATGTATATTTAGCAGCCCTCAGAGGCTTCTTGCTGCGTGAGACTCACTGCACACAAGAAACCGCAGTCAGCACATACATGTTTCTCACCTTCAAGACGTGCAAAACATCTCGTCTTCCAGTAAGCACCTGAGCACAAATCACTGGAGGATGGGGCAACCCAGTAAGGAAGATTTGCTATGTTCCTGCTCTGTATTTACACTCTTCCCTGGCCATCTGCCCTTGGCCTAGGTTATAGCCACAATATTGGGGTAGGTAGGCCTGACATTTCTAATCTTGTTGTGTTATGTTCACACTGTTAGATGAATAGATAATTACATTTCTTACTCCTAAAATAGAGTGCCTACATGCTCTTACATATTGAAACCTTATGGTGAGAAAACCCTGGAAAAGGGCAGGGCACCTGGAGATGCCCAAGTAAAAAGGATTGTGGATGGAAGAGGCATGATGGATGTGAAATGCCATTTTTTGAAGTGTGGTGAGAAAGCAGCAGAAGTGTCTTGCTGCAGACCCACCGAGCAGGGCTGTGAAATGAGATCGAGCTTGCCCTTTCCTCACCTTCTCTTTGATCCAGCACACCTTGCATTCCTTATGGCATGTGGCCCGTATTGACCAGGAGGTGCTCTTTCTCAGGCTTTCCTCGAAAGTGGCAGCTTTCAAATACCACACTGGTGTCTGGTCTAGAAATCAGATCTTCCATTTTGTGGACAGGTGCCAAAGCACTGCTTTGTTATGCAGGAGAGCCTGTGCTATCGTCACCTGTCCTCTGTCCTACCCAGCATCAGGGAGCATTGAACTACAGGCACCTACAGAGGTGCCCTACGCATTTCACAGGAGGTGAAAGCATGAACCCAGGGTGATATGAGGATGTGGCTTCATGTCACAGCCACACCAGAATAACAGCCTGGTTGTCACCTTTTTTGTTTTGTCTCTGCCCTGTCACTGACAGGGTTACCCAACTCTGCAGTGAATGTGCACAGAGCGGTAAGCTAGCAGAAAACTTGTACCCCTTTTCTATCTGGGGCAGTTGTCCACCAGTTGACCTTTCTGAAGTGGCTCAGCAGGGTCAAAGCAGCACCGGGGAATTAGTAGTACGTAGCACTTGGAGTGCTACTTGGGCTGGAGCAGCGAGAGGCAGGTGGAGGTAGGAGTTGTATGGAGAGCAGCTTGGCCGTAGTGTGAGCTGCACCCTCCATCAGTCTCCAGAGCCACTGCCGATCTCTGCTGACTGTTTAGGGGTTTTTGCAACTGAGTTACCCAACCAGGCACCTTCTCCGTGGGTGCTGTGAGTGCTAAGCAGAGCGCTTTGGGTAAGCAGTGCATCTGTCCACGTGGAGATGGACAGCAGCTCTAAGCACGTCATTCTCTTCAGTTCTTTTGCCTTGAAGAAGCCACTGCTAAGCCCTGAAAAGCGTGTGGACTTTTGTGAGCCTGTCGGCTTAGAGCTTATTGCTTCAGGGTGAATGTTAAGTTCTTCACTGGAGTCTGGTCTCTGAATGAAGCAGACAAGGGGCCTGAGAGGTGCAGAGACTTGACTGGGGGCTCTGGCTGCTCATTCAGGCCAGTTGCTTTAATATTTGGTCTTCCCTCAAGAGACTGAGGTGTTTTTGCTAACACTGAGGTGTGAAGAGGGAAGTGAAAACAAGGGGGGAAGCAAAAAGCTTTATTTTGATTTTTTTGTTGTTTTATTTGTCTATGAGCTACTCGTGTAAAACTGTTTCAATTTCCAACAGAGAAGTTGGAGTGATAAAAACAACCCCTGTTAGGAAAGGTAAAAAAGAAAATTGCAGACACAGTTACAAGGAAGAGAGGCAGAAGTCAAAAACAGCACAATAGTTGAACAAATCACTGATTGAAAGTCTTTGAAATTCACCTGAGATACAGAGGGACAGAGGAGAAAAAAGACACAGTGAAATCTGTAACGTGAGTACAATTTTAGATCAGCAGAGCACATTATTTATGTATTTTTCATTTTCTAATAATTTTCTGATCATCCTTCCATGCCAGGAATTATTATTATTAGAGCTGAAAATTTTGAGGAGTTTATGTGGGTATTAAGAATAATTAAAATAAGTGACCATTATAACGGCTAAGATAAAACCAAACCATTCCTTCACATCTTCCTTCCTGTCCCCGATATTTAGAAAGGTTAACAACCTGCATGTTTTAAAGCTTAAATCAACCTTCAATGAAACAGGACCCGAGTTTCTCCTGAGGGGTTCTGTGTGCTTTCCGTAGTAGCCTGTAGTACTGTAGCTGTTTGACACAAGAGTACTAACAAGACGTCAGTCTGACCACTCAAATCGAGTGTCATCAGTTCCCAGATGTGACAGATATGCCACCTACAATACACCAGCGATGTCACTCCTCTTCTGAACCCGGGCTTCTCTTTCTCATGCAGAACCTACATTACCTGTCTATAAACTTTACGAACTATTAAACTTTCCAGCCTCTAGCTTTTGTGTCTGTTAACTTTAATAGAAAGTAAGAAATTGCCGTGCATTATTTGCTCTGCTGTTCTTGAAAGTAAGAAAAATATTTGTGGTATCTTTGTGGATAAAAATAGATTATGACCCATTAGATGAGCAAGTCAGTGAACTGGTTTATTTTTGGGGGTTTCTCTTCCATTAGTAATAAACAAATTAGTCGATGAAGTCACTCTTATAAGCAAGTCTCAGCATAAAAAGGAAAAGCAGGAATGGATCCACTTAGTTACCCAGGAGACCCATCATTTTTACTGATACACACAAGATAGTGGGATTTGAAACTATATAGTTTTAAGTTTGAATATAATATAGTATAATATAATAATATAGAATTTTGAAACTATATCATTTCAAAGCTCTGTAGAGAAAAAAGGGCATTTTAAAGCTACAGGAATCCAGCCTGAGCAGAACTCCATCTGAAATATCTGCCTCCATCCTAGCTTGACCGTATGGAAACCACTGATGGGATTTGTATGCAGAGACAAATAAATGCTGTACGAAGTGGCTTTAATGCCTAGTCAGGAAAGTAATCTCCACATGTTTTGGTCACGAAGTGTAGTCATCTGAAGTTAAGGTAGGTTTTTTTTGCTAGAAGCAACCTCTTCTGCATCAGTGGTTACACTGATCTCCAACTGCGAGACATGGGACAGAGAGCACTGTAGTGAAAGCAGATAATCGCCCTGTTGACTAGCGCTGGTTAAAACAAGTGATGGAGCATTTGTAGGCTGAAGATAGCTGCTGTGAGGAAGCAGCAGGACCCTGGGATTAGTTATACAGCCTCAATATTTAACTCTATACTGCTGATATAAGCAATCTTATTAAAAAAAGAAGATTTTTGTCAGAAGAGAGAAGATATTCATCATTTGCTGTTCAGGAGGGGAGCTCAGCAATCATTTTTCATGAGAAGAAGACGTTTGCTTTGTCGCGTGACACACTGTTCATAGATGTGAACTCTCAGCAACTAGAGATTTTAAATACCTGTGTGTGGGCATTTACGTAGATCCACACATGTACTTCCCCCTTCCCACAATCTACAACTAAACGTACTATTCTGCTAAAATAAGCAGCTGTGAGTAAACTATCACAAAATTCTGGGTTGAAAAAGGACTCTTAAAATGGTGATCCTTCTATAACCTGGGTGTCTTAGATGCCATGTTACACCACCTGGTGAGGGACTGCAGAGGAGAGAAGAGTGACAGGCAGGTAAGAGAGAAATGTGCAAAGGAAACCTCCTGCTACGGGGTTTAAAACCATCTTATTCAACACATCTAAAGGCAGGTAAAACGACATATGTGTCATACAGAGTAGATAGGGGAAGTTCACAGGTGAAAAACAGACCTCCAAATCCCCCTGTACCACTGGACATTTTTCCCCAGTCTCATGATTCGGAGGTCTTGACTCATGATTTTGGGACTTTTGGACCTGGTAAAGTTTCTCAGTCCTCCCTGAAAGCAACAGAGAGCTGCTGTTGCAAGGCAGATTTACCCCGTGGTATCTACCAGCTTGTCTAGAAAAGGTCTCTCAGACAGAGGAATGGCTTCATGGCCAGGCGAGTCATCAGGAACCCCAGAAATGCCGTCATAAATTTGAGAGTAAACTATAAAGCCCACCAAGTCAAAAGGCTGAGGAAAGCAAAGGTTTTGGAGCAGCGGCGGTGAAAGTGAACAGCTGAGAGCAGCCCCGAGACTGGTGAGTTTTGTGCTGCTGATTCACACCCTCTTCACACACCTTCATACACGAAACCAGAAGCCACTCGTGCTCAATGCCTCCCTAAAGCTATCACGGCTTGATTGATAGCCTTGGCAGTGGGGGCTATTTAAATAAGGCTTCTGTTACTCAAGTGGCTCATTTGGAAACCTAACTGGCCAGACCTTCTTGCTGGCTCGTGTTGGAACTCTGAAGTCTTGGAAGAAGAAAATGAGAGAGGGGATTCCCATGCAAAGCTTCTCTGACCTGCCCCGGGGTGCTCCTGGATGTCAAAACACAGCCAAGTGCCATCAGATTTCCCAGTGAGGGCTTACATGTGGATGAATACTGCTCTGGACTCCCAAAAGTGCAGGCTGGGGTATGAGGGAGCAGCTGTTTTAACAAGGAAAGGATGTCTGGCCGTGCCAACATGCTGCTAGAGCTGAGTGTGTCTAAATGACAGGTTTAAGGGAAATCTGACTTTGGGTGGCTGATCAAAGAAGTGCCAAGACTTATGTTCAAATGCCAAGGTGTGCTCCTAATAAAGAGATGCTCTGTCACCCTCTAGACTTTAGAATCTCCCCAGCAGCTGCTTATGGACACCTTTATCCTTCTTCTGGGCTTCAGTTGCCCAGGCCTTCAAACAGGAGACTCCTGCCAAACCTCTGGCACCTCCAGTTAGAAACACGCTAGGAGCCACAGAAAGGCCTGTATTAGAGTTGTGTTGAACCCAAACTGCCATGACTCAAAATCATCTCTGGGGCAGCAACTGTTCACCCTGTTCACCTGGAGTTGCTGGAGATTTCTGGACTGAGGCCATACACCTTCTCACCCATCAGTGAATGCTGGCAGGTGGCCACATGTGACACCTGGACCAATGCAAAGCCTAAGTCCTTTGAGTCTGTGCATGAACAAGTGAAGGACAACCACAGCCATCTTGTGGCTGAGAGAGACTTGTCCCTGCTTGGAGGAGCATCATGTCCAGAGGTGCGAGCATTCAATCTCATCACCTCTCAGGCAGGCACCATCTCAAGGCGATCAGTGTGGGAACAGCATAGCCCTGCCTATGGCTTGTGGTAGCCCTTAGCTGGGTCCCAGAAACTCTGTGGTCCTGGATCCACAAAAGCTTTGGGGACCTCATGCTCTATTGCTGCCACACATGAACAGAGCAATATTGCTGTATCAGAGTTGGGTAGAAGCCATCTGTTGTAGTGACCATGCAGTTATCCTACCTTATGGTCAGCCTCTTTGCTTGTTTGTAAGTTGGCTGTGGATAGGGGTTGGCCAATGGCTGTTTGTTTCCCTACATTGGTTTGTTTTTATTAATGGCCAAGGGCCATGTCTGGCCACAGCTTGGTTCTGGGTGTTGTTGACCTGTCACTGCTGAGCCCTGCCCAGGCTCTGTTCTCCGTTGGTGACCTGGTTGCATCCTGCCAGCCTGTCATCACCTGGGTCTGTCTTTCCCTATATGTGGTCTCTGCATTGCCATGGGTTGTTCCTACCTTGCACCATACTGCTGCTGCTTTCCCTGCCTCTGTCCCGAGTCAGTCAGTGGTTTGAAAACCACTGGTTGTCCCAGGAGATCCACAAATGGTAACTCATACCTCTTTTGTTGCTCAAGTTCCCATGGAAGCCAGAGGATGCTGGCTCAGGGAACAAGGGTCCAGGCAGGACTGCCACCAGGCAGTGACACTTGCAGAGGATATTTATTCATAACAAAACACCTCTCCGGATCAGACTCCCAAATTCACAAGCTTCCCCCTCTTCCTGCACTGACACCTCCATTGCAATAGCGACAGTCACAGGGATCACAGGCGTTTCCTACACCCCCAAAATATGGTTTCCCTCTCATCCCTCTGAAATCCCCCAGTCAGAGTGTGGCTTTGCTGTACTGAAAAGAGTGACCGTAGACAGGATGGCCGCTCTCTGCTAATAGTGGGAAAATGCAAAGATGGTGTTGAGCTTTGACCTTGTGACAGTACATTAACTCTCTCCCACAGGGGGCTTACTGGTCTTGGCCCTGCCCTTGTGGGTCTGTACAGGAGCTGCTGTGACATGGGAGCTGCACTGCTGCTGGTAGCATCATCTACCCCAGTAATAAAGAGGTTGCTGGGGAAAAACAGAGCAAAAAGATGCCCAAAATAATTTTGTGACCTGCCAGACTTGGGCTCACTGACATATTGCTTGTCACTGTCTAGCTAATTTCCCCTCAAAATTGTTTTACTTTTGTCTAAAGTGAACCTGTCTTAGAAGGTGGGGTCTGCAAATCCTTGTGAAAACCACAGTGCCTTCTGTACTTGAAACCGTCGTATTTTTAGCAGAGCAGTTAAAGATGGTATTTACGAGTGCTCTGAACTCAGACACCACTATTTCCCTCTTTTCCGTTTACCATGAAACTCAATTTCTCTGTTCCTTCTTGACCCATGATTCACTCTCAACTAGTTGGAGAACTACCATTTTTCTTTTTTGCCATCTAGGTCACCTCCTATAGCTAGCTAGCTCATGTACCAGCAACAGGGTTTTCCCCTTAAGATCTTAGTTAAACCAGCAAAAACTGTGACGCTCAAAGATTCCTCTATGCACCTACACGTGTCTCTGACGTCTCCGTAAGCCCACTCATGTCTGCTAAATCTCCTGTAGTGTCTTGTCCAAATCCTCAGCTGCAATCTCTTCTGGCTGTTTGCCCATCTACCACAATGAGCAGCTCATTCTTGCTTGAGACCTTTAGAGCCTACAAGGGAAGATATTGATGTAAAAATCCCAGCTACCAGATATTCCCCAAAGCGTCCTTCTTTAGGGACATCAAAATCATTCATTGTTTACAGTAGACCCTGTTCTGATTTTCCCACTTCTCTCAGACCTTTCTATTCTAGTCAGGCCCTGCTCTCCTGCACACTGATACGATCTGCTTAATTTTCCAGGTCCAAGTCTCAACGCTGGATCCTTTGTGTTTACAGACTTGAGGTGGGATACTTCATCCTTGGAGAATGTTTCTGTCGCATGCTGTGCTCTATCAACAGCAGCAGCCGGGTCTGAACCTTAGATGTGTTTGGTAGTGTGTATCTACACTAAATACCCTGCTTTAAAAATACCCTGCATTCATGAAAGGAAATAAGATCAAAGTAGCAGTAGTCTAAGAAACAGATTCTGTCAAGCCTGACGTGCTCTACAGAAAGCAGCAGTAGACATGATGGGGTTTCTGCCAGTAATGGTGGGATCCTCGACCGTCTCCTTCTTCACTGCTCCGTTATAGCTCCAGCATAGGAGGCAGGTCTAAGCAAAAATAGTGTTCCCCCATATACACTGGCCCCAAAACGGTTCAGTTTAAAGCAGTAATTTTCAAACACCTCACTCAGGAGGCTATAAAGTATGGCAGAGAGGTGTAGGAAGGTGTCCCGTCTGCTGAACCCTGCCAGGCCTGTCCTGGCTCTGTGCGTGAGACCTGCAGCGCAACCCTGGAGCCAGAAACAGTTGGAGATACCCAGATGTTTTTGGACAGGCATCTGCGTCTGTGCAGGGAGGAAAAAGGGGTAAAAGGAGAAAAAAACCACTGAGCTGCTCATTGCTAATTACAGCCCATGGCACACTGAGAACACAAAATGAATACCAAGGAAAGGCAAGCAAAACCTGAGCTTGTGCTGAGCTCAGGCCAGAAGTGCAGGCACTAAGTCACGGAGAGCAGGCACGGAAACCTGTCCTTGTGTTGTCTGGCGCAGCAGTTGGTGCAGCCGCCACTCCAGCCACGTTCCTGTTGCACTGGGACCACAACCGCTAATGTGAGCAGTGGCATGACCCTCCTCATAACTGCAGCGATACTGCTCTCCGCTTCCCCACTCCCAGCTCTTGCCACTGACTTACACGCACTTTTGTAGCCTGTTGTATACAAGAATAAAGGAACCTGGCTGGGAGCGCAAAATCATTCTGCATAAAGCTGTGAAATTTCCATTTCAGCTCCAAAGTGGGGCTGAGCTTTGTCAGGGCAGCCTGAGATAGTTGAAACGCTGCCTTGAGGCACTTCTATTTTGACAGCAATGCTATTTGTGTGATCATGATGGGGCTAGAAAATCAATGTCTCCCCGAAAGGCATGGGAAATGCTGAACCTGAAAGAGCCGTCTGCAGTTTCAGGCAGAAATCTGTACAGAGGGTGTGCTGAATTCATACTGTGAGTATATGTTTAAATGTAGTGTCTCGTCCACAGAACTGTGGAAAAGTCCTCAGCAGAAAATCAGCCTTGCCCATTGAGTAGTCAAGAGCAGAATAAGTGGGGGTTTTCTTCTTCTTCTTTTTTTTTTTCTTTTATTTTCTTTTTTCCCCCCAAATAAGGTTACTAGAAGTTAAGAAACTGCTGGATTAGAGGCAGCAGCTGATCTAAACGGGATTACGGGAAGGGCAGGTTAAAACTAAACCCAGATGCTCCTTGGTCTTAGTCAGAGTAGCAAACTTTATGTTAAAATTTCCAGAGAAGCCAGTAGCTATAATCTGTAGTGCTTTCTATTGCAACAGAAACACTAACAAATGGGGGAGGTAACAGGGAGAAGAAAACCAACCAAGAAGACCCTCTGAGAAACTGAATTCAGGAAGCAATTCAGTTTGATTAAGTTAACGGGCCAGCCCAGATCTAACGGGATGTTTACCCTTTGCTAAATCTTATTTGGCGTAGGAAAGATCCTCTCCGATCTCAGAATCTCTCAAAGCAGAAATAGGATCCTTTAAAGTCTCAAAGGAAGGAACCCAAACTGATTCATTCCGCCCGTCTACCAGCGTCATGCAATTGCTGTTACCGAGCTGTGACTTTGTGGTCTCCTTGAGGCTGCAGCTACTACGCAAAATAACGGCTACGCTAAATGCAAAGGAGTGTCAGCTTTCATAGCTTTCATTTAAAAGCAAGGTCTTTGGTTTGCTGAATAGAGCATTAAGCACGGTCCCAGTGTTTTTGAAGTGTCAGAGAAACAAGCCAACTCCCAAAATATTTGACAAAAAAAAAAAAGAAAAAAAATCTTAACTCAGTCCCCACATTTCTGAGTGCCAGAGATTAGCAGTACTGGGTGAATAAAAGATGGAGAAAAAGAAGAAATGTATAGACCAGCAAGTAAACATCACAATAAAATGCTTGTCTTGCTTTTCCAGCAAAGTGATCATGAGAGGGAAGGCTGCATGTGAATTCTCCTTATAGTCCACCAAAGGAAGCCCAGCATTCATGTTTCTAATATAATTCTGTATTCATGCCTCATGCTCTGCAGTGACAGTTAAATCTAACCTCACAGCAACCTGTATCCTGCCAAAATCCTTCAAGCTTAATTATTGTCTATCTCTGACTGGAACTAATTTTTTTTTGTAAGAGAGAAATACGTTTTTTATAGGAAAGGGAATTTGTAAGGAAGAAAAGTAGCAAAGACTCCATCAGCTGCAATAAACTAATCAATACAGACCCAACAACACTTCATGTTTGTTATATCAATCACAAGGAGATGTACGGTGAAACATCAACAGAGTCTGCATTTCTGACGCACAAATGCACACCATGGAGAAGCAGTAATCAAAGCAGAGCAAAGCGAAATACTGCTAAGTAAAAGTAATGCCTTGCCTCAGGGACAGAAATCACTTACTTCTTTTTTCCTCTGGCTTTTGCAAAGGAGACGGTGAAGTGCTCCAACTCGTGCGGTACTGACAGGCTGCTCTGTGAAGACTTCAGGAAGTTGCTAACGATACCACGTACACTCATAAGTGGCGTGAGCTAAAAGAAAGTAGATTGCTCATGACTTCACCAGGCTCCCGAAGCGTGTCACTTGTAGTCAGGCACACACTTATAGAAAGGAGGGTGACTGGAATACCCCAGTCTTGAAAATCTTAGTTCTGTCATCACTTGAGAAAGTCATTGTAAAAAGACATCTATGGCACGGAATATCCGTGGGGAAGATCCATTCCTGAAAATATACTGAAAGAGTGAGAAAAGGCAGAAGAAACTATTTAGTAGTTACTGTAAGTAGAGGATAATCAGAAAGGGGAAAAACCAAATGGTCAGGATGAGAAAATGTGTAATTAGCAGGAAGACAGAAGGAATGAAGAGCATTGTGGGGGCAGCTGACGGGTCTGTGTGTAAGTGCAGCCCAGGGACTGAGGGCTATAACATTTTTACTGAGTAGAGCGCGCAGGATATCAGAGTTTCAGGAATATTGCTGCAAAGTCAAAGGTTTCAAAAAATCTTCTGAAACAGTCTGTCCTCATTGCTGTCCCCTGTATTGCTTTCAGAAATGAAATAGTGCCCACACACAGCACCACTCTTGCACAGTGGACCGGAGATCAGCCGTGCATGGCTGCTGCCTTTCACAAGTCAGTGATGCAGCAACCACGGTGGCATTTTAGGAGGTGGCCATGCTTCCTGCTCCCTGTGCCAAACCAGGCAGCACAGCCCAGTTTGGGAGACTTTAGGCTGTTGCTGTTTGACACCAGCCTCCAATTAATCTATCCTTCTTGCTCCGCCAAGCCTTATGAGGAGCGGCCAAGGGCCCAGTTCCCCAGTTGTTGTTCAGCCTGGAGAAAAGGAGGCTGAGGGGAGACCTTCTCACTCTCTACAACTACCTGAAAGGAGGGTGTAGAGAGGTGGGGGTTGACCTCTTCTCCCAGATAACAAGCAATAGGGCAAGAGGAAATGGCCTCAAGTTGTGCCAGGGAAGCTTTAGATTGGATATTAGGAAAAATTTCTTCACCAAAAGGGTTATCAAACATTGGAACAGGCTGCCCAGGGAAGTGGTGGAATCACCATCCCTGTAGGTGTTTAAAAGACGGGTAGAGGTGGTGCTTAGGGACATGGTTTAGTGGTGGTTTTGTCAGTGTTAGGTTGATGGTTTGACTTAATGATCTTGAAGGTCCATTCCAACCTAGACGATTCTATGATTCTATGATTCTATATGCATAGATGTACTTGGACTCTTTGCTGGGCGTGTGTAGCTGTGACACAGTGAGCTGATGGAGGAAGCAGAGACTGACCAGTGCAGTCAGAATAGCAGCTAAGAGAAAAGAAGGCCTTAACAAGGGAAGTGATTGCTTTCAGATTCTGTCACTTGTACATGGGTGAGGAGATGTAGGTTCAGCTCTTGTAACTGCCAGACTCCATTTGTGTCCAGAAGTTTCATCTCTTGGACTTGTGGTCTGGGTGTGCACCTTAATCATTGTGCTAATCTGTCACAGAGGGACAAAAAACCAACAAAATTCCTCAAACCCTACTGGCTTGGGCTACCGGGCTCTGGCACAGGAATGAGATGCCTGCAGTAGGTGCTTGTTCCTTATTTGTACAGTGGAGGTAATACCCACCCTGGGTGCTACACATATATCCATTTGCACGTGTATGAAATGGTTGGGTATTTAAATGGAGGAGGAGGAGTATTGCAGGCCAATAGAAGGGGATGGTGGTGAGAGGGAAAGACTATTCTGGTGCCAATGGTGCTACAGAAGACCGAGAATGCTAAAGAAGATGAGATGGTGGTTTGAACAGCTTTGAGAAGAAGAGTAGATTTGCATGAGTGTCTTCATGGCAAAGAGCATTGATACAAAAGAGGGTATGAGCTTTATCAGGTGGCCTAGCTCAGGCTTTAAGTGATGGTGGAAGAAGAGCCAAGTGTGACGTTGCCAGCCTAGACCTTGTTTGTGAGACCTGTTCCATGTGTCTTTCCAGATGCTGTGTGTGAGCCTGAGAAAGTCAGTTATGACCAGATTTTTAAAGTTTTCAGGCAACTTCCTGATCAATTTCCACCAATCCGGTTGTGGTGAGGTGCTTACAGCATCCCATGAGGGTCTGTTAGTGCTTGCAAACTGATGGGGGCTGAGGAAGGACAGGCAGGAGTTACAACCTAAGGCAGTCAGATAACTGAGTTTAATTTTGATAGCTGTATCAAAAGTGAAACATTGCTTCTGGAAAATAAAAGAAATACATGGCATGTACTTTCATTCTGTGGTGAAAAAGTTACTCAGGTTCAGTTCTCCTGGAGAGGGTTTCTGGGGAACGGTCTTTTTGGAAAAAGCACTTCTTTCTCAGGCCAGAAGGAACTGGGGAAGAAGCGGCTGAAAATAGCTCGGTAGCCTCCATCTGCGGAGGAAAATGTGTGCACCAGCTCAGGCTGGCTCGACATAGTGCTGGTCCTAGTCTGTGCACTGCTCCAAACCCATGTTTTCATCCTTGTCCTCTTGTGCGTAGATACCAAACCTAAAGAAGAAGGTACAAACCTAAAGAAGAAGATACAAAACCTAAAGAAGAAGGATGGGAATGTTTCTGAGATGGCTATAAGTGATTTCACTGCGTAGATGACCATTCTTCGTTCAGAGATGTGGGACAGAAAAGGAGACACTGCATTCCATCTTGCAGAACTGGAGTTTTTGTGGAGACAGGTGGGGTCCTCTGTGGTATTTGTGATGTACCAGATCACATTTTCCATTTGGGTGCAGTCACCTGTGCAGTCAAATTACCTGCCTGATTATGCATACACCGATATAGTGTTTAAGATACATGAGGGCACATACGCATTTGCCAACTAGATTTTATGGTGAAACATTGAAAATTGCGTGGTAGTCCATGGAGAAATGGAAGACAGCACATCTCTGTGCCCTTGAATCTTCCAGACAGACCTGAAAAACATTACTATTTAGAGTCGTTGCTTCATGCTTCTCTCAGTAACATGGCCCCAATCAACATCACCCACAATCATTGCCCTAGCAAGCTGAAGACTGATGACAAGATTTCACATTGGAAGATGGTTTCAGAAACTTTTGACAAGTCTTCTGTGACTGGAGATGAAGACAGAGCTAGTGCTTCTGTGGGTGGCAAAGCCAAACCAAACATTTCGAGTAAGTTTAGTCTGTATTCAGCAGAGATAATACAAGCAGTACAGCAATATAAATTTTGGCCTGAGTTGTATTGTACTGATGTCATATCCAGGCAGAAAAAAGATCAGATAAAGAACCATTTATAGCAGAAAGCAGAAACCCTCTGGCCTCTGTCTACATCCAACTGAAGTAAATGGAAATGTTTCTTTGGGCCTCAGTGAGTTTAGATTGGGCATTTTGAGCGTATTTATTTCTACCTTTTAGTTGCTGGGTGCTATTTAGACAGTTGCCTTTAAGGTAGCATGTTTAAAGAAGTTAAGCTGCATATGAGATGTCCTCTCTGCACTTTTCATCATTTTCCTACTGGGGTACAGTGACTGTCCAAAGAATAAGGGAGAGAAGAGTCCAGCTTTGCTTTAGCTCACTCCTGCATAACACAGACCTTTTTTGGGGATTTTCAGAGCACTATAATAGAGAAACTGCTTGTGCACCATTGACCAGTAAACAGAAATAACTGTGGAAGACTGATGAGGTCCAATATCTTTGAAAGCCTTTCAGACTGAGTTTTTCACTCCCCTTTTTCATTTAGAAACTAGGGAAAAGCTGGTAGGATATTTGGCATTTCTCTGTTCCACTGCACCTGAAAATGCTCGGTGTCAGCATTATATTCGCTTGGTCCTGACAAACAAGAACCTGTGAATGGAGGAAACCTCAGACCATCTGCCTCTCCTACGTCCACATACATATGAACCAGAGTCAAACTCGCGTAGCAGTTCTGCAAAAGACTACCCAAGAAGACAGTTTTTGAACAGTTGTGCATCATTTTTGTAATAAACTGAGGCTCATTTTTCTTGGAAAATGATGGAACACGGCTTTAAACTTTGCAGTGTGGAAAATGAGGAAATGAGAACAGCTCCTTGAAAAGGAGTCTTGGTAGGAAAAGCCAAATGTCTGTCTTGTTACCAGACAGCACACTGAATGGGGACCAAGCCGCAGACCTGTCTGGGGAAAGCAGCATGTTCATGATGGCAAGAAGGACTTTCTTAATGATAAAATCAAGGCAGGAAAGTGCTCAAGAGTCTCTCCAGGAAAGCAACAGCCAGAATGGAGCTAAGAAGCATTGAGGACTGAAGTCTGCTCAGCTCTGTGCCCCTCTGACCAAGCACTGTGCAAGTCCCCCTGCACTGGTATCATAGAATGGTTTGGGTTGGAAGGGACCTTAAAGATCACCTAGTTCCAACCCCCCTGCCCTGGGCAGGGACACCTCCCACTAGACCAGGCTGCTCAAAGCCCCATCCAGCCTGGCCTTGAACATGTCCAGTGACGGTGACGCCACAACTCTCTGGGCAACCTGTTTCAGTGCCTCACCACCCTCATAGTAAAGAATTTCTTCCTGATATTTAATTTAGATCTATTCTCTTCCAGTTTGAAGCCATTACCGCTTATCCTTGTAGGCAGCCTTTAGGTACTGGAAGGCCGCTATAAGGTCTCCCCAGAGCCTTCTCTTCTGACTGAACAATCCCAGCTCTCCCAGCCTGTCGTCACAGGAGACAGGCAGCCCAGGAGACAGGCTCCATCCCTCTGATCGTCTTCATGGTCCTCCTTTGGACCCCCTCCAACAGGTCCACGTCCTTCTTGTGCTGAGGGTTCCAAAGCTGGACATGGTACTCCAGGTGGGGTCTCACGAGAGCAGAGTAGAGGGGCAGAATCACCTCCCTCAACCTGCTTACCATGCTTTTTTTGATGCAGCCCAGGATATGGTTAACCTTCTGGGCTGCAAGTGTGCATTGCCAGCTCATGTTGAGCTTCTTATTAACAGGTCCTTCTTCTCAGGGCTGCTCTCAATCCATTCTCCATCCAGCCTGTATTTGTGCTTGGTATTGCCACGGCCCAGGCACAGGACCTTGCACTTGGCCTTGTTGAACTTCATGAGGTTGGCATGGGCCCACTTCTCAAGCCCAAATGAATATCACTGCTATGATATACAACTATGCCTATTAAAGACTCCCAATAGCTTGTGGTTCAAACCTCATTTATCTGTGACAGTGGCTGTGATGTTGTTGATCTGGGACAGGGACAAAAAACAGCCACGGTGGTTTTTGCAGTTGACACCAGCATCAACCACAGGCTGGATCCTTGCTAGATAACATGGGATGAGCTCTTTGCTAAAACCAAAGCTCAGCTTCCTCCCAGGCACTGCCTATCTGCAGAGTATTCTCCTTACACATGTAGCTCCACCCCACCCCGGCAGTCAGGCCAGCTGAGTGGCAAAACCATTGAGCTGAGCCCAGCACAGAGCTCATATGGCTTTCTGGCTTCTCATGCATGTCCACTTCATAGCACAAAGTCTGCAGGGACTGCAGAAACCTTCCTGTTGTGCGGCTGGAAATGAAAGGCAGAAGTGTCAGCTGGTGAGGTTTTTGATGCACTGGCTTTTCTATGTGCATGCTGTACTGTCATAGGGTGGGATGACACAGTCAGATTACTTCTGGTTTGTCAGGCTGCAGAAATGCCTGCATGCCACACCTGTGCTTGAAAGTCCTCCTGCTTTTGATTTGCCCGTTTTTGTGAATGGCATGTAGAAATTTGGTCGTCCTCAGTCTTCACGGATGCTGTGTGTCTCAGGGGTGGAAATCCGTAAGTCAAATACACGATTGATCATGCCCTCATCAAGCAAAAATCTGTCATCCTGAAAAGCCCTTCCATGTTCGACAGTCCTACCCCTTCATGCACTGGTATTAATACGTACCCTGGCAAGAGCCCCCTGGCATAGCGCAGCTGGTTGTTGCACGGTGCATCTTAGAGACTTTTGACTCTACTGACTTCTCCTTGACAAGGACAGATTTGTCTTCTGTATGGTAAGAGTAAAGACGTGCCAGTCTGTACGTTGGGATCCTTGGGACGAGGTGGGGTACGCAGCTGTATGATATCTATCAGCCTCTTCGGGAGAGCACCCGCAGCCGAAGCTGAGAGGAGCGAGTGTGCTGCAGCAGCAACAGGTTTGGCTCCACGCTTCCAGCTCCATCCCTGAGCGTGCATGTCCCCAGACATCCCAGCCAGTCCACGTTGTTCTTTTGTTCAGTTCAAACTGATGGAATAAAAGGCAACAAAAAACTGTAAATAGAATCGGAGAGCAAGCGCTGATCACTGCCCCACAGCTCCGACTGCCGCGCTGCACCTCCAGCTCGGCTCTGCTGCTCGCTCTGCTCTTGCAGCCTGGGTCATAGCCTTTTGACGGCAATGTCTGGCTTGGTTTTTTATAAAAAGCCCTCCTTATACTAGGAAACTATAACACCCACGGGGTTAGAAAGGTTACAGGTGTTAGTGCATGGGGGAGGAAAAGGGTGCGGTTCAAAGGATACGCATTTCTGATTTTTTTTACAAACTCGAAGTATCAGCAGTGGTGGGCCAACACCTGAAGTTGGTTTAACCTTAGGAAACTCGGAGAGAAGAACCAATTGTGCATCTATAGTGTGGTCTACGCTCCTGAGCAACCACATTTATCCTGCGCTGCAAATATACGGAAATGCAAGCTGGTTTTGTACCTTCTACACACAGCACTCTAATTTCAGGCCTCCCTTTGTTTTTAACTTGGAAGGCTTCCGTGAAAGAGCCGAAAGCTGATGAAATGACAGTATTTCAGTGCACATTAAGGGGATGATTTACTGAGAAGATATGACTTTTTAATGTGGCTACCCAGAGCTCCGTGCTACTGGGTGGCTCTCTTGTTTTTGGTTATTATATCTCAGGTTAATACAAAAGCCGTGTCAACCGCAGAAACAAAATCATAAAATTTGTCCTCTTGTTCGAAATCCCCAGTGAGGTGAATGGCTTAAGGACAGGGAATTGGCATACAAAAAGTAAGTGCCTTGGACAAACCTTCGGATCAACTGAATCCCACTCAAACACCTCTGCCATATATCCAAAAGGGTTTTTTTTCTTCTCTTGTTTTCCCCTCAGCCGTCAAAGGTTTGCTCTGCAGCTATGCCTGACCAGGCTGATGCAGCAGAGGTTCAAAGGGCTCTGGTGTTTACACTGCATTGGCTCCTCCTGGTATGGTCGGGGAGCCCCACTGCCAGCTCTCCATGGCAAAGACCCTGTCAGTCCGCCTTGGAGACCTCCCCAAACCCTTGGAGGGTGAGTGGCTTTTTGGAAGCTTGTGGCCTGCTAGGGGAAACTGCCACTGAGCTGGCAGGCGCCCGTGGGTCACCCATGGCACATCTGCGCTGAGACTTCACTGGTGAGGGGCACCTCACAGAAATGCCGCAGACAGGAAAGCAGGAAACGTTTTGCAGAGCAGAGATAACATTGAAAATAATACTCTATAAATGGTTTGATTTACTGATGTGCATGCACAGGAGCTGCCATGTAAGCATCACAGGAAAAGGAAAGGGGACGGAGGAGGAGTGGGAAGAAAAAGGCAACAGGACAACAAAACAGGTTGGCAGATTTCACTGGGAACAGGACTTAATGTCCTGGGTTTTCTCCTGAGCACGGTGTGTTGTGGAGGTCTGCAATCACACAAGAACGCTGAGGATGTGAGTCCTTTGGTTCAAAAGGAAATGTCAACAGGGCAGGTACCAGATGACTGGAGGGTGGCTAATGTGACGCCCACCTACAAGAAGGGTCGGAAGGAGGATCCGGGGAACTACAGGCCTGTCAGCCTGACCTCGGTACCAGGAAAGATCATGGAGAGGATCATCTTGAGTGAGCTCTCACGGCAAGTGCAGGGCAGCCAAGGGATCAGGGCTAACCAGCATGGGTTTAGGAAGGGGAGGTCCTGCTTAACCAACCTGATCTCTTTCTATGACCATGTGACCCGCCTTCTGGATGCGGGGAAGGCGGTGGACATTGTCTATCTGGACTTTGGTAAGGCCTTTGACACCGTCCCCCCACATCATTCTCCTGGAGAAGCTGGTGAATCATGGCATAGACAAGTGTACTCTTCACTGGGTTAAAAACTGGCTGGATGGCCGTGCCCAGAGAGTTGTGATTAATGGGTTGAAATCCTCTTGGTGGCCCGTCACCAGTGGTGTCCCTCAGGGCTCAGTTTTGGGGCCAGTTTTGTTTAATATCTTTATCAATGATCAGGATGAGGGGATTGAGTGCACCCTCAGTAAGTTTGCAGATGACACCAACCTAGGTGGGAGTGTTGATCTGCTTGAGGGTAGGAAGGCTCTACAGAGGGACCTGGACAGGCTGGATCGATGGGCCAAGGCCAACTGTATGAGGCTTAATAAGGCCAAGTGCCGGGTCCTGCATTTCGGTCACAACAACCCCAAGCAACGCTACAGGCTTGGGGAAAAGTGGCTGGAAAGCTGCCCAGCAGAAAAGGACCTGGAGGTGCTGGTGGGCGGCCAGCTTAACATGAGCCAGCAGTGTTTCCAGGTGGCCAAGAAGGCCAACAGGACTCTGGCTTGTATCAGGAATCGCGTGGCCAGCAGGAGTAGGGAAGTGATCGTGCCTCTGTACTCGGCACTGGTGAGGCCTCACCTCGAGTGCTGTGTTCAGTTCTGGGCCCCTCTGTACAAGAGGGACATTGAAGTGCTGGAGCGTGTCCAGAGGAGAGCTACCAGGCTGGTGAGGGGTCTGGAGACCAGGTCATGTGAGGAGAGGCTGAGGGAGCTGGGCATGTTTAGCTTGGAGAAGAGGAGGCTGAGGGGAGACCTCATTGCCCTCTACAACTGCCTGAAAGGAGGTTGGAGAGAGGTGGGTGTTGGCCTCTTCTCCCAGGTGAATAATGACAGGACCAGAGGAAATGGTCTGAAGCTGCAGCAGGGGAGGTTTAGATTAGATATTAGGAAGAATTACTTTACTGAAAGAGTGGTGAGGCACTGGAACAGCCTGCCCAGGGAGGTGGTTGAGTCACCATCCCTAGAGGTATTTAAGAAACGTCTAGATTTGGCACTTCAGGGCATGCTCTAGTGGCAGAGATTGTAGGGTGTTTGGTTGGACTCGATGATCTTAAGGGTCCTTTTCAACCATGAAGATTCTGTGATTCTGTGATTCTGTCTGTATTTATTTAACAAGATGGGGAACTTGCATCATCTTGAGATTCTCCTACAACGGGAATTCCCTCTTGTATACAACTGGAATCACCCTGGGGATGCTAGCCCTTATCTAGAGCAAATTAGTCCCTGTGCCACTGATCTGAACTTCAGCACCTCTGTGTGATGGATTGTTGCAGAGCAGGCATATGATGACAGAGTTGTCTCCCCCGTGCTCCATTTCCCAGACTTTCTCAAAAGTCCCTTTTCCAAGAAGACCTCAGAGGTCTGTGTGGCTTCCCTGTGAGGTGAACTCCCCACATGATGTGAGCCTTAGCAAGACATGGGAGACACATCTCCTGCCAGCAGCATGTATCTCCATAAAAGCATCAGGGAGAACCTCTCTGCACTATTGATTTTTTTGAGCCTTTGCCAGACATTTTGTGATCTACCTGACAGAACCTCAATGGTGGAGCTCACAGAGTTGCACAGGCTTTACTTTACAATTATTTGTTTCTTCATTTTGATCCACATTATTTGTACCACCGACCTCCAGTGGGGAAACTGAGGCTCACACATGGGTGAGGATCTGGGCCGTAAAGCCACGTCCTGCAAAGTCAGGTGGTTGCCTCTGATGCCTCTCTTGAGTCATCTTCTCTGAGTCTTGAGGGATGCTGGTATATGTGAAACGCCCTTCCAGTCTCTGCTGCTGTATTGTCATGAGTGACATAATGTTTTGGAAAAGGAAAGTGCCTGGTGAAGATATGACATTCCAACTTCAATTAAAGTGAGAGATTTAGTGGGGCACATATCTTGAGATATTTGCTTCACTCTTTCTCAAATAAATTCCCTGATACTGTCTGAAAAAATAGGCATGGTCTTCCTTGAGATTTCTAGGTATGTATACACACCAAGGGCAAAAAATCTGAGTTCTTTCCCTTCCCTTCCCACCAGTTTTTCAGATCCTCTTACTGCATCATAAAGATGGAACAGACAACAGAAAAAGCTGACTTTTGAGCTCTGGCACAATTTTCTCAGCATAAATGGTTCTTCCTATAAATTTGTCTTTCTGTAGACACCTGGGATTTTGGCTTGTGTTCAGCAGTGTCCATTCACTTAAACAATGAATTTACAGCCTCATTTTCCAAACACTATTTCCATGCCCTACTTGGTGCTGGGAGTGTATTTTTTGAAGATGTATTTGTGAAGCAACCATATTAATTGGAAAGATTATTTAAGATTAAAAGGTGACCCTGCCATCATTTTTTCTCCTGACACTATAGCAGCTTGGGTCATTTTGTAAATAGAGCTACCCATGGAAAAATAAATGGTGTAGCTTCGCCTGGTGCTGGTGTGGTACAGACATATTTTAACATGTGAGACTGGAGACGGGAAGTCTGTCTGCCCTGCAGCCTGTGGTACGTGAGAGTGATACCTGAGTTAGCTTTTCTAGGGTGAGTTTGCAGAGTGGGAGCTGGTGGACCTTGACAACACAAAGCCCTGTGTCCTCCAGGTTACCTAGGTGCGGGGTGTTTTTGCATGAAACTTCACTGCAGGCAAACCTGCGGGCTTCAACATTTTAAGAAATGCAAATATCTGATAATGCTTCACCAGCTTTCGTAGAGTATGTGGCCAAATAATGGGAAGGAAACAGATGCAACTCAGTTCTGGACTGGTCTTGTGGGCTCTTTTCATTAATCTCATTTCTGTCTGAGTCTTCATTTTCTCTATTTAAAAAGACGGCTGTGATGTCTACTTCCTTTGAAGATATTTTGAGATGAAGTGGCAAAAAGGTACTCTATAAGACCTGATATTATTGCAGCTTAAAAAATATATAGATATCTACGTGTAATGAACATACATGAAATTCCCAGAATTCTACAGAACTAAATGCCAAGGCTCCTGCTGACCTGACTGGGCGAAAGTGTTATGGTTTGCTGTGGCAACATCTCTCCTCAGATCCCAGACAAACAGAACCTCTGTCAGGAGACAGGCAGGCTGCGGTCCAGCTGCATCTGGGAGCTGCATCTTATGGAATACATAAAGCATATGGGTCAAAAAAGCATAAATACATATGGGTCAAAATAAAGCTCCCAGGAAAACACTAATAGAAGTAAACCCATGAAGTCTGACTTTCATTTCGTTACAATGGCCCTTTCTTGTCCCATCACCTGGGGTGACATCCCGGCACTTTTGGGAGTAGGAGGAAAGTGCTGTGAGGACAAAAGAAGAAAAAAGATGGTCCAGAAAGGATGCAGTGTCTTTGCTCTGCTTAGTTTCGAGATGTCTGAGTTGCCTAGATGTCGGTGAGGGCTCTGGGCTGTGATACACAAGTTCATTTCCTCTATGGGTAGATGATCTTGAGTATCTGTAAGTAGCTGTAGGAGCTGCCACTGATACCCTACGGATGGTTTTGGGTGCCCTGGAGAAACCTCACATTGTATTACTACAGCCAGGCAGTCCCTTTGCTCAGGACATCTTTAAAGACCAGGAAAGCAGCAGCCACAGCAGAAGTGTTGGTCATCAGCCTCCTGTTACCCACCTCAGGTGATTCCTGCTTCATGCATTTTGCTTTGTATGAAAACAACCACTTGTGCTCTCGGTCTGCTCCCCAGCAGACCTCCTGAAACAGCCACCTTGGCCTGCAGTTTCTGCTGAGTCCATATTGCAATATTTTTTATTTGTACTGTTGCAGTTGACACCCTGCTGTGTGGACCAGAACGCCTTTCTTATAGGCACTGTGCAAAACCAGCACGAAGGAGAAAAAGGATGCCATAAACTGCAATTTAACATAGCATCTAAATAACTGCTTGAGGACACAGCTCCAGGAGGCAGGATGAGCCAACATCACAGTCCAGCTCTAGCCAAAGGCGAAGGTCCAGCTCTCTTTGAAAAATAAACAGTAGGATAGTTTTCTGACATTTTAGCGAGAAGAATTGGCCCAACCAAGGGTCTGATAAACACCAGAGAGGGTACAGAGGTGGTTGGCAGCAAATTGCTGTTGGCTCAGCTGCCTGCAGAACTGCAGCTTATATCAGTTTGAAGCATGTGCTTAAAATGCTTTATGGATTGAGGTCTTGTTACTGGACCAGAGCTATGGAGTTAGACCTGGGAAGGCTTCAGTAAGTGGATCTCTATTAGAACAGCATCAGGCTCCCGGTGGCTGTTCCTGTTAGCACATGGCAGCACAATTTGAAAAATGCTTTGCTTCTGTCTGCTGGTTGGTGGAATTACAGCCAGGGATGTATCAGCTAATTTTGTTAAGTCTTGTTAAAAAAAAATAAAAATGGACACAGTGGATACCAGGCCTATTTCCCTAGAAAGCTTCTTAGCCATCCAAAGGCACAGAAACAGGAGAGAATAAAGGCTGGCATATTTATACAAAGGACACCTTCTGTCGTGGCCCCAACCATGACATGGTGTTCTCTGGGATTGTTCTGTGGTTCCCCTGTAGTGGTTTGTTTGTAGCAAATGATGAGTATGTCGTGGTCTATATTATGATCTAAAATTTGTGCACCTATTCCTAGCAACAATGTTTTCTGTTAGGATGCCATCTTTTATCTCCCTGTCAGAGGGGCTCTTACTAGAAGCGTCAGTAGTAGGACAACAAAACAATAAATAATCATCTTATGATGCCAAATCCTTTTGAAAAATGCTAGCAGCATGGTGGTATTTACTCTTCAAAGTCTAATCCATTATTTGGGAACGAAGAGAAGCAATCTCTTGTAGTTAAAAACCTTATCAAGCTTAATCACAAAATCAAATGAGAAGCTGTATTCAAATGCAATGTTCTTTATAAGGTGAATTATTACTTCATTGGATAAGAAACTCAAAATAATCTAAAATGAAAAATCAGATTCTGTCTGCTCTTGGTCTTTGTTTGGTAACCACCAGATTACAAATAGTCCCTACTTCCATGTCTGCTACTGAATTTCAGTTCACTTTATTTTAGCATGTTTGAGGGGAGTGTTTATAGTATAACTAAGGGGAATTTCCAGATGGAAAGGAGGTGCTTGTACATACAAAGCCTGACTCTGAGCTTTTCTTCTAAGCTTTGGTTTTGTGTTTTTTTTTCTGAGAAGGAAAAATCAAAACAACAACAGTTCCCTTTTACTGGTGCTTTTTCATCTGGCTGTGTAGGTGTTATGTTGAAACAATAGTTCGATGGAGATTAAAGGAAGTGTCACTGCTATGTAGCTTCTATCAGAAAGGGGAATCCCAGCTCTTTAAAGAGCATGTGCAACTAGACATGAGTAGTCTTATTATAGGGTTCAAAAGAAAAACTAGCCCAAACATTCCCCTTCTCCCTAAAAACTTCTCTAGATTTCCAGTATGGGTTAAAGAGAGCCAGGTCCTTGGGTGGGGATGTTTCTGCCAGCATTGGTGTATGGTCACTGAGTCTGGCTCTGCGTCTCACCCCCGTTTCACCCTTTGTGTCTGACCCGTTGAGTCTGAAGATGTCCCGCTGGGCTAAAGCATCTCCTGCAGAGATGCGCAGCCTTGATCTGGAGATGCAAAGCACAGAGATCCCACCAGTCCCCTGCTGTGTTTGGTCATTTCCCATGGTATTTTGTCCCAGTTATCAAAGAGCACTGCTGAAAACTGTCTCCTTTTTCCAGTCTCAGTGTGTCTGGACTCAGCAGAAGCCAGTGCATCGCTTGTATACAAGGCATACACCTGCTTAATACATAAGGAACACACCTATTTCAGCCTTCTCACCTAAGTAAAGCAGTCTTTCATTCCATGAATTTTCTTCCATGTAAATTCAAGGTACAAAAAAAGGCATAACTCCCGGAAGCCATTCTTAGTAGAATAACAGACAACACGAACCCCCCTTTCTGTTTAGCCCACATCTAACCCACAATCTGTTTCCTCTCCTTACAAATCATACTTTTTGTCATCTGTGGTCCCTAGGTACCTGCAGCTGAGTCTTCCCATGTGCCCAGGGCTGAGTAGCAAAGCACCTAATCCTGGCGTGGATTCAAAAACGTGGTGAAATCACGGTCCCTCTCCCCAAGAGCCTCAGTACAGTGGATCTATACTGGGACACCCACCTCACATCAACAGGTCCTTCCAGAAAATACTTCTGCACCCAGGATGTATTTTTTACATCCTCTTGTTATCTTTTTCCTTAGTATATGGCAATCCAGCAGCTGTAGTCCTTGACTCCCCAGCCAGTGGCGGGTACCAGTCTGTGCCTGTCGGTTCCCGTGAGGATCTTGTTTGCTCTGGAGAAAAGATGTGATGAAGAGAGGAAGGGTGGAAGAGGGTGAGGTCTGTGGGTCTCCCACTGAAAACGGACCAACTCTATGGAAAATACATTTATGTTTCAGAAGAAAAGCAATTGGGGAACTGGCCTGGTGACCGGGGAGCTCGGCTCTCAGAAGGAAGTCCCAGTCCCTGGTGCCAGGGCTATTTTTGTCTTTTAACAGACAGCTCTAGTGGATCAAATGGAGAAACAGGCCTGACGGCTGGGGCCAAAATGCAACTGCTGCCCATGCAGCTTGCCAAAGGTCATGCCCAAGGCCAGACCTGCACTGGCAAGGCTAAAAGGCCGTGGTAGCAGCTAGGAACTCAAAACCCAAGTACTTTATTGTGCAAATATTTGCACAATTAGCCTGCACAGGGTCACAGGAGACTGAGAAGTGATTTAACATGATGAATGAGGACTAAAGCCAATCAAAGACTGAAGAGCAGAGCAAGCCCTGAACCTCACACAGGATGGTGTTTGCTCTGGTCTGTGCAGGTTGCTGTTGTAGGTAGTTCATGATTTCCTATTTTCAGATTGCTTTGAAGAATGCACACATGGGAAGTGTGCGGACAATGTGAGACAATAAGAGTGGTTTTACTGAGGCACCAAAGGTCTGTCTAGCTCTGAATTCGGTCTCCAGCGGTGGCTAAACGCAATGTGACGGAAGCAGCACGCAGTATCCTCTCCCCACAGCCTCTCCCCGACTTCATGCGTCTGCACATCAGGGACTATTTCAGCATTGATCTTTCTACTGCTATGCATGAATGTGCAAAAATAAAATAATTTCCCTACATCTCTGCCTACATGTATCACCATATACACAGTCACAGTTGCTTTATTTCCTTGTGTTATAGGACTATACTGGGAGCCCATGCTGTGGTCATTCATTTATATTTGAAATCTCTCACTTCTGCAGCTCTCCCATCAGTTATGGGATAACTTTTAGTGTTTTACAGGACGTGGTTTTATTTCCTGGTACAGCATCCAATGCCTTGGGAAACTCTGAATCCATCATGTCCGGGTGAGATTCATAAAGGCTGGAACTCAGTTTGGCAAATAAATCTTGTTGTTCTTTGAAAGACGCTTATTAGCATCTGCAGCACTGCCACCCTTAGCTCACAGTTGTTTGCATCTGTCACTTCTGTTTGACTGTACTTACCCAGTTCATCCTCTTTACCCTTTTGGAGTATTGATGCTCTATGAGCACTGCATAGTGGAAGCAGGAGAGAGATCATGTCATCTCTTTCAGGAATGCTAATTAGCCAGAGTGCCCATTTATATATTTTTCCCTAGTAGACCTTGTTTACTAACGTCTTGATATTACTGGGCAAAAAGGACTCAGCAGTCCCATGTTATACATGTGCATGATCTGACTTATTTCTGAATACAGACAAATATTTACGAAGTACTCTCCCTTTTTTTTGCATTACTATTAATTTTGCTACCTCTCTCTAGTGATATTCCTGCACTATTGTTAAGCTACCTTTGTTCTTGGTAGATGTTAAAATACTTTATTTTCTGTGTTCTGAGGTGTTTCCAGATGGTTCTAATTTCATTTAGTCATTTCTGACACTTAGTTACTTTTATTTTATATTAATTGGCAGCTGTTTCCCCTTTCACATCTGTGATAGAGTGCTTTTCTATTTCACGTTGATTCCTTCCCTTTGTCACTGAACCAGGGTGAGATTTTTAGCATGATCTGTTTGCACTCTTGACTTGGAAATCCTGACGTTTTGACCATCTGAAAAACTCTTCATCAAAGGACTCAACTTTCATTCAGGTTTTTCTACCCATATTTTTTCTACCAATGAATCTGGATAGCAACTTTCCTTGAGTTAGAGAACTTACCTTTTTAATGCTGAGTGTTTAGGGCAGTCAATGCTACAAATAATCAGCTCACAATCATGATGACTGGTCTTCAGAGAGCAACAAACTTTCTACCCAGCAATTAGTTCACCATGGTATGTCGTAACGAATGATCTCACATTGGCTGCAGTACCTGATACACGTGAATTAGAGAATTCACCTGTATCACCTAAATGCTATTTTTCTATTGGCTGCGTACATCTCTAGCATATGTCTCCCACTCTGAAGTCCTCTATGTATATAGAACTTTTTTCCACAAATTGCCTGAGGGTTTAATGAATAAAGGGTTTAAGGAACGACTCGTCCTGCTTTTGGACTTTCTGACTTTGTTTGATGGTCTGTAGCAGATCATTCTGCAGATATTCTTCCTGTTCTGTTCAGCATCTTGTAAATCTGACTTAGCAACTCACAAGCTGATAGTGATGATATAGAGAACCGCCCCCAGTCTGCCCTTTCTAATCAACAGTTTCATTACAGTAATCAGGAAAGCAATCTCACCAGGCTTCCGTGACATCAGTTACATCACATTCCTTCGCAAGTAACATAACTTCCTGTTCTTCTCATTTGTTACTGGCAGTTCTAGCACCAATATAAATGACTACAAGTTCTCATTTTTTCTTATTCAGTTCTGCTGAGTTGGTGTCTGTGTGTGGAGCTGCACAACGCTCACTTTCTCAGCCCTCTCTGTAGTACTGCTGCTCTAACCAACTCTGTATGGTCGCCTGTAAAAACATGTGGAACCTATATGTGATGATCATTTTTCTTCTGTTCCTGCTTTAACCACTATTCGTCAAGAATAGGAGACAAGCAAAAGCAAATCTGATTGCCTCATGCCCATTGCGCTGGTGACCTACAGCTTATTCCCAAAGTTGTTCTGTTTTGCTTTGATATGTCAGAATATCAGTCAAATACAAATCTTCCCTTTTGTGCTCGGGCTATTATTTCATATCAGCTCTAGCTGTATGAAAACACGAAAAACCTGAATGCTCACAAGAAAATATTTAGTTTTAGGAGGTTTCAAGATCAGTTTTGCGATCTGTCAGTATTCACATGAACATCGATAAGCAAGACTGACTCTAAACTGCTGTTACAGTAATAAAAAATGAAACATCATCTATAATATCTGGGCCAAGGGAAGATGCTTGTGAGACAAGCTGTTGTGGTGGGAGTGTCTTTCCAGAAGGAGGAAGAGAAGAGAGCGCGAGACAGTTACAGCAAGTGAGTGTGTATTTGAGAAAGTGAGAAACATCATGACCCAGACAGCCTCCTACTTGGGGAGCTGCTGCAGTTATGTGGCAGGGCAACACAGTGCCCAGCAGCACAGTCCCAGCTCCCGGCACCCAGCTCCCCCAGCAGGGTGGCCAAGTCCATCCAGGATTTGCCCAGGGGATGGCCTGGCTACTGGTTGCAGGGCCTAGAAGGAGGAACATAATGGAAATCTTGAGCTAGAGGAATGCGTCTTCTGCATAAAGACAGAGTTCTGCTGAGGCCGATAAATGCTATGATCCCATGACCCACTGCATGGATGCTGCATCAGGTAGTGTGAAGAGGGTTGGATGAAGTGTCCTGAGAGCAGTAAGGAACATAAGGGTGGAAAAGAGTCATCATTGTGTCAGGCCTAGAAAGCCAGGACAAGACTTAAAGATATTACAGTCAGAGTGGGCACAAAAAGAAAAGAAACAATGAGTGGGCTGGTGCAGGGAAGGGCAAGGGGGGTTCTATAGCAGTGGCATTTTGGATAGGAAGTCAGGGGAGAGGAGTTTGTGCTACTGAAGGTGGGGGATGCTGAATCATAGAATCATAGAATTGCTTAGGTTAGGAAATTGTTAGGAAAAGACCTTTAAGACCATCAAGTCCAACCGTTAACCTAGCACTGCCAAGTCTACCACTAAGCCATGTCCCTAAGCACCACATCTACACACCTGTTAAATACCTCCAGGGACGGTGACTCAACCGCTTCCCTGGGCAGCCTGTTCCAATGCATAGAATCATAGAATCATTTAGGTTGGAAAAGACCCTGTTGTGGGCAGGAGGTTTTGCTGTGAGCAAGATGAGAAAAGCCCCAGAGTTTTTGTGATGCTACAAGCAAAGGCAGAAGTTATCAAATCTGACTGCAGGGAGAGAACAAGAAGACAGGAGAAGAAAAGGAGAGTGAATTTGGCATGGAGATGGAGGAGGCAGTTAGCAGGAATGGGAATGGATCTAAAAGAAAGGTTTGTTGTAGGAAGAACAGTCTTTGAGCTAGTGGTGGGATATGTAAGTGTTCACAGGTACAGAGGGATCAGACTAACAATACAGATGAAAATATCCTTCTCAGAAAAAGGAATAGGGACAAGTTTGCCAGGGGAGGGACTGGCAAATGGTGATCTCAGCAAGGCCTGCAGAGATGACTTGTGGGACAGGCACCAAGGGATTAAAGTCCAGGTCCTGGCGCAGACAGGGCTGAAGGTTCACCTGGGAGGATCTGGATGGGGTCAGCTGTACCCACCACCAGGTTTGTTAGCTTCTTGGAGGTAAGGAGAAGTTCGTGAGTAGAGAGTGGGAAAATGAGCAAGCAGTATCAGTTGTCCTGAGAGGTAAAGCACAAAGCTACCAGTTTTCTGAAATGAGACCTGGCTACAAGAGAGCTGAGAACAACTGCGACAAATGGGGAAAGGGACTGGAGAGGTACTCCAGGGACTTAAGGAAAAGAACTAAGATAACAGGGATTGGCAGAAGCTGCCCGAGGAGGTTTAGGTCAGGTTGACTGAGGACAGGGAACAGTGAGAAGAATAAAAAGGTAAGTTTTTTGGATGTTGTAGAAGATCCTTTTTGGCCCGAGGGAGGCAACAAGCTTTGGGGGCAACGTAGAGGGGCAGAGCTCTGAGAGAAGAGGCTCTTGGAGAGGAGGTTTATGGATACAATAAGTCCCTGCGGGGTTCAGTGTCATAGAGGTTGTTTGTAGAGGAGTACCTGGCCCCCGGCAAAGTCCTTCACACAAACCTTCTACTGCCCGTGAGCATCAGCTAACTCAGTGGGATGAGCTGAAGAATCGCTGTTTGACCTGGGGACCCCACGCTTTGGGGTTGGGCGAGGACCCTGGACCGAGGAATAACCCGGCCCTTTTGGGGACAACATGCTTCTACCCACTTTCCACAAGCAAGTGAGGAGGGCTGTGTGGACCTCTCTCCGGAGCAGTGCCGGCGCCGGAGCCCTGCTCTGCCCCAGGAGCGAGCAAGGAGGGCACCTAGTGATGGCCGGGAGCATTGCGGGGTTTTCCTTCCGTCCCTCGGGCGGGGGGCACGGCGGTGCCTTCCCACTGACTCAGAAAATTTCCCGAGGCCATGCTGAAAGTCCTCTCTCTGCATGCATCAAAACTGTTCTGTGGTTTATTTCTGGGGAGCGTCAAAACACAAATGAAGCTTTCTAGCTCCTCTCTGTCTGTCTGTCTGACTGGGAAATAGAGTAAGTCACTGGGAAAGCACGTGTCAGAGGGGAACTGGGGTGTCTGTCCGCCTGTCTGCCCGTCTGTCTGTCTGTCTGCTTGTCTGTCCCCAGGCAGGACCTCCTGGACGGTTGGACACCTGGCCAGAGGTGTAGAATCGTAATCGCTGCAGCCAGGGCTGTCCCCACCTGACCACCCCACCAGGGTCACAAGTCCAGGTCCAAAAGGCTACAAGAGAGCTTTTCTGAATGCAGCCCTGTTTTTTGATAGGAAAGATTATTTTTAACTCTTGAAAGTAAAAATTTTACCTTACTTCTTTACTGCTTTGCTACTTTACTTCTTTACTGTTCATGGATAAATGCCACAGGCGCTCTCAGAGGTAGGTGCCTTCTTTCCTCATGGACACATATTTGGTTCCATATTTCTGAAGGACAGAGCCTGGACGCCCCCCAGACGGAGGAGCACCACTCTGCCCGGAAAGCTACCAGGGAGGAAACCTCATGCTGGGCCAGGAGCAGCTCGACAGAGCTACCTGCAGCTGATACCAAGCCGCTTTCAGTTTTCTACTTGGCTATTTATTGAAGAGACCCTGCAGCAGTGGTGAGGAGCCTGTGCACGCTCTTGGTGTGTGAGCACTTAGACGATGCTCATTTACATTTTTCCTGTGTTGTGTTAGGCTGGCTGCCTCCATAAATATCCTCAAATGCCTGTTGCCCATGCAGAGATCTTGTTCTTGCATGACTGGAGCTCGCTCGCAAACTTTCACGCAGAGGACAGAGGCGGCACGAAAAAGCCGTCACAGTTTAGTGATCTGAAGGGAACCTTTGAAAGCTTATGCAGTCAGGGATAGCTTCTTTTTTTTTTTTTTTTTTTTTTTTTTCCTGGGTCACTCATTGCAAAACTATTTGCGTTACTCAGGGGTAGAGAAAATTATCAAAGAGTTTAGAAGAGGCAAATTCAGACATGTCTTGGCAGTGCAGGCTGCACATCCAACCTCTTTGCTCGTAGAAGGTATGTAGCTCTTTCCATGTTGAAAAAAATAACATGACTAAGATGTACTGCATTTGAATAATAAAGCAACCCAGTCTGGGCCCCATGGAGTGTTAAAAGCAAGACTCAACTTGTCACATGTGGCTTCAAAGCATCTTGTACCTCTAACTGATAGATGATTTTTGTGTGAGCCTCTCAAACCAGAGGAATTCAGGAATGTCCCAGGCTGACTCTACAAAATACTGGTCCTGCAGAAGGGATGTCACCCTCAGGGCACGGGGCACAGCCCTCTGTCCTCACTGAGGTGCCAGTCTGTCACCTTGCTCTGCTCCCCACAGCTATAGCTCCTCTTAGCTATGCCTGCCTGGATGACCCTCCTCTTGGAAACTGCTCAGTCTTGGCAGGGAAAATGTCTGAGGCACCGTGGGTGCAATGGGCAAAGCTGGGGAAGCTCTTGTGAGCATTAGATCACAAAAGTGGCATACGGAGAAAGGTTGCACGTGCGTCTGTGGCTGTCACTTGAGATAAAGATGAGAAAAAGTTGGGAAGAGCAGTGCAAGCATTTAGACTTTGAGGCCTTTGTTGTTCTGCCCAGGTGCTTTCAAAATGGTGGGTAACACTCGGATTCACTGCTTGGGCCATTCACTTTTTTCTTTAGCGTTTTGGAGAATACCAAAACATAATGGTCACAAACTTGAACCGTCAAAGCTGCAAATGATTCTACTATTATATCACTGCTATTAACAGGTTTTTTGGACAGATGTTCAGCATCCCTGGAGAACAGTAGCTTCATTTGAGTGTTTGACATTGGTTGTATTAAAAATGTGGGCTGGTGGGGACTCCATCTTCAAGATTGGAGACTGTTCCCCTGAACCAGGGATAAGCTTAAAATCACAACCATGCATCATCTTCCAGTGGTTTGTCCTATGTTTTTCTGTACAGAGCCGATAGGTGGTCTCATCCCACCCAAGATTTTATAGAGACTTTGTTTTTGCCAACTCAACCGATACATTTTCCATAACACCACCAGCACTACCACCACCACAAAAAAAAAAATAATTCCTGCGTCCCAAAAGCAAATCAATTATTCAGGGTCCTTCCTTGGTATAAAACCTCTGGAGCAGTGACATTTAGGAGGCTGTGGATCAGCTACTTCCCAGTGTCATGAAAATTTCATGCTCACTTGGCAAGGAAGTTGGTGAGTCAGGCAAATGAGCTCTTGTGCTGTCTCCCTGACCTGAATAGAAACAAACACTGTTTCAGGTTACCACTGTGGGTGTACAGCTCGAAGAGGGAGAGACCCAACTGTGTTTAGGCCTTCAACATCCAAGGAGACTGTCTTTTTAAAATTTCAGCCCTGGTGCCCCTAAAATATACTGCCTTTACAGATGGGTTCTTGGTTTCTAAATGCAAAAGTTCAAGTCACACACAGAGCATCCACCTGACAGCAACTTTATTGTTCTGCTGGGACTCACTCCTCCTGCTGCTGGACATTCCTGCCATGGCCAGCAGCACTGTCCCACGACTCTGTATTTCTCCCGGTTTGCAAAGTGTGGCTGGACGTGGCAGGCAAATGGAAAGAGAAAATGTGTCAACTGGTTGCTAAAGTTTTAAAGTATAAAAAATGCCAGGAGTGGGAAAAGTGAGGGAAAAGAAAGAAGGAAAAAAGCCAGTAGACACAGCGGACAGGTTTAGCCACAGCAGAACCAATTCATATAAAGCGAGAATCTGGATTTTTCAATTGCATACAGTTTTGTGACACCAAGTTTGTTATACTATGCTGCTTTATTTGCTGCAGTCCTGCCTATTCTCCTGTCACACTCCCTCCCACACTCTCCTGAAAGGCATCGGGACGGGTTCATTCACCTTGCAAGGCTTTTCTGCTTCTCTGACCGTCTCCTGCCAGCCCAGGGATGCTCCAGCCTCGAGCTGAAGGACTCGTACCGGCTTTCACCAGACGATGTCACGCTAATCCCACGGATGCTCTGCAGCCGGGAGCTTATCTCCCAGCCACCAGCACTGCAGTGGAGGATGCCTTTCCTCCTGCTGCATTAATGCTTTGTCAAGCTCTCCTTTTTGTACCAATCACGCAGTACAGAAAGTACCATTAAGGCTTTAAAATTTAATGAGCTCTAATAAAATCCCTCCCTGCGATACACAACCTAAGCAAAGGCTATGCTGCAGGAAGGTCGCGCTTCTGACAGCTTTTGTGTACGCCTTTACATCTTTCCCTCCTCTCTTTTTAAACTATGTATTCCCAATCACTTAAATAGCATTTCTGTGGCTTTATGTTGTGGACTTATTGCAGGTTAACCCCATAAAGGTAGGTAGGTATCTCATTGCCGCTTTGAGCCTGACTCTAACACAGGGTCATCTCCCCCACCTAGCTGTACTGTTTACATTGCTGACAGGCTGATATATGCAAACCTGCCTAAACCTTGGCTTGGCTGAAATGATCATGCCTAAATCCTGCTTGATGACTTCTTGGCCCACGGAAACAAATGGGAAGTCCATCCTCTCTCCTGATTTGACTAAGATTTCATCCTGTAAATTTACAGGGCACATGAAGCTCTCTCTGTAAACGGCCACATCCCATAAGCTTTCTCAGCGCACCAGTAATCTGCACTGAAAACAGATGCCACTGGTTTAAAACCTCTCCCTGGCTGTTGGAAACCCAGGCTGAAGGACTATTTCCTATGGCTTATGCAGAGCCTCCCGTGTCCTGAAAAAGTGCTGCGAGTATCTAACTGATAGATCCTCTGGGGTCTGGTCTCAAAGTCTCCTGCTGAAGCTGTTCCCTGTTGTATAAATAATTAAACATTCACTGGACCAGAGAGAAGGGGTGGAAGATGGACTCTCCAGCCCCGTAGTCAGGACACTCCTGTGTGACGTGGGAAAGTCAGGTTATAGGTTCCTGCTCCAGTGAACAGTTAACTAGCAGCCCAAACTGGACTAGCTCCAACAGGAGGGGCTGAGACTTTCCTTCACAAGACCATCCAGGGCCCGCTCATTTGGGCATTTCCCTGAAACAGGGGAGAAAGGAAATCAAGAGCCACTTGAAAAACCTGCAAGCATCTTAACTCCTGATATAAGAGCCTCTGTGGGAAGAAACTGAGCTACCTCTCATAAAGCCTGAAACATGAGCTGTGTCAGAAAGGTCCATGAAGCTCGGTGGCTGTCTCCAGCCTCGGCTGAAGGCAGGTGCTGGTAAAAGAGCAAAAACCACAGGCTAAATCCACAGGGTAAATACCTCCCCAGGACACACACCAGGCCACCAGAAGTGCTGACTTTCCAAAGTGGATATAAACAGCTGGTCACCTCCCCTGGGCTTCCCATGGGTTATTCCTGTGCCTTACCCAGTTAGCTCACTTCTTACAACCTCAAGCACCTAATTTTTCTTACACCCTATGGAGGAGGGCCAGATGCCTGATTCTGAGCTGGAGGAGCCCCGGGATGGCCATGTGCCTCAGAGGTGGGCACAGCAACTTGTCCGCAGGTTTACTGCTGTGCAGCGCTGAGCACTGTGCACGTCTGAAGCCCACAGGCACCACCATAGCACAGACCTCAGTGCTGGTTCTGTGTTTCACCAGCATAAGTGACACCAGCCTCTCTTGTTTTTCACCTGATCCTTTTCTTTAATGACCTGGTTGCGCAAGCGCATCTGGGATGATTTTATTTAGTCTCGGATCGGGTTTGCTTATTTTATGAAAGGAAAGGGGAAAAGAAAAAGTGCTTCTTTTTGAAAAAAGCCTCTGAATATTTCATAGTTAACTTCCATGCACCATCAAAGGATCTCTCCATTCCTCAGTCTGTTGCATCAATTTTAAAGTGGAGGCAAGGTGTGGAAAGAGAGTCACTATCTTTTATAAGTCTCTCTGGTATATTTGGACAGAAAGGCAAGTGTCCAGGCCTTGACTGGTCTGAAACAGAAAATTCCAGGCTAAGTTTAGGAGCTTCTATTTCAGACCTGTAAAACAGTGGGAGTATCTGAATTTGTCCAGAGCAGTATTTGAGCTAATGAAAAATATTCCTCTGCAGATCTTTCCCAAAGGATATCCTTAGATCACCTCAGCTGCTAGTGAGACACAGCTGAAATGAGTGGAGCTGCACAGATGTTAAAACTCAATAGTACAGAGAGACTCCTCGTTAGGAAAGTTTTTAAGGACCTTTAAATGTGTTTGCAGTTCCCCTGACTTCAAGTCAAGCTCCGTGCTTAACACATTAAAAGGTGGAATGACTTAGCTTTGGAAGCCCTGGAGACGTCAGGGAGAAGTCGTTTGACCTCCTTGTGTCTCAATCCATCCAGAACATGAGAGTGAAAAATAAACAGCACCTCATTAAAAAAGAAATAGATAGTGTGACTGACCTGAGCTTGCCTTGGTAAATAAATTACAAAGCCATAAAACTGCTTGAGGAGCTTCTTTGCCCCTTTGAAACAACACCCACTTTAGACACTCTCTAAACACATCATGCTGGAGGTGACACGGAGTAACTACCAAGGAGCTGTTATCATTATCTACCTGTCACGCCCCCATACATTCTCCCCAGGCTCATGTCTGAGCTAAGGAGAAAGTAGAAACCAGTGATGAGAGGTCCCAATAAACACCAAAGAGAACAATTTACCCATGAGCTTTCACAGCTGTTCTTATCTCACAAAAGCATCCCAAGCCCAAATTTTTACCTGTGTCCTTCTCTGTACCCAAAGGGCTCACCTAGATAGTTCAGCCACTTGGGCATTTAGATGCTGCTGCTGTCAACACTGCTTGCTGGGATGCCCCGTATTTCCTTGGTAGATGGAGGGGGTTGTGCGGCCTGGCATGAGTTAAGGAGCAAAACAGTCAGGACTGCTGGGAGAAGTGTTGGAGGGGTGATCTGGGACCTCGAAGATGAAAAGAAATGGCTAACCAAGCAAAGCCTGGTGCTGACGTGAGTCGATTTAAGCACTGAGATGACAGAGTCGGTCTGCAGGAAAGTCAGTGCCTCTCTTTCTGCACCAAATCTGAATGCAGAGCAAAAAAGTCCCATGGCTGCAAAAGCGAAACGTGTCTGTAAAAACGCATTTGTAAGGAGTTACAGGGGAAGTTAAAAGTATCTCTAGTACATACAAATAACATCCTGGCTCTTGAAAAAAAAAAGGGAAAACCCTTCGATGGACTCCTGAATAGCCAAGAATTCACCAGAGGCTTTTTCAGTAGATTTGCTACATTACCTCAGTTATTTTGTCCATATCAAGTTCCACAGTATGTTACCGTAAGGGACCAGAAGGGACCTGCCTGACACTGGCATCATTTTATAGAAGCTATTAGATGGTGATTGATACCAAATATCAGGACTAAAAGTGGGGGAAGACTCCATTATATCACGTGGACAGATGAAGGACAATCCTCTACCACCACACTGCTTCAGAAGCAAACCAAATGCACAAAGTCCCATCAAACACAGCGAACCTTCAGCCCCTTGCCTGGTGCCGCATGAATTACCTGCCCGTGACCTGAAGGTCTCATCCTGCCCATTCCTTCACCCCTCGATAGGCTCTCTCTTTGGGAATGCAGCCTGCCACGGGTCACATGAAAAGCTTCCTATGGCCTAGATATGGTAAGCTGCGTCAACAACTGTCCCCGTGCTGTGTCCTATAGACAGGTAGGATGACAATGGCACATTTCCTCCTGTGTGTAAACAGAAACCTTCCCGGCAGACCATGGTCCCATCAAAGAGAAGATAAAAACTTGCTTTTCATTAGTTGCAGAATCGGTGCTTAACTAACATGGAACTGGCGAGGAAAGATACAGTTTTTTGGCATGGCCTTTCCACACTACCTTTAAATTCTTGTGTAATTAAAAAGAAGCAAGGAAAAAAAACCCCAAACCACAACAAGCACCACTTTTTATTGCTCCCCCTATGCTTAATGAAGTCCTAAAGACTAGAGAACTGTACAGACAAGACTCCTGAGCGCGGCAGACCAGAGCTTATGGGCTGTATCCAGTCTGCTGCTGGCACTGCAGACAGCCAACTGCTATAGCATATGACTGCAAGAGATCTGTAAGTGAGTCAGGTCACTTATTATCCAGGACTTGCAAGGCTTTGGCACAGTGAGTGGAGAAAAACAACTGTGGCACTTACATTAGGTACCCGAATGCCCTTTGTCTTGAGCAGGAGGTCTGATTTTGTATGTCTTGTCAGCTCCTCTCCCTTCATCTTAGCCGTGTGAACAGTTCCATCGCCACCAGAGGCTGTAAGACGAGGATGGTGTTTTGTCTTTGATTTTAAATCGCTAAGCAGCTGTATCGCGCCTCTGAATGAGATGAGATGCCTTTGAAAAGCAGCTAAGTGGTAATCTCTGCTAGGCAGCATTGTTTGAGGGGAATCATGTTTATTATTTAATTTTACTCTTTTAGCATTGCATGATGTTCATTTTGAGGTGGAGATTTATTGAGAGAAGTGCAGCAAAAGTGCAGCACGCCAGACAGAAAGGGACAGTTACATGATATAAATATTCTGTTACATACAGTGCAGCGAAAGGAGGCGTTTGCTCAGGATGAACTAAAGCATTTTGCTGGCTTCCTGTCATGGCAATTCATCCTGGGCCAGACCCTGTGGGCCCTTGCTCAGCAGGGTTCCTTGGTGCTGTCAGTAGCGGCAACATTCCTGCAAAGGTCTTAGAGATACAAACCTCCTTGGCTAAGCCACCCCAGGAGCCCTTGGAATTACCCTAACCCATACTGTTTTCCAGCTAGGGCTTTTTGGGCAATCTGGACGACTTTACGGGCAGATTTCCTCAGGCTTATAGATGCTGAGCTGTATTTAACTAATGGGACATCTTGGAGAGTAAGAGGCTATTCAGTGTAAGCAGGGACTCAGGACTGGCCGTGACTTGGAAATGTTGCGTGCAGTTAAGATTTGCACACTCCAGTGACATAGTTAATGCAGTTAATGCGGTTAAAATCAATGGGCTGTGCTAATTTACCTCAGCTGAAGCCCTCGGTGTCTGCATTTCACATGGCTTTTCAGTACTTCCTTTAAACACTATCAATTCTAATGTTTAATTGCAAACAAACCGACTGATGGAACAGTTAAAGAAAAATCAACTGTAAAGGGTCAAGGATTTAACCTGTCCTATCTCTATTACTCCCACGCGGATCTTTCAGACCAGTTATTTGCATATGTTAAAATCTAATTTGAGTTGTTCATCACATAGAACTAGGTAAGCTTTTTGGTTTTGTTTTGTTTTTTTTCTTTTTTTTTTTTTTTTTTAATGAGAGATATAACTTCAGGGCACTATTAAATTCTAATTAAAAATCAGTCAAAAGCACCCTTCTCTTAGTGTTTGTGCCTGCAGCAACCCTTCCACTGTGGTATCAAAAGCTCAGTTCATTACTTCTTAATTAATTTTGCCTTGAGAAGCTCTAAGTTCTCAGAGGACCTGTTGGATTTTCAGAGTGTTGTCTACATAGTGTTGGCTTGTATGCAGCAGCCGCAGCCAAACGACATTCAGATCAGGAATTCTTACCCATGTAATCCAATTTGATACAATGGCTGCAGCGAGCCAGCTTTCAGGAATCTGAAAGACCCTTGAAACTCACAACAGAGGATATCCTGCCTGGAGCTACTGATCTTGTAGGGATTTTCCCATCTGCCTGTTCCCACTGTGCATATTTTGCAGTTGAAAAGGTTGGTATATAAGTTGTTTGGGTTGGATTTGGGTGATGGGTTTTTTTGGGTGAAGAAATAAGAATAAGAAACTAGGCTTGCTCCTGACCCCCAGGAAATCTTGTTTTCACGTCCTTGAGTTGGCCAGTACTTGCCTTGCCAGGATCCTGAAGATGTGCACGTTCGTTTCGAAGATAAGAATCCTGCAATTGTGATCTCCCACTAAAAGTGATTCATTTCCCCTCCTGGCCTGGCTGCACACGCACGTGTCTGAGGGTGGTGAGCTGAGGGCTGACCAGTGCCCTGGAACAAAGAAAGGAAAAGAAGGGAAAGGGGTGGAGGAGAATAAACTACCCAGTCTCCTGGGGAACATTTTTCACTGGTCTAGGGCATTTTCACCTGGACAGTTTTTGCGATGAACAGAGCACAAAGGCAGCCAGGGTGGCTTGAGCATCCGAGCACTCCCCAGACTCTACAAGAAGAGTTTCACAGAAGAGTGTGAACTTGTCCCTCCAAGCTGGGCTGTGCAGGACATCTGTAGCTGCTGTCCAAGCCAGGAGAGACCTGGATGGTATAAACTTTCACTAGAAACCTTTGTATTAAGTCTGATTTGCACAAGCAGACCCTGCAACTATCCAAGGCAATAGTTCAAATCTTCCTTCATGTGTATCCAAGACTTCTTGCTGCAAGGCACGGAGTTAAATGGGTGTGACTGAGGGAGCTGCAGATGAAAAAAAGCAGAAATGGGGAACGGGGAAGGCTTAAAGCAAGGTTTTGAGGCAATGTCAGCTTTCTGATTTTCCTCTTGGAGCAAGTGCACAGAGAAAGGGGAAAAATTGAAAAATGGAAGGAAAAGAAACCTTGGCGAGTGGATGGGATCAAGGTATTTTGCACCCTGGGGAAAGCCCCCTCCTTTCCCCAGGGTATCCTGTCCTTTGCTTCAGCAACGCTTTAGATAAAGCTTGCCTTGCCTTTTCTCAGATGCTGATTTGGGGGCAGAACAGCAGCTGGATGTTTTGCTCCTCCTCCTCGAGCTAGGGATGGTGAGGGAGCTGAGCAAGCAAACAGATTGGGCATCTTAAAGGGGACCAGGTATGAATTATCCGCTCTGCTCTCTCTGCTTGGAGCCCGTCCACACCGGAGCCAGTAGAAGCAGATCGCAGGGTCCTCAGCCTCATGACTGCCCCTTCCTTATTCCCAGAGCGATACTTAACAGCAGACTTTAGTGATGGATGGATGGATGGACGGACGGGTGGACGGATGGGTGGACGGGCGGATGGATGGACAGACAGCTCCACAAGGCTCAGTTGGTCTCCTTTACATGTTGTAGAGGCCAGGAGAGGCTGAAAATGAATCCCAGGTTTGGTCCATATGCTCTAGGATTTGATGCTCCTGCTATGTCATACAGCATCAACACTCAACACCAAGTAGCTACCACTTGAGATAAGCATCCGTTTGAGTTGAGAAGGCTGCAGCCCAGTCTGGGTCTGCAAGACCCAGTCATATTTCTTCTTGTCCTCAGCAAAGAATCAAAACCTCAACCTTCTTGATGTTGCAGTTGTATATGTGCTAAATTAGTGTGTACCCTTCATTTGTGGCCAGGTCCATGTTGTGCCAACATAGTCATGTCAGTCCTAGAGAGAAGAGCTGAAAGTTTCTTCAGTTTTGATTTTGAAGTTCATTCAATTTTGGCAACTTTTTACTACTGGAAGGCAGCAGGCCTGACCGTAATGTGCCCCAGAGATGTCTTCATCCAAATGTCAAGGACCACAGAGGCTGTGGAGCTTGGATAGGAGAAGACAAGAGGGAAGGAGAGTTGGGTTCTTGCCTGAGATGTAGGGACGAAGTTTGCCTGGCTTTCCATGGAGGAAAAACACAGCACAAGACTGTGATTGTGGAAAAACCACGACACGAGGCCATAGTGATACAGAGACAGCAAATCTGGGGGGGAAACATGAGGCCCTTGCCTACTCCATGCATCAGAATAGGACCATTTTTCTTGATATGCTCTGGGATCTCACAGATGCCAGTAGTAAGATTATAAGGGGATGCACGGAAAGGGCTGGGGCAGAGTGTGAAGAACCTGTGGGCTGTGTAGCAAATGAACCTGAGCAGGCGCTATAGGAGGGGAATCTGCCTTACACCGCATGGGCATGAATAGGCTGACTTGCTGCCCTTGTGCCTTCCCAGACCAACTGTTTGCCCTCCACACTGGATGCTCATGAAAGGGGAAATATACTCTATGCCCATGGAGCCTTTGAATACATTAGCCAAAATTTTGAGTGGGGAGATGAACAAGGCTGCAGGCTACTTTTAGCAGGAATCCCCTATATATTTGAACCTACCCTCTTTTCTTTACCTGTTGAGAACACCTGGCTATGGGGCTCAAGCTGCAGTCTGTGCAAGACCTCCTGGCAGGGAAAGCAAGTCACTTGTGAAAGACTTCCTAAAGGAAATGCTTACATCCACCGAGGTTTAGCATACTGGAAAACATACAAAAAGGAAAAATTCTTGTGTAGGACAGAGGATGTCCTAGATGAGATGAGCGATCTTGTCAGGCTCTCAGAGCCTATCTGATTACTTATGCCACGTTACATCGAGCGAGGGTATGACGGCATCCTTCCAGCCCGTACCTCCTCACTGGCATCTGGGCAGAAACCCATCAAAGAGGCTGAGCCCAGCTGCAGATCTGAGAGCGCAAACGGACCTTCTCCCTCGCCTCCTGGTTCCCTTCCAGTCCCTCTCCTTCTCTCGCCTCCGTGCCATCCCTTCCACCAGCTGGCACCAGCCAGAGCATGACCCTTGGAGTACGTGCCTCTGACCACCCTGCCTCCAAGCCGTTTCAATGACAAGCAGTCGGTGCTCCGGGATTACTGGGAGTAAGTTTCCAAGGAATTCATTTGTCATTACTTACTAAATAAATGGAGGCTGATAAGAATCTGCATTCTGCTTCAATAAAAACCTATAGCTGCTGTATCTGGTGTCTAAGTAGTTTCTCACAAGAATGCACAAGTCACTCATTCTTCTCCATAAAAGCCGGAAAAGACTGCCTGGATCAGCTGTTGTAGTTAATGCTTGGGAGGGAGGCCTCTGCGCTTTCATTATCAGCAGTCGCCATGAAGTGTTGGACAGGGAGGGCTCAGCGGCACAGCAGGAAAAGGGTTTCATATCTGGAAATAATCTCGCAGAAGTCTCTCCTAAGGCTGAAATTCTTGGCAGGAGCCTTTCATCCAAACCCCCTGAGACAGCAAGGCTACAGGGTCTCGTCCTTTGGTAAAACCTGACAAGTTTTACATATTTTTGAAAAGCAATTAGATTTTTTTTTTAAACTCCATATGACAGGAACCATAAAAATAAAATATCTAGTCCCTTTTTATGATGGACATAAAGGAACATATTCCACAAGTGGCATCCTGGGTAGCTTTTATAGGGACAGGTCTGGCTCACATCTGCAGAGCACCTGAAGACCAAATCTTTAGGTGCCTAATTGCCACTGAAGTCAGTGTGATTTAGTTAGCTACTTAAATATCTTTTCAAATCAGGCCTCTGCTGCCTTGCATGTATTAATACATGTATCCTCACAAAATCTCCGTGAAGCGGGGCTGTGTTTCAAGGGTTGGGGTACAGGGACAGAATAACTGATGGTCACATTTTCTGAAGAGCCCGGAGTAAATCACAGCAGTTTGAAAATCCCACCCTGTGATGTGTCCAAATGCTGGGAGAGGGTCTGGGGGTAACGTCCACATCTCCAGCCTCCAAACCTGGATTTCACACAGCCAGGCAGGCATCAGCTAGAGCTTGTTAGTAGTCTTTTAATTTTTCTATTATTACATATACTTTTTCCATTATAGAAACATCAAGCATTGGGGAGGGTGGGGAAGACTTTTGTGCTTCAAATAGGTCTTCACAAAAGGGCTAAAAAAAATCCCATAGAACACCCAAGATAACATTGTCCTCTGTAATATTAGTAACGCACCCAAAATGGAAAACATTCTTGTTGTGAAACTCTCAGCTTGCTGTTTTGTTTGCTCCTTATTAAGAGTTAATAAACAAAACTGTTTGGGTTAATTTTGTCATGTGTACCGCAAGTTGCTAAGTAACATGGCTCCGCTCTGCCTGAAGTCTGTGTAGTGAGACAACTGAGAGAGGAATTAAGGTGCTATAAAATAAATGGGATGGATCACGTTATGGCGTACCAGACCCTGGCTTGGCATCTGGAGCGTGGATTTTTTTTCCCCCTTTCTTTGTTTTAGGTGTAGAAAAACCAAAGATACAGAGTCCACCTGGCCTACAAGGGGCTGAGAGCAGGTTATAGTTTTGGCAGGTGGGATGTTGTGCAGCTCTCCCTGGGAGATGATGCCTGCAGGTCTCTGCTGAAGTCGTTGCTGGGCTGGGGGTGACGTACAGCAGGAGGGCAGACACCAAAGGGCCAAGGAGGACAGTGAGGAAACTGTCTTGTTTGTCACAAGATCTGGGAGGTTTATGCCCAAGATTTTTGATCAGCAACAGGCAGAGGGCTTGATGTGTCTGGAAGGTGCTACAAGGTGGCCCATCACAGCAGGGAAGGCACACCACATAGTACGTATATCTGTGGTCCTACAGGGGCTACAGTCCTGATATATTTCCCTGCTGCTTTCCAAAGAAAAGCCTCTCTGGGATGGCTGTTAGTTCCTAGCAGGCCGAGGCAGGCCAGGTTGGACACAGTTTCAGGAGCAGGGCTGGGAGAAAAGAAAAGCTGGACTAAATAGTGACCACATGAGATGGTCAGAGCAGAAACCTGTCTGTCTTTGAGGGATGGGGAAACGGCAGTCATTCTGCTGCTGCTCGCAGGCAAATGGACTTCTCTTTAAAACGGTGACTGTCACTGTCATATGAATGTAAATTGAGAATCATTTTCTGCAGACAAGTACAGAAAGAGCTACTGTGTGTAAGGTCTAATTTCATACTGAAAGCAACTAACAGAGAACAAAACACTATTTTAATAGCAATGGAGATGGAACATGTTGCTGGGCTGGGAATTACTAGGGAACAACACTCTTAAAGGTTTCACCGGATCTCTTTTGCTTATTTTGCAGGCATTGTTCAATTTTTGAAGAAATCCTAATTTGGATAAGAGAATTTCAATCTTTCAAAGGGGTGTTAGCAGCAGCGTAGTTTGTCTCAGCCTCAGTCTCCTCCTAGGACAGGTTGCTCTCAAGAAAGAGCCATTGGGATTTGGGCTGAGGACCCTAAAGGAAGAATCACACACATTTCTGTTCCAGGACTGGAGATGCAGTCTGCACAAAGCAAATCATTCAAGAAAAGTCTTACATTGGTCCATTTGTACTGTGAGCCACCAGCTTTCAGGGTATGTCACAGCTTTCATTATTATTATTTTGGTGCAAAGACTAGTGTTTTCAGGATACAGTTTCTCAAATGTGAAATTTCCCCTTGAATTCAGTGACTTTAAATAGTATCAATTACGCTGCAAATCAAGCAGGGGTTAGGGAAAAGGGGAGAGAAACGAAATCCAGGAATACCAGTCAGTCAAGGCAGATGCTGGAGGAATGTGAGCAGTGCAAGTTTCAGACTTTCTGGGCTTCCCAGATTTCTCAGGGCTAAACTAATACTTGTCAGTATGAAAAAAAAAAACACCCTAAAACTCCAAAACTTTGTTTTTGTTGATGAAGTGTGTGTGTGGGTCACTGCTGGGTTTAGCAATCAAATTATCTCTTCCAATACCTAAAGCTTTTTCCTTCCAGTAGCCAGCCATACAGCCTCCAAGAACCTGCAGACAAGACGAGAGCGAGCCCCTGGCACCATCTGGAGTTACGGTTAAAAGCCCCAGATTGGCAGTTACCAAGATCCTACCAAGAATGTCTTAAAGGATACATGGAGTTCATTTATGGCTTCTGCAAGCAGAAGTTGGGCAGGATGCATTTCACACGGCTTACGCGTAGAACGCATATAGATCATGCGTATGCAGTCTATTTTATTTTGCCTGCAGTGCCTGACATAGTACTGTCTGACGATGAATCATACAGATTCAAACAGTTCAGCGTGCCACAGATTTAAACGTGTAAGTGCCGCTTCCTATTGTCCCCAGTCCAAGGGGTTGGTGGAACATCTTGTTAAAATAATAGGGCTGCTATTAATAAAGCCGGGAGAGTCTGTGTTCAGCACCGCTACATGACAAAACACATCCGTGAGGCAGAGACTCTCATCTGCTGACACACAGCTAAACCCAGCCGTGCCAGAGCTGCTAACGTGCTCCACAGTCTCACTGGAGACCCTGTAGAAATACTGAGACGATTAAGACAAGACAGAACACTACGACTAATGCAAAGCAGGAACTGACGCTGCTTCTTAGACATGCTGTTGTGTGCGTTTCTGCTGGTGGAAGGCAGGCTAAGTCCCTGGCACTATCTCAACTTGTCACCTTATTTGTATGAGATTTACTGTGCCAAATGGCTGCCTGCTCCAGGGAATACATAGACACCTTCAGATCTCAGAAGGAGGGGAGATGGGGGGACACCTATTTAGAGCAGGAGTGTCTTGGGAAAGCAGCAACCGCAGCAGGTTGGGACAGTGGGGTGTCGGGGCACAGACAGCAGACCTGCCATCTCCCAACAGGAGGAGGAAGCGTGAGCGACAAAGTGCAGCGCAGCCAAAGGATTACTTGAATGCTGTTAGTGTCAGGTGGATTACAGGTACTTGTGATTGCACGCTGTATAAGTATTTTAAAATTAATTAGATTCTGACCTAGAAGGGAAGATTTGGTGTCATGGTCTGCAAGGCTGAACTTCCGCAGACAGACCATAGATATGTGAGTGATGAGCACTTGCTGCACCAGCCAGTAGGAAGCAGAAAAAAAGCCTTGGTGAGAACCTGAAGCCCAGATTCATTTCACCTGGCTGTAAGAATTTAAGGGCCTAAGCACCACGGCTTCCTCCAGACAGAGGTATTGGGAAACACCTAATCCCCACCTAAATTGTGCTTCGGGGGCGTCTGTTTCCTTCTGGGTTGCCTTTTGGTGCTTTGGGGAATGAATCCAGGACTAAGCAGCACCTGAGCCCACACCAGGAAGGTTCCTCTCCTCTCTTCCTGGCAGTTGTCTTCTGCCACTTTTCTACCCATCTTGACTTTCACTGCATCCTAACCTTGCTCTTTGCTGGAACTCCTTGACACCCAATCTCCCTCCCAGAATGCTGACTCAGGAGTGCTAACACCAAGCCTTTGAAACCCCTATATTTCAAAATCAGTTTTTCCCTCCACACCCATCACAGAGAAAGTCAGTAGCTGCTATATCCCTCTGATTATTTGCTTCCCAAGAAAGATAAGCAATCTTCTGGTCTGCATGTCCACCCTGTCCCCATCTTTGCTTCCCACTGCAGATGGTCCCACCCGTCTGGTGCAGATAGGTCACACATTTAAATTAGGGCTTGAATGATACTTTAAGTGACATGTAGGCCTCTCAAGGGTCCTTCTGAGACCAACTTAATTTCAGTTCATTGAGAGCAGTTTCTTTCTGAGAAAACAAGAGAGAATTGAATGGGGCTGTGCTTTGCTACACGGCGCTGAGGTTGATATGGCAACAAAGGTTCTAAAAATGATGAAACACAAATTATATTCTCCTGCTATATAAATAGCTGTGTCAAGTTGTTATGGAAACTATCAAGTAAACTGGGTTAAGAAGGGCTACTTTTTCTGCTCTCTTTTGCCAAGGCTTTCTGAAACAGTTTGTACCATCAGAGTACATGAATGAGGACCTATGAAAACTGGGCGATGCATTCATCAGAGAATCTCTAAAAATGAGGTGGGATGGCATTACAGCCTCTATCATCTTGAGAGGCTGAGACTTCAAAAGAAGTATTGTATCTGCTCCATTTCCATGATATACTCATGGAAGTCATGATCTGGTCTCACCAGAATCCCCTCCTGGAGACCTGGGAAATGTTGCTCTGTGGAGACACTGTTCTGTGGGTAGATATTTTTTCTGAAGGCACAGAGTGAACACTCAGGTGGGTGAACGCCAGGTGGAACTGCAGTCACAGCTGGGCATACAGTAAAGCACTTTTGGGACAGGCAGGTGGAAGAAGCTTCCGTCAAGATTAAAAGTGTAATTCAGTGGGGTTTGAAACCAATGTACCAGCTGTGAATTGGAGGAGGCATCATGTATCCTTTGATGGGAATATAAAAAAGGTGAAAATCAAAGCAAAAATGTTGAATTGCACCTTGGGCACCAATCTTTTGTCTTAAAGACATTCCAAGAGTAGATATACCCAAAACATCCAAATCCTCTCTGAAGGCTCCTTCTATTCTTCAGCTGAGAGATTGCTTTGACATCTTGTTTTCAACCCCAGTCCCTTTTGTGAGCTGCACAAAGGCATCACTTAAATTAACCTCTCCTTGTGAGATGCCCACTGTGTTGTATTGTCAGACGGGTGATTTTGAGATAATGCGCCTGTTCTTGATTCATTTTAGGTCCTTCGGAATTTTCCAGTAATGAAATGCAACTTGATCTCTTTGAAAGATACCAGGAAGGTAAATGAACCACTCACCCTATTAATGCTGTCCTGTTATTGTCACTGCATCTGTCCAAGAACATAATTCAAGCAATATAACTGTTTATGGAATGCACAGCCTTCTTATCTTTGTTTCCACTGATACAGTTATCTGGCACCCATCCCTCTCAACACAATCAAGATTAGAGTCAGAGGGAATGAGGTTGTTGAAAGGTTTTCCTTTCGTATTTCCAAAGACATGATAGCAAAGAGAATTTTAAAAGGGTATTACTGTGTTGATGTACGGTGGGTATTCAATCCCTATAAAAAGCTCTCTGTCATAGATTTGATTCACCTTTCTAGAGCTTAGCAGTCAGCGTGCAGGGTTATGCCACAAGGGGTTAGTGGAATGTACTTTGTTCCCGTGTATAAATAGCTAGCTTTTAATAATGAGCATTCAAAAGTATGCAGAAGTGAACAGGATGTTAAGACTGAGAAATCCTTTTCCTCTGGAACCGTGCAAAAAACCCATAAAAATCACGCATACAGAGGAAAGAAAGTAAAACGCAGCTAGTTGGCTTGGTACCAGCGTTACAAAAAGGGGCAAAAAAAAGGACAAGAAAAGTTCCTCTTTCTCTCTGGGAGCAAATTTTATCCCTTCAGTGAAGAAAAATTGCTGTTTGCTTGGCAAAAGGATAGTGTGTAGGCACAATGGGGAAAGGCTGTGGCTCAGGGGTCAAACGGTGCCCTGCAAATCATTTTTGCAAGCTGAATAAGTTGCACCATGCTCATGCTGGGATGGAGCTCCCATGGAGAAGGACCTGACCCAGCTCCGGGCCAGGAGGACGGTACTGCAGGGTGGGTGAGGGGAGGGAGAGGACTCCTCCGGCTTCTTGTTGCTCGCTTGTAAAGCAAGAGATACTGCTTATCTCACACTCCACTACAATGTGGCAGGCAGGGGAAGCCACAGTCAGGAGCAAGGAGGACACTCGTATGGTCCAGATGAGGGGTGCAAGCATGTTGGTCAATCCCTCTGCACCCCAGGTGTCCATCTGTTTTGGCCATTTCAATTTTAAAAAGTCCTCAGATGACAGACTGTTTCTCCCTGTGGGCCTTGCACAATCAAGGCATGTTTCTGGTAGTGATCTTGGAGTCCTATATTGTATAAAAATATGAATAAATAATGAAAAATGATCATGAAGAGGATCAGATGCTGTGGAGATGGGCAGCAGTAAAAAGACCTGAGTTAGATTAGTAATGCAAATATTTCTACTGAGTGGTAAATTTTAAGAAGGAAGGAAGAGAGGATGAAAAAGGAAAAGGAATCAAGCACACAACTGGGAGAAGGAGATGCTCCTGGTAAATGGCTCCCAGCCAAGAAAATGTTCAGGCAAAGAAAGGAGGAGAGAGATGTGCAGTCACGGGGGCAGCAGTGCAAGGTGTTTTTACGCACATTTTATTAGTGTGTAATAGAATAATAATAGAAAATTAGATCCCAAATAAGAATTTGGGATCTAAAGAAATCCAAAGAGGAAGTATCACTCCATTCACTGGAAAATGCCATGTCTGTCCTCTTCAGACGGCTACAGGCCAGGCAGGAAGCAGAGGAATTAACTCTTCTATCTGCACCACGTCTGAGGTTTATGGTTACCCCAGTAGGGACTGCAGAGGCTGGTGGCTGTCCCTCTGTCTCCTGGAGCTGGGTTCCTTTGCCTCTCTGCTGGCTTGTGCCCAACAGGCTGGTGGGACAGGAGCAGAGCCATGGCAAAGGGCCCACATGAAATAATGTACCAATTTTTCTTGCCTTTCTAATGATTTGGTAAAGGGGCTAGGACGATACTGGATCCAACCCTTTTCTGAAGGCACGAATATGTCTAAACTACTCTACGACTTCATATTCACCCACCTTACTTTTCTAGGCTGAGGTCCATGTGGGATCGTTGGTGCAGGTGATACATAGCATGAGAAATACTGGTTTTTTAGCATTTATAGTACAATTTTATAGTAGGAACAGGCAGAAAGGAGCAGGATGGTCTTATGCTCCTGAGACCTGATGAACCAAGACTGACTCCACAGTGCTTTGGACTGGGTATCTGCTTTCAGGAGTGAGCCGTGCTGATTATAGGAAGTACCTGCAGGATTATGTCCAAAAGATGGGCACTTAGAAGCTCTGTATACCAAGGTTACTAGTTTCTGTTTTGGAGGAGGGTCACTGTCTGAGACTTATTCCTGGTTATAAAAATGGAGAAGACTGTCAGAATTGGTGACATACCTCTAAATAAGGGCAACTAAGTGCAAAGTGGAAGCAGAACTACTGAACTGAACCGAACATTCACATTTCCTGTGTTTTTTCAGGTCATTTTAAGGGAGACCTCAGTTGAAAAGGAACTTGGTGACAATTCCTCAGAAGTCAGATAGCTCTTAAGCAGTTCCTGGGGAAAAGAAAAAATCAAAACACCTCCTGCATCTCAGGGCACTGTGCAGTGATTTTCCAGTCCTTTCCAATTGCTTCACATTGCGTGGGCTGAGCAGTGATTGGGAGCTCTTACATTTTAATGCCAAGTTTCAGAAAGATCTTTCTCGATGTCTACTCCACCTTTGTTTCCTCTTTTCTTTGTGGTTTGGGTCCACCCAAGCTCAGAAGCCAAAGAAAAGTGGATGGGCTGATTCACTAGACTTTGCACTTGAACGGCTTCAGACATTTTTCATTCATTCCAATCCTCCTCGGAGGCATTCGTAAGATTTCTGGGTTTGTTGTTTTTTTTTGTTTTTTTTTTTTCCACAGCCTTACATGTATATGCATTGGACTATCAGATAGGGTAATAATCAGCATTAAAGGAGTGTGCTTGTTCACGTCTTCTAGGTGATGTAAGACAGAAATGTAGCCCACAGCTCAGCTCTCTGTAGTTCTGCAGCCGCTCAGAGCCTGCCCACGGCAACACCTCTGCTGCTCCCTGAGCTCTGTCCATTTCTTAATTTCATGTTCTTGCTGGTACCGTTGTTCCTCCTTGAGATCAGGATGCATGTCCCAGTTTCCCGCTGCTTTTATTCCCACTCAGCCCATTTCATTTTAGCATTTTCTTTCTGAACTGAAGTTGTTATTGAGTATGTTCTCAAGCATGCTTTGTGGTCATCCCTGGAAATGTGGTCTACTATCCCATAAATCTAGGGAAAGTTGGCCATAGAGAGCAGACCCCATGATCCTTGCTGTTTTCTTGCCTGATGGGAGCTAAAAATTCCTTGTCAAGTCCTCCTGAGAAACACAGTACCTTTCAGAAATCTCCTCCCCTTTTTTCTTTTTCCCAACAGTGGAAATGCTTTACATACTTTGCAGATGTGTAAGGCTGTTACGTAAAGCATCACATGAAGGCAAGGGCTCTTGCAAATAATAAAACTGCAGGCTAGTTGAAACCGGCCCCCTTATTTCATTTTCCTTAACGAAATGTAAATCTACACCCACACAAACTATGCATGCTTGGAGCAAAACAGTATTCCACATTCTGCGGTGGGGAGGGAGCCAGCCTCGTTGAGGGGCAGCTACCTTGCCACGCTCCTTCTCCACTGAGCTCGTGCTTCGTTTCCACACCAGATGCGATCAGCCTGGGCATCGGCATGGGTGCTGGCAGAGGCACTGAGGTGAGGAAGTGGCTTGCCTGTCCATAACTCATTGGGCAGCCTTCCTTAAGGATCTGCCCACCCCCGTGGGCTTTGCAGATGTGGGCTGGAAAGTGCTCAGCCTGTTTTCCTTCAAGCACTCCTTCACGTGTCCAGGCAAACTTCCTTCTGGATGCACTAGCGCTGACATGGGCACGAGCACAAGGAACGGGAGAGGGGCCTCTGTGCAGCCGAAGTCCAACCTGGACCTTCTGCATTTCAACAGCCTGGGTCTTGTGTTCTCTTCCCTCCTAGTTCTCACTGGACTTGTCCCACTTTCACGCTAACTTTCTTTTCCACTGCCCCTAGGTCTGGTTTAAATATAGACATGATAATAATCCTACCTCCTACCACCCCCTCCAAAAAAAGAAATCTAGGAGCAGCACTTCAGTGGGCATCTCAAGAGCACAGCCAAAGAAGTAACCAAGTCACAGGACAACCTGCAGAATGAGACATTTCTCAATATGATATCCTAGGAAACTGTTTAACATGACTAGCTTCAATCAAATTAATTGTCTATTATTCAATTAAAAATAAGGAAGTAATAAGACAAAACCTTATTTAATTTCTTTCTGTCATCAGCCTATGTAATCTGCAGTTTAATGAACGTGATGGGTTGTCTTCACATGAATAAAGAATTTTTCCTCAGGCCACATACTCCAGTCATCACTGGGGGATGGGGAAATCTCAGCTCCATTAACAAAGGAGAAGTCCAAAGGTGCTGCTTTGCAGATGGGACAAGACAATTCCCCATTGCTATTAAAGTGCCTTAACTGGAAAGGGTGTATTTGGGCTTGCAGAGGGACAACATACCCCATTTTCAGAGAGCAATGACTTTCTTTTCTCACATATATTTTGTGAGAATTCATTTCCCCTCCTCTTCCCAGAGGTGACCTGTTTTATATGCAGTTTTTCATAATTCACTGCCAGATCCCAGGAACTGCAGGGTGGACAAAGACACATGCGCGTGAAGACATCCTTCCACTGAGCACCGATGCGTTGGCTCTAACCTGGTCTCCAGGAAAACTGCACAAAACCCCTGAGCCTCGTGCTCTGTGGAGAGCCTGGAAGAGGAGTTCAAGCTGCCTGCAAGCTGCTTCTCTGCTTCTCCCACCTCTGGACACCAACTCAAGCCCAGACTTAGTTTCCCTGAAATTATACTCCTTGAGGCCTCATCTGCCTGGTTTTGCCCCTTGTAATCACCACCCAGATCCCTTTCTCCAGCAGAGTTAAAGAACATAATATAAACTACTTCTCCGTATTACCTGCACCTAAACAAAGTGTTTCTCGTCCATTTGGAGAAGATGAAGTTCAACAAATGGTTAGTTAAATTGGACTTGAAAAGGTACAGACAGTGGGAACAGGAAGAATAAGGAAGGCTTTAGGGGAGATATTACACCAGGGAATCCCAGGTAATTGAGACGCTGATGGAGCTGGCAGTGGCTATTGTAGCATTTCTACCCTACTGCAGAAATAGATGGCCAAGGGCCATCAGTCCCAAGAGTCTCTCCTCCATTTTGGTCTCACTTATGAGTCTAATCTCCATTTCTGCATGTTCAGCCATTTGCTCACATGAACGTGCACACATACCTTTCATTACATACTTGGTGTGCATGCCATTTCCCTGTGTTTGTTATCCCTCATCAGCCATGTGGACCATCCTGCAGCAGACACTCTAGTTTGTGGAGGCTGTTGGGCCAAAAAAGTGATCCTAAATCCTTCATGATGCTAAAGTGAAGCTGCAGCATTAACAGACTCCCTGGCGTGACCTCCCCAGCCTTCGTGGGGATCCATGCTCTCTCCTACCTTCGTTAGCCTTATGTAATGTTACTGCTCAGCTGCAGCTAGTGTGACACTGGCTCCTTTGTGCGACCGTAAGGCTTCTGCGCATCAGCCAAAATGCAGTGCTAAACCAATCAGGTTGATAAGCTGCTGACTGTTAACATGCGGTTTCCAAACGGTCGGTTGCATACTATTCCATAAGTTTTTGCAAGTGTCCGTTTGTGGTTGGGGTAAGTTGAAGGCAAGGTGGGCTCATCCTGGGGGTAGGTGTCCTGGTCAGCTCAATGCCAACTGGACATACAGCACCGGACATTGGGCTCTGTGAGCAGTTGATGGAGAAAACCCACTTACCAGCTGAGAGCTTTATACTGGTGGATGGTGGGACCTGGTCACCGCAGTACTTGTCTCCTGTGCCTTTGCCACCCCCTGCTCCAACCCCACCTGGCAAGAACCAACATTTTTGGTGGGATATTGTGGAAAGGGGAAGCAGGAGCTGTGGTGACTCAGAGACTCACTTTTCCCAGGCAAGATGTTCTGGTGGGATCTGAAAGCTCCTTTCCCTTGGCAGAAGTCCCCTCCGCCACTGCGGCTCCCAGAAGGGTGGATCCCAGAGCCTGGGAAGTGCTTCCGCTCGGACCTTCAGGATGAGCCTCGCCTGACGCAGTTAGAGCTGTAGGAGGGACTAGGCTTTTCTTGTCCATAACCCACAAAATAAATCAGAAATAAGGTAAAACAACAAAAAAAATGGAGGCGCTGAGGGATTGCTTGTGAGGCCAGGCTTTGAGCCGGAGGAGACGGGTCAGAGGATTCCCTGTGGGGCAATCAGAAATTAAGGGAGCAGATGATAAACTGGCAAATGTTCCTTTAAGTCAGCGTCCAGCTTTTCCCGGCCGCCCAGCCAGCTCTCCGGCATTTGAAACACTGTGCAAATAAAGATAACGTGACATGACATCCTGTTAGGAAGCTCACTAATTGGTCAAGGAGCAGTCAGGATGAAGCAGTGCAGTGGATTTTGGTGCTGGAAACACCATCAGCGAAGGTGGCTGGTGCCGTGAGTAGGTGGCATCTCCCTGTGCCCAGGGTGCAGGGTTTGTAGTGGCTGCTGTTGGGGAGGGTGAGTCCCAACTTGCACCTCCACCTTCCCGGTGTTTGATATGCAGCCAAGGGGAGGCTCAGGCATCCTGCCACCAGGCTTGGGGTCACTTCAGGAGGTGAAGGGGCACCTTTGGGTGCAGAATAGCCCCGGTTTTGGAGATTCCTGATGTCCAGGGACAAAACCCCTTTGCTACAGCCTGTTACGGATGGTGGTGGCAGTGGTTGGGTCTGCAGACTCCTCTGCATGCCCACCACCATGCAGAGTGTCTCTCTCTTTTCTAAAGGAGTAGGTTCCCCATTCAGAAACTAGGCTATTTTAACGGAAATAGGTGTTTAGTCACAAGCTCAGTTCTCTCAGTCTTTTCTGGCAGCTACTCTGAGATGTAACTGGTGGGTTCCTCTGTGCGGTGTTCAACAGAAATTGTGGTTTTAAGTCACACTTCTGAGAAACCATTTCCCCAGCTGTTAACCAAAAGGGAAGGCTGGTCAAAGCTGTCCATCAAGAACTGCAGCTCCAAACGCCTTGCACCCTAGGAAACTCCAGTTTTTGTACCCAACTCCAACATCAGCCCTGGGCCAAGCCTAACCCCTGAACTGCGGCACCCCAAACAGCAGAGCAGAGCAAGATTTAGTCTGAGTAATACCAGATCATTTCTGCTTGTTTCCCATTTGGTGTGATTGTAAATACCTCTTCTAGCAATCACCTACTGTAATTTTGGTCTAAAGCATGTGACTCCAGTTATCTTCTCTATATTGAGATGTGCACTGCAAAATTTAACATTTTTCTGTATAGCCTAGAAAAGCTTATTCTTGATGGGTATGACTTGACACCTTTCTGGATAGCAAGACTACATGTCTCTTAGTTTGCCCAATGGGAAATGTACATTACCAGTAAGACAGCATGACATATCAAATTCTGCTCCCTGCGTAGAGCATATTAAAATGCCATTTTTACACCCCAAATTATATTTCATTATGCAGTCAGTTACAATTTTGACAGTAGCAGCGCACAGAATGCATTTCATATGCTAACTAAACCAGACTTTTTTTTGCTAAATTGCTGAAAAAATATTATGGTATATCTAGGACATAATGTTTCTGGAGTGAAAAGAACAGCCGCATCAGGGATGTAGTCTGTGATCTTTGTTTTGGGTGCTGATCATAATCGTACACTCTGTTCAAGAAGAAGTGACAGACATTTCACCTGGTATTACTAAAGAACCATCCCTTTTTATGAAATTTTGCCTAATTTGTACACAACTCTGTAAAAATACTTGCTTATCTGTCTAACACGCAGTTGGACTAGATGGTTGCTGTATGTCCCTTCCAACTGAACTATTCTTTTCTACAAAAACAATTTGGTAACTCAATAGGTTATTCTCATAGAAGATGACACATTTTTCCAGATGGCTTTTGAAATTCCAAAGTACTTCTTTGAAGAAAGAGAAGAAAAGGTGAACCTGGGGCTATAGATCACTCCAAACCCTATTGAAAACCTTTTTGTGTGTAGAGGTGGATGTGGGGCTTAGAACAGGGCAGAACAGAGACCATTTCTCTTAATGCACACTAGGGAATACGAGAGATTGCATTAACTTCATTTTCTTGAGCTGGTGTCGTGGCCTATGTTGTTTACTCACTCAGGGAGGGAGGGGTATAAAGTGTTCTCACGCATCTTGGTGTGGTCAGCAGTAGGACAAGCTGTGGCAGCAGGGAAGTGACATGTAATTGCCACCTACTTTATGGCGTTTTTCTGTGTGCCAACCAGCCCAGCTGGAAGTAGGTATCACCTGCATCCAGATGCAGCAAATGCTACTTCCTACCATCACAGGGGACAAAATCAGGAGCCAGGTTGTGCTTCAGGTGCCTCCCAAATCTTTGCTTTTAATACTGCTGTCTATACCCTGATGTTATTCATGACTTCCTGCCCTGAAATGGCTTCCCTATGTCATTTGTCCCTATGTGTTTGTCCATAGTTTGGCCTGAAGGCACCCCTGCAGGAGCTCATGTGCCTGTTTTGGGTGTCCATCAAGCAGTTCAGCCCTTGTGCTGTTGCCTCTCCCAGCTACCTCCTACTTCTGGCTCTTAAGCAGCATTTAGACACTGATCAGCACAGCAGAATCTGTTTAAAAAGCAGAAAGATCTGTTTTAAAAGTAGTATTATATTAATATACGACTGATGGGGAGGATGTGTAGTGTGCAGGGGGTCCCAGGCATATGATAAGGCTCAGAGGACACTGAACCCCAGACTCTGTCCGTCCGTGCTCTGCAGAGGAGCCCAGAGGCTCCCTCTCCTGAGGCACTAGCACAGCACCTATTGGCAGCGCTGTGTTCATTTTGGCTCGTGTCAGGCCAGCAAAGCATGATAAGAGATAATTAGCGATTAAATTGCAACCTTTTATCTGGGTAAACGACAGTTACTTCCTTGCAGGCTACCTACGTTGACAATGAGTGTTCAGGACAAGCTGAACAAATCTGTTTACTTTGATCCTGAATAAAAACCTGGGAGAAGCTTCCCAGTCCTTAGGCAAGGCAGGATTGCAGACTCCGGCGGCTTCGTCTCTGCAGCCCCTGGGAGCCTCCGGTGAGTTTTGCTGGAAATGGATGCACATCCCGACCCTGCCTCGGCCGGGGCCGCGCAGCGGCAGAGGGCAGTAGCTCAACGTGATGCTTCCTCCACCGCAGGCGACTTCTTTTCGGTCTCACGGCACCTTTTCCTACAGGTTTTTTGCAGCCTCCAGGTAGCTGTGCATGCTATTAACGTCAATCATGCTGTTTTAAATAAACCTGAATGTCCTCTGCAGGAAAGGAGGAGCGCTTGCCTGTGCCCCCAGGCTCTTGCGAGGCACCCACAGACAGCAAGGGGTGCCTGCAGCTGACTCACTGCCGCAGGTGACTTGGTGCCTCCCCATCAGCCCGGGAGGTGGAGGTGGCACTGGGGAATTAAGGCACCGTGTGGGATGTGTAGGGTGGAACGAGCATCCTGGGAACTGAGACTGAAGAGTCAGGCTGGCTGTTGTCACTTGTTAGGCTCTCCTTTGCAATGGATTTGGCTGCCACATGAGAGGCCAGCAGGCTGTCTATATGGTGCAAGTAAGGCTTTCAGCAAAACCTATGTGGTGGCCATAAGTTCTTGGACAGTGCTGGCTTCTGCGGAGTCCTGCATGTCAGTCTTTGGGAATAAAACTAGTTCCTATCCTATTCAAGGGTAGTTTCTGATCTAGTTCAGAGCACTCAGACCCTGCCTCAGCATTATAAAAAAACCCTATTTGCAGTTCTCTTCTTTGTGGATACTACAGAGTAAAGCGAAAGACACTGAGGACACAGCCTCATCTAGAAAAATAGAGGCACAAAAATATGCTTCCCTCTATCAGTCTCAAAAGCCTCTTCAGAGGCTTCAGAAACCCCAGCAAAGAGAAGGGAAATAAATCATGGAAACCTGTGATGAACCCCACCCTGAAAATACCAGCGTATACACTGTTGGGGCAGAGAGTAATAAAACCAATGCACATGCAGCAACATGGCAGGTGGGTGCTCACAGCCACATTTTACACAATCCAGTGCAGGTATGTGAGTTATTGCCTAGTGCCCTCCTTCTTCTCCCAGACATAGTCAAAGAGCTGCACAAACACGTCGAGGGAGCTGCAGGTTATATCTTTACCTGCTTTGGCAAGATCAGCCCAGCCATTAGCTGGGTGAAAGCTCTGCCCCACAGCCGGTCCTGGGAGCTACAGCTGGCCCAGGTAGCGCCTGGTCGGTGTGTGCCGGTGCGTAGGCTTGTTTCCCAATGCAGCGCCATGAGCTGTAGCTCACCCCTACCCCTCCTTGGTTCCTGCAAGGCCACGGTGCGGGGAGGCTGCTGGCTGCCACTTTGTGCAGGAGAAAGAGTCGAGAAGGGGGATGGGAGCCTCCAGCATGGATCAAATTGGCAGGAGCACCGTGTTTCCCTTGCCTTTGCAGCGCTTGGTCACTCTCCAGACCCAGGCAGACCCCCAGGAGGGCTGGCACTTGTTAGTCCCCCCCCCCATTTCCCACGGTGCTGGAGAAATCACGATCCGTGCGTGCTGCAGCCTCCCGAGAGTCTGGCTTTTCCGTGTCTGCAAGAGTCTTTACTGTGTGCCCTGCGGCTGGTCTGCACGCTGAACCTATAACCTTGCACCAGACCTTGGTCTTTCCTGCCCGCTGCCATCCCAGGGAGCAAACACAACAGGAAGGAGAAGGCCATCATGCCGGAGTGCTTCCTTCTCGCTGCCGCAGGGGAACACCCGGCGACAGCCCTATCCCAGCGGCAAACTTCCCTGTGCTGCAATCCCCTCTGCAGGCCGGTCTGTACACTTTACATCCAGACTTTCCGCCTGCAGTCACTTGTACCACATACAGAAATGCAGCATTTATTTTTAACCTGCAGGGAGTCACCCAGGGTAGGGTTTCATACAGAGACCCTCAGAGCATTCAAGCTGGATCAGATTAAGATGTTAGCACATTATAAATCAATACATTCCCTGTCTGCTTTCTTCACTTCTGCTGAAAGAGAAGGTCCACCCAGCACTTCGAGGTTCCAGACACAGTTTAAGTACCGTCAGGATTTGTTAAAGAAACTTTTTTGCACTGTCTAAATCACCAGAAGTAAATGGGTTGCCATCAACCTGATTGTCTCAAGGCGTTTCTTGTCCACTTCTTGGGCCTTGGCATGAACAATACCTAGCTCTGGAGACCTAACCCTGAACCTACTGAAATCAACAGAAAGACTTAGGATCACCCCAGGAAATTTTTTCCTCCTTTACAGGAGAACATCTTAGCTCTGCCCTGTCTGAGAGAGTCACTGGGGTGAAGTGGTATGACTAGTAGCATGGGCATGCAGTAGCTTGGTGGCAGAGACTCCAGCTCCCTTATGCCACACTGGGTATACTGATATGCAAAAAAATGTCCCCAGATAGGTCACCACTGATGCCATGAGAGTATTTCAGAGCCTCAAGTCGTTGTAGGAGAGACAGAAGTCTTGTGCAGACGAGGAAGAAGAATCAAAGCATGAAGTGAGAATAAGGCAGGAAGAGATAACTTGCTGGATGGCCCAGAAGCTCCTAGATCTGAGACCTGACTCTTGATCTCTGGTCAAAGGGTTGGAGACTTGAATCTCCCTGGTATTGAAGCAGCCCACGACACAGACATGCAGCAAAGCCATCTGGGCTGCCGGTCTCTTGGTCACGACAAGGACAGTCTTGGGAGAGAAAACCAGCAGTCCCAGCTGCCACCAGTGTTTATCAGAGCTGGAGAAGTTATTGATCAGGAAGATTTAAGGAGGAGGATTTGGAATTAATTGGCTGTTAATAATCCCCAAGCACTACCTGTTGCTTGCTCTGTAGATGGCAGCACAAGGAAACCAACCAATTTTGTGAACTCAGTGCAAGGAGAGTACATGGTCTGTCATTAACAGGGTCAGCGGAGGCAGTTATTTCACCTGAGACTTGAACCACTTTCAATTTTTAACAGCAATGGATTAGGAACACAAGAAAGAAGCCACGGCTGCAAACAAGTAGTAAAAGTAACTTGCAAATAAAGAGAGGTCCTATGTCACGTAGAGATAGCCTTCAGCTCATAAAAACTTCTGATGGTTACCACATAACTGCGGATCAAGAGAAGAAAGCCACCTGAATAGATTTATTAAGAGTCTGTGTTCTTTTGGGCACAAACCTGACCTTTATTCTGTGTTTGAATAGCAAATAGGGATTTATTGTCTTAATCCCCAAATGTTTTTGCAAAAGGGGCTGGTAGGGCAAAATTTATCAAAACACAACATGTTCTAAAGTGCTTGGAATTCCCATTTGAAAAATGTGGCTAGCTAATAGTTCCCAATCACCTCTTCTGTGTATCTGCCCTGAAATCATTTGGCTGCATTGTGATAAAGCTTAGCTTTGCAAATTTAAGCCATAAATACACCTCCTGCAGAAATACAGGGCTTTTGTTTTCCCTTCCATGGGGTGCATTTCAGAGGGAGCCTGGAGGGACCTTCATCTCATGAACTCCCAGGGCTGCTATTTCTAGGCACCGATTTCCTACTTGGGATGTAGATCTTGACCTCCATGCCCCCAGCCGACTGGTTTGCATAAACAAAAGAGCATCGCAAAGAAGTCAAAGCCGGATGTACCTACAGCAAATAAATCTCTTCCTCTCTGACAAACAGAGAATGAATTGACCTCTTGCACGTCATGTCTGGTTGTCTGACCAAAACTGTCAGTCACAACTTTCCCTCTGGAAGCTTTGGATGAGACAAGGGATAAAAGGGACATAAAAGTGACATCAGTAAGACTAAAACAATGAATGACAGGATTTCCTCTACCATCTCCATCACTTGATTCCTACAAGTTTTCCAATCGTGGCTGGTCAGATCCCAGACAGTGCCTGTGTGCATTTGATTCACCCACGGTGAACTAATAAACCATCGCATGTCGCGCCCTCCCTGCGTCCCAGCCCCGGTTTTTGCATTTATTTTCTGGAAACAGGCCAGCGAACGAGTTCACCAGGGTGAATGTTTGGGCTGGAGTGAATTTTAAAGAAGACATCTGGGATCACTGCAAGCAGGAAATCCACCACGCTTCTGGGCTGGAAACATTTGTAGCTGAGAACTGGGTGCTTTCTGTGCTCGAGAACCCTGGGAGACACCCTGTAATCCACACATCCAATGAAGCCCTCACAGTTCTCCTCAAATTTCAGATGGTGAATCCTAGAAGCACAGTGCTAGGAGTCATACCACGAATTACGGCAGGAATTATTATATCGTGAGTCATGGGAAATTAATCTGTGAGTACTGGACATTGCTGCTGGATAATTTGGCCATGCCCAGACAAGGGGGGATGTGAACACCAAGGCAGAGCTTGTCTCCTCTCTGAGCTCATGGAGGGGGTCCTTCCTCCCATGAACTAGGGAGAGGGAAGGGGGAATCATGCATAGCGAGCCCTCGTCCCCACACAGATTTGGGGCTCAGGAAGAAGGCACTCATCGGTCCCACCTTGACTTTGTGAGCAACAATGTGGGGGAATTCATTGACTGGATGATTTAGAGCAAATTATTTGCTCAGCTTTACTAACAATGTGACATGCCACAAAATGTCATAGACAATTCCCTCCCAGTAAGATTTTCAGTCTCAGTCACATGTATTTTCTGGCATACACCAACTGTCTGTATTTGACCTAGACATATTTATGCCAGCTGAGGCTCTGGCCCAGTAATCTCCATGTATATACATATATGTATAAAAAAAAATAATCTTCATATATATACGTATATGATTGCCACTCACAAAGCTGCTAGGAGGATTTCTGGTTTGCAGGGCCAATATGCAGGGCAGCCCATAATGAGAAGCACCCTCGCGTGGGTCATGAAGTGGTGGTGTGAGACGTTAGAGTACAAGTGCTGCCCCTTGGATACTAGCCAAGGCTTTGGGACCCTCTCCCAGCCTTCCAGTTACCTGTGAGATGTGAAAATACAGGATAATCTCCTCCCTATGGGCACACCACCGGACTAACCAAACCCTGCCAAAGCCTCCTTCCAGAACACCTGAGGATGGGGAAACTGAGGCAGCAGCTGCTGTGGAGAAGACTGTGGCAACAGGTTCTGCCCTGGACCCTTCCCCATCCCTTTCATACTCAGCTGGTCCAAGAGATGCAGAGACATCAGGGCAGTGGGGCTGGGCTCCTGAGTGTACTCTAAGCTCAGTTCTCACGTTTAGGCTGACCTACTACACTGGTGTAAATCTAGGCTAATTTGGGCCTCATTGGTTCATGTGGGAATGATGCCTGGAATGCACATCTGTATCATTTTTGTCCTTTTTTTTAAGACCTGCCAGATTCCAGGCTTGCGAAGAAACAGCATGTCAGGCAGAAAATCTCTGAGCCATCCACCAAAGCAAAGAGAGGACCTGAGGACAAGAGAGGTGCTGCTGGGGGACACTAAATTGTGCAGCCTGGAAACAGGGGCTCTTTCCTCAGACCCCAGAGGTTAAACTGGGAACCCCACCCAAATCTCTGAAGCTTACATCTGAAAACCTCTGTGCCTACCTCTGGAAAGGTGAAAAAAAAATAAAAAATTATTGTGATTCAAATTAGAAGGCAATGGAGCAAGTTAATTCCTGGTGGCCCCAGTTGCTCTATATCTAAAAGGAACATAGCCCTTGCCTTTATTTCCACCCTTCCCATTCTCTTTGTGCTTCAAGGGCTGATATCTTTCCTTTAGAACCACAGTGTCTGAAGCAAAACAAAGCTGTATTCTCTGCAGTGCCCAGCGTGTTTCTGCAGGAAATTTGGAAAGGAGAAGGGTGCAGGTTGCTGTGGAGCTGGTCACAGACCATTCCTCTCTTTCAGATCTGGATGCATGAGGCTGGGTCCTGCGTGGGGGCTAACTGGGTTGTTGGGTACAGATGATCTACAGGCTCCAGTCAGTTCCCGGGGAAGGTCCCAGGCGCGTCCTTTGGACTTTCCGCAGGGTTCCTCGCATGCAACCTGGTCACACTCCTGCCCTCCAGCCCCTGCTTTGGCTTGCTGAAATGGGGAGGAAGGGAAAAATATAAAGGAATGACAAAGACTCCTCCCTAGTTCCAGCTCAGCTACATCAGCAGCCTTCCATTTTTATGAATATTGAATTTAAGAATTCCTCCCACCGTCGCGGAGGCTTCTGGTGCAACACAGCAATCCACAGGCTGGAGGAAAGAAAGTCTCCTTGTGCCTCCATTCAATAGACTCAGTGCTCAGTGCTCCATGAAGACTTTCTCCGGCAGCTGTGAGCACTGGGTAAGGATTAGTAAGGCTTCAGATGGTAGGGAAGTGTCTCATTCATCTGTTTGTTGGTTTAGATGTTGTTTTAAGAGCAGTACAGTCTCTTGTTCTGCTGCCCCAGCGGCCAACTCCCACTGCCGGCCTCAGGTTTACTCTGTCAGAAAGGTTTGGAGTATACACCCTCAGGCACCACCTATTTATCTACACAACACGGATGTGGGAAGGGAAGTGCTGTTAGCCCTTAAAAAAATAAATGACTGTAGAGTGACAGACAGGCAGATGAAGGCTCAGAACCCCAAAAGGACTGAGATCAAAATCAAAGGAGGTGAGTAATAGGGCTGCGTGACTTTCCCAGGGGTGGCACAGGTAAGACCCAAATCCCGACAGCCTGGTGGTCCCGGGTGGATGTATCAGTCCCCAGACTGCCCACTGTCCATGGCGTGAAGAGCTCTGAAAAGACCCCTGAGAAGAGCAGAGGCTGGCACGCTGGAGAGGCCAGCCGTTCTCCGTGTATCTTAGGATGCAGCTCAGCTAGTATCATATCACGCCGGGCTAGGAATCACATTTGTTTGCTGAGTTCCCAAGATAAAGCAGCATATAATATCTCAGTAATTTTCCATCCATCCATTCGGTCTCATACACTCAGCATTTACTATCATCAACTTTATTGTCTCTTCCAATGCAAACAGCCCCACAGCGCAGCCTTTATCTTCTCCTCCTTATCTCCAGGCTTCCAGGCTGGGGGAGCCCTCTGGAAAAAGTGAGATTTTTCTCAAAGAGAAACACGATCGCAGGCAGTTCACTTCAGATAGGCCCTACTACTTCTCACTCTTGTAGTTGGGAGGCAACCCTGTTAGGAGCCCAGTTATTTAAGTGGAATACTTCAACAGCTGGGAAAAAAAAACCCCACCCTGCTGCTGAAAGTGTGGGAGATTCACATGACTCCAGCCAGCAGAAACCAGGGGAGCCGTGTGGTCCGACCAAATGGACCCTTCTCTGCATTGCCCGGTGTTTATTCTGAGCAGGGCTTTCTGACAGGGGCTTTCCCTGATCGGATGCTCCCTTCCCGATGGTGCTACACACGCCAGCAACCAGAACATGCGAGGACACCTCACGTTTCTTTCCAGCTGAAAGTAGACTCCAGGGCACATGGGGCCAGGAGACCTTTGCAGAAGACGCAGGGAAATGGTGCAGAGACTCCTCCGGATCATCGCTGGCAGCAACGAGGGCTCAGGGGAGGACGGCAGGCGCTGCCATGCAGCCCACGCTCGGAGCAGGGCTCGCTGTGCGCGATGATGCTCATGGCACAGAGTTTGCACTGCTCTACATGCGGGAAATTGTATCAAGCACTCTATGCACTTAGTTCAGCTTCTTTAAAAAGTCATTAAAAAGTATTCACAGAAGCTGAAAGAAGCCTTGACTTGAAAGAGGAAGTGTGGATTGAAATCCCAAATGCTTTCAATACACTAAGTCCACATGTGAAGCATGATTTAAACTGAGATATGCGTTGCCTAACTCAAATGCTTGTAGTGACAGTTACATTAACCTCTTTGGCACTGGAGAGAAGATCACATCCCACTAATACCAGCTCTAAACAACAAAATACATGCCAGTTGAAAAGTTAACACGCAACTGGCATTATCTTTGTTTTCTATCCAGGCTGTGCCAAGATACTCTTTTCTTATGAAGACTTGATCCAGCTCAATTTAGGGGAAAAAAAAAAAAATCAATTCTCTGAGTCTGAATCCTAGCACTTGGCAAGCTGTGCTCTGGTGAGTACAATTCTCTAAGCAGGACACGTCTTGTTTGCTGGAAAAGCTTAAAACCCAACACCCCAGGGTGCATTATTGCAGGAACTTTTCATCACGAGGGAGTCGTTTCCTGAAATCATACGGTGAAAAGGGTGCGGGAAGGCACAGAGTTTTTCTTCGATTCCACCCTGGTGAAAATACCTTCTGCAGAAACGAGATTACTTGCTTGCAGGGTAGACTTATGCTGCTCCCCTCTTGCTCTGCAGGCACGTACCATCTTGAAGCACAAACAAAACTGAAGGGAAGTGAACCACCTGGTACCATGTTGGAGGGGACACTTTGCCCAGGTCCTGTATTTGGAAAGGCCATGATTAAGCAGAGCCTGAAGGCTGAATACATCCTCAAGGTCTAGAGCATGGCAGGACCTCTAGGACTGGATCCCGCTGAGGCAGAGCTGCCATAATACGATTCCGAGGGGTGCTATATAAATATGTCATTTCCAGTGATTCACTCTTCCCACAGATTCTTGTCTGTGCCATGTTTCTATTAGTGTTATAAGCAATTTGTGGGTGAGACGGTGTTTTACCAAGGACAATATCTGTGATTCAACACTTTCTCCCATCCTGCTAGTTTGAGAACACATAGAAGAGACGTTTGGATACAAAACACGTTTCGTAGTTCCTCCACATGCCGGAGGGTGTGATTGCTGAATTCTCGCTTCCCCGACCCAAATCTTTTTGCTTATCTGTACTGTGGCTTACTTAGAAGCTCCAGCTGAAGCTCAGGTGGTGGTTGTGCTGGGTGCCATACACAAATGTGCCCCAGATAACACCCTGGCAAGAGCAGGGACCAGGCCAATGCATATTTGCAAACTCTTCTTCTCCGTCTATCGCACCACTCCCCACACCATGTTTTTTGGAGAAAATGTCCCCATTGCTTGTCCCCCGCGCTCCCAAATGAGAACTATTGAAATTGCCTGACTGTGCAGCTCCAGATGAAGCTGTTGCTCTGAGCAAGTACAGACAGACAGAGTGATTGCCATAGCAACAGAAGTTATGTGTGAAATCCCTGGGAACTGGTCCTCCTCCTCCTCCCCCACCCATTCAGGTCCCTTTTTAGATTTCTCTCCCTTTTCTTTTGTTGATTTTTTGTTTTTTGTTTTTTGGTTTTTTTTTTCCCCCAAGGTGCCAGTATCAATTCATGCCTTGAGCTGAACACCTAGGGAGACGCTTTGAAAACAGCCCATTGGGTTACGATAACATGCAACCACTTACCGCAGTGGCGAAACAACTTTGTGGAGCATCATATTGGAAAAACGCATCCTGCTTTTCTTGGGTCTCCGGAAGGTCTTAATAAGGCAAATTGAAAGAAAGCAGATAGTGGGAGGGTTGCTGCCTGCATTTAGGACCTCAAGGGCATATCCCAAATTCGTTCCTGATCAAATCTGCACTGAACTATTTACTTTTTGAGGCGCTAAGTCAACAGATGTGCATCAAAACAAATTAAAACCATTTAACACCAAGCTGCTAATGGTTAGAACCACACAAAATAATGCAGTTTATTAACCCCATAATAAGGAGCTCATTAAAATGTGAATTACCAATTAGGTTACTTAGGAGTTCCATTAGGAGAAACACAAGCAACAGAAAAACCACTGAATATTTGCCAGTGGCTGGGTGCAACACACTGTGAAACCGATGGCCAGGGAGATGTGTCCAGCTGGCACAGGCTGGCAGAATTGCTGAGGGCTGCAACACAACCAAACTGTCTTAAACCAGAACAGGATCAAGTTCAAACGTCTCATGGACTCGACTCGGACCTCGAGGAGGAGAGAGGAAGTTTAATCGGTGTTCGGGGTTATGGATACCAATGCTACCACTCACGTTTCAGTTTGGATTAGAAATTGTGAGATATTCAGCTTCTCTTGGCAAGCAATGCTTCCCTCAGATCAAAAGGGGTATGTTTAAATGCCTTCTGGACATGAAAATCAGCCCAAAACCTACCAGAAGTTCTTTATGTTGTAGACTCTGACAAGAGCGACATTTCATGGACAGCTAAAAGCAGCATGACCTTGCATGTAGGCATCCTCAAACTGCTTTGGAGAAGGGTTTTACTACTCAAGTCTCTGCCCTGCATTTTACTATTTCACACAGCTCTGGGGTTTTAACTTACTCTTTCCAGGTACTAGCATTTTTATGTCATCTGGAGGGAGCTGGCAGCATCACAGAGCTTGTTTTGCTTTACGTATGTAAAAATATATTTTCCCCAACATGCTGAAAATGGCATGCACAGAGGAGACTTTTAAGCTTTATTTTGTTTCTGCCTAAAAGCAGCAGAGTAACGTGCTCGTCTTGAAATCACCAGTTCCCAAATGTCATCCTTCTTGCTTTCCCACTCACACTTCAGCTGATTTCACATATCACCACAGAATCTGAAAAGCAGCAAGTGCACCGCCTGGCAGACAAGCTGAGGGTAGAGAAAGACAGAAACAGAAATGTGTATCAATCAGCTCTGTTTCACTCATATGCTTAACTGTCACAAACCCCAGACTGGAGCTGAATGGTCCAAACCAGGCTTTCAAAGATACCAAGAATGGGACAGAGATTTAAAGATTTCTGACTTAAGAAAAATGCTTTAAAAAAATTATCCAGGCTTTCTCTTCTGAAGTCAGAGAACGCCCCAAAGTGGCAGGCACTTCTCCAGATGGGAGAAGGAAGAAGTAAGATGCTCCAGGAAAGGCTGGGGTGATGCCTGGGTGCACGAGGAGGGGTCTATGACAGACACAGTTTCCTGGAGCTCTGTAAAAGCATCCAAAAGGGACACTTTTTCATCAGGAAAGGAGCCAGTGTTGACCGTGGGATGACAACAGCTGTGATAAACCCCTTCCACTGCACAGCTGAAGCTCTGTACCTCAGGGACCACACCACCCGGGCACATCCATTACAATCAACTGAATGACAGTCTTCCCACAGTGATTGGACTTTTCAGGAGAAAGTACGTTTAGTCAAGTAAATCACCTTCCATTTTGACAACGCCCATCTTTATCCGTGCTTCAGCTTCATCACCCCACCTTTGCTTTATGTTCTTGCTCAATACTTCTGGTTTTATTGAGGTGGCTGGTTACTATCCATGTTTCTTGTTAACTCAATAAATGTATTAAGGAACAGCTCAGCTGAGCACATTCCCTGTAGCACAGGCAGTGGCTGGCTGTGTGGCCAAAGAGCAGGGATGGCGATCTGTAGGCTCCCAGAGCACACGAGAACAGCCCCCGTACAACTGAGCTGGACTCTCCCTTCAAAGCAATGGGAAATCTCTGCAGTGCCAAGCTCGGTGGCATGTCAGGACATACCCCACTGTGGGTTTATACTGCACTCTCTAGTGCTGGGGTGAGCTCAGTTGGAAAAGTGGCTTTTCCTGTACTGGAATGCCTCTCCTGCAGCTGGCACGCATTTGGGAAAGCTCCGTTTCAGCCTCTGCTTAGTCCAGCTTGCAGTCCCCTTTGAGAGCCGCGCTCACAATGCTCAGTTTCACTCATGGTATCAGCAGACATCCCAAGGACACCCGGGCAAAATGAACCCAGGGTGGGGGAGAACACATAGGAGTGGGCTGCTCCATCCCAAAACACCATTAGTCCCTGACAGCTCCCCACCCTCACCAACATCCCGTGGAGAACATCAGGGTATGGAGATGAGAGACCACGCAAGGGACCACCAGCACGTGGTGACTCCAGGCAAGTACAAAACTGTGCCGAAGCAGTACTTTACGTGGGGGCATGAGAGCAATGTGTGTGTACTTCTTTTTGATATAACTAGACTGGGCACTTCAAGGGGAGGTTATTATGTGAGCATATCACTAATATCCTTATGCAGCCCAAGGTGTACATTTGAAAATTATTTAATAGGCAAACCTGCTTTGAACAGGCAGTGAATCAAGGTCATCTCATTCAACAACATCACAAAGAGCAGCAAAAGTGTTAAATCAGTATGGTCATATGTTTTCAGTGAATAATTTAAGCATTTGAAGAAAAAAAGAGTTGCTTCAATGCTTTGAATTTAGCTCTGTTTTCAGAACCACTTAAAAAGGTAAATTATGTTCTTCTATCCCACTGCTCTTACAGAATCTCAGTCCCTCCCTAAGGATATTTGCCTTAAAGATTGAGCAGGGACAGGTCCTGTTCTCTTTTGTTTTCCCCAAGATGTTAACTTTTACCCATATGCTTTACTGAGGACAGAAACTGAGATAAAACAGGTGACTTTATTAGCCTTGTTCAAGAAAGCATTAAAAAGATGTTAAGTATATTTTAAACTAGAACTTTGCTGTAATCTCAGTTGGTATAAACTGACATATTTCCAATGGTATAATGTACCTATGCCAATTTACATCAGCTGGCCACAGCATAAGATGTTGAAACCAATTGGAAAAACTCATCTGATATTTAAAAGCAACATATGGGAACAGCAGAGACTCCAGGAAGACACTCCATTTGGGATTTTTTGACAATAAAATATATCCTACTGTAGTGTGGAAGGATATTAACTTGTATCTATGTCCTATGCAGAGTAATTATAATTTAAATCTTACTAGTATCATTTCACATCTTACTTAACACTCATTGTCATGGCCTTTTGGGGCCAATGAGTAGAAAGTGAATGCTGCATTGCCACATGTGTGTTTAGGGAAAACAAATTTTAAATCAGCCAACAGAAATGCTTGCCCTGGCAGGAGATGCTTTTGCAACTCAAATGCTACTGCTGGTAAAGAATATGTACAGAATGTAGAGATTCAGATAGCTACCAAATTTGAAGAAACTAGTATTCAGTGGCCACAGAGGTTATGCTTGGCAAATAGACTGGTTGCTGTGAATTGTCCCATCTACCTGTGGGAGTGAAGTTATGAACGTGTTCAGCACACCCATATTCAGCAAAATAAACCTCAAGAGGACATCACTATAACCTGGAGAACTTCATTCAGCCAGGGTCTCTCTCGCCTTTGGTTTATAAGAGAGTTCAATCTGCAAGCTTGTTGATACTCAAATGTACAAACGGTGCTGTTGTAGAACAGACACTATGAGAGGATGACACAAACATGGGAAAAGTGTCTGTTTTCTCAGTCTTCCTTGGCAGCAGGTTTAGGAGCAGAGTGTATATTTTGTAGTGATTCAGCATTTGACGACCTAAAAAAAATAAATCAATATTTCCAACTCTGTTTTCCTTATGTCCTTTTACCTCTTTAAAGAAACTGTGGTGATGAAAGCCTCATTGTAAAGATTAGTCTCATCTATAAATGCAAAGTAAAACTGTGATTTTTGTTATAAAATATCAGCCTGCTATTGCTACAGGGTTTATGAAGGAGGATTAAGTCAGTCCCCGTGAAAAATTCAGATGGGGCATAATGTTAAAAGGTATTTCATCAATGGAAGTAATATTGAGGCAGTTCAAAGTTTGGCATGGCTTCCCCAGCTTGACTGAAAATCTCATGCTTTGTTAACAGACTCAGCATTTCTACACAATGAGCCCATCACAGACCTGCTCTGAAAACCACAGATTGAAGTGTGCTCTCTGTCAGGTCACTTATGACTGTTAAGAACAGAAACAGAAAGCGACACGTATTGAACATAAATCGAAAGTGGCACATCAGTACTGCCAAGACCTCTTGGTTTGCAAACCCTGACACCTCTCCTTCCATCCCATTTATTAAAATAAATACATATAGGAATGACTAATAAACACTGAAATGGAAATTTTAAACTTTCCTTCCCTATTAGCTGGCAAGAGGGGATGAAGGAGAATTAATCTCAGAGATGTCTACAACTCAGTCCCTGCAGAAGGCTGAATACAAGGGTACAGCAGGTACCTAAGCAGGTACTTTGTGGGGATCATTTGGGTGGAAGGACCTAGATCACTATCAGAGTGTTTCCTTGTAAGTGTATAAATTCCAGGACAGGAATATACAGTAAGTGTATAAATTCCAGGATCACCCTGAACCCAACAGGTGCAGGGGCAGTTATGTGTCAACCTCTTTGCACTCTGGCACAGCTTCTTTCTTAACAGATTGTCATCCTGTGATAAGTTCTCCAATGAGAAGGGTTAATTACGTTGCCTGGTTGGCAACGCCGGCAATTCTTCATGCTCTTGTAATGATCGTAGAAAAGCCATGTGAAGAATTACTTTTCAGAGCTGTCTCTCCAATGACTATGGTGCCTAACATAGATTAAGCTCCGGACTCGCAAGCATCTGAGATTGTATGAGGTGACTTCAGGCCTGGATGTGGCCTTGAGTGTCCTCAGACACTTTGGAGAATACGCCAAACAAACCCAACCGGGCAGCAGAACCTGCTCACCACCATCATAGCACTGATTCAGGCCCACAGCATACAAATTCTGTGCTGTTAGCCTTAGACAAGTAAAATATATTAAAGTTAAAAGGCAGATCGTATGCGTTATGTACAACAAAATGACCGGTTTATACCATTATGTTTTGATTTCCTCAGGAAAATGAGGACAATTAAAGGCAGGAAGGAAGATCGTAAATTCGAAAGAAGACAAGGGGATAACCGCTCACCTGAATAGGAAGTTTTAAATATTCTATCATTGACTCACCATGATTTGGAAAACAGTATACTTTATACTTTCATTCTTGCTTGCAAAACATAGAATAGATATTATACTATGAATTAAAATAGACTTGCATGGTAATCTGTACCCAAACTGATCAAATACCTATATTAGTTTTAATTATATGTGTTATCCTTTCATGTTGTAGATGTATAGTGAATAATAGTTAGTTCTGGGAGCCATTCCAAGAAGATGAAAAGTTAGTCTTCAGCCTTTCAGTCATAATAAACTCTTCATCACAAGACTTGTCCCCTTTGAAAACTACTCAGCCTCTAACAGATTGCCCACACCTAGACAGATATACATGCCGCTTTAAACCAGAGAGACAGACCCATAGTTAGCGGTGCTCTATAACAGTTGTTTTCTGTAATAGTCTTCCTTTGTATAAGACAATATGGTAGGATGGCTGAAATTAATACAAATAACAATAATGTATATGTCCTCAATCAAGATGGGGTTTTCCACTGTGTAGGGGGTTGTGTGTCTTTATATTAAATCTTCTGTCCATCTCCCCCCGTTATTGAATAGATAAAATAGAAGAAGTGTGGAGAAAGGTAGTATTATCTTTATCTCCTGATAGGGAACTGTTTGATATAAGAGCAGGATGATTAAGTAACTTGGTGTCCTGGTTTCATCTGGGAAAGAGTTAATTTTCTTTCTAGTGACTGCTGTGAAAGGAATGTCAATAATGCATATAGTTTTAGTTGTTGCTAGGCGATGTTTATACTTTTCAAGGACCCTTTTCAGTGTCCCATAGAAGCTGAGAAGAAGCACAGACAGAACAACAGAATGGCCAATGGAATATTCCATACCATAGATGTCATGCTTGGCATAGAAATGGGGATTGGGTGGGTGGGTGGGGGGAATCCACCATCACTGCTCGGGAAGGTACCAATTCACCGGCTGGTGAGAGTGACTTGTGCCATTGTCATTATTATTATTATTATTGTTGTTGTTGTTGCTGCTGCTGTTTGTTATTTTCCTTTTCTGTTATTGTTCTATTAAACCACCTTTGTCTCAACCCACAAGTTTTTTTTCCCTTTCCCCTCCTTTTCTCCCTCTTCTCCCTGCCTTTCTGGGGGAAAGGGGGAGAACTGTGCGAGCAGCTGTGTGGGTCTAGCTGCCGGCTGGGGTTAAACCACGACGCTTGGGTTCAGGAAGTCTGGGCTAGAACTAGGAACCGACCCTGGACTACTTGTCCCACCATCTCAACCACGAGCCTGCACTTCCTCTCATTTAGTAACACCAAAGGGCCGTGCAATTTGAAGATTAGACAATGTAATATTTCCTTTGAAAATGTAATATTAATTTGGGTCCTTGATTACTAGTCCCAAATCCAACAATTGTTCACATATCTGCCTATTCCCTTTCTGATTGTTTCTCTGAAACAATACTTATGTAAGCACCACATTGTCCAGTTAGAATAGCAGCCCTGGAGCCTTGGGATGCCCCTTAAAAACTATTTTCAACAGCCCATAGATACTGTGCACGCATGGCCTTTCCCGAATAACCATGCTCAAAATGCAGCTAACAGTCAGCATTTGAGCAAGATGGTGCCTTACTATGGCTTCTGTGCAGCCAAAACACACTTCTGAAACCAGCACAGTAACCAGAGATGAGCAGATCCCAAATATTTTGATAGGCATAGCCCCATAAAACATCAAGTTAGAAACTCAGCAGCCCACAGACACCCATGACTTCAGCGGCTGCTTCAACCTGTATCTAAGCAGCAACCCACACAAGTCAAGTGGTGGGAGTGAATTTCTTATTCCCTTCCTTCAGAGCTTCCGTTAGTGTTGCTACAGTCGCTGTTACGGGCACTCGAGTGATGCCATATGATTATAATGCGCTGTCACCCTCCCAAACATGTAGGCGGATTTCATATCGCTTATGTATAGCGAAAGCCTTTCCCCCGAGAAGAATTGCCAGGAATTCCTTAGTTTACTGTGAGCAACACTGCCTGAGCGGAGAGGTGAAGAGCTGCCACTTCTAGTGAAGATCAGATAAGAATGAGGAGTGTCTCTAGTGGGTGCAAATTCAAGAGCAGAGGGCCTGCTGCAGGCACATCCTGCCATAGGCTCCTGAAAGCCCCGCGTTAATAAAGGCTCAGAGTTGATGTGTGTGAAAGCGAAGAACTGGCTAGCTGGCCATCCACAGTTTGAGGTTTCTGGGTCATAACTCGCACTGTGAATCCCAGCCAGAGGTCAGTGGGCAGGCAACACAAAGAAATGGGAGCACTGGTGGAACGAGTGGTCCAGCTGTTTTGTAAGGAATCACTGAAATTCCCAATAGGTCCTATCGTCTTTTCCCAGACTGGGGGGGTGCTGTCCACAGAAGAAGCAGAGACACTGAGAGATGATGGACAAAACTAGGCTTCAAGTGTAGCATTAATCTCCTGTCTATAGTGAAAGTCTAGTTGAGGTTGTGAGCTAACAGGAGTTAAGTCCTTGAGGTATAACAGCATAGTGTAGCTTTCTCCCAGTTCCCGCATTGGAGAACTGTGATACTACCACAGGGATATCAAGAAGGATGTGAGATTTACCTCTCCTCTGGCCCACGTTGATTAATCCCCAAGAAATAGGAATAAATAGCACCACTGCAAAGGACATCTGCAGTCCTTGTGCTGGGACTGGGGATAATCCTTTTCTTTTCCTACTATATGTTTGCTTTGCCCATCCCTGGCCGTACACACCTGGAGTGATCTAACCCCATGCAGCCGAGATTTTCCACCTCCTCTGCAGCAACTTCCCTTCCACTCGCCATAACACTTTTCCCCCAGTATTCAAGCTCTGTTCATTTTGCTTCCTTTTTCATATCTACTGGCCCAAGGAACATTGCTGAAATTGTGTCTGTAAACGTGCTGTGAAGCCAGAGGCAGCCAACTGGTGACTCCACGTAGGTGGAGAACCAAACACGGGATCAGAGTGTGTGGTGGTTTTAAACCCTATTCTTCTGGACAATGGAGACCTTTCCAAGCCAGTCCTGCTGGAGATCTTGTCAAATCATCAGACCATTACCCCTTTCCCAGTCTGAGTGTGGCTCTGTGTGCGTAGCCCCACCATTGCTAACTGATGAGCCCTGGTTCTCCCTCCCACTCACCAGCATTCTTTCATGGTAAGGTTTGTCTCCATATCAGACTATACCTTGCTGCCTCCCTTTTTTTCCAGGCTATGTATGTGTTTATTTCCTTTGATCTTCCTAATAAATAGGTCATTCCTTCCACCCTCTTGTCTCTTCCAGTTAATCTATAACATTACCTGTTTGCCTGCACTCTTTTCGGTAGGCTCTGCCCCAAGTGGTATTCCTATTAGCACTTCAAAAGTGGATTGGTCTGGGTTTTTTTTTATGTAGTTTTCTATAAACATTTGCATCCGAGGGTCTTTTCTGTGTTACTGCTCTTGACAGCCTCTAGCTTACTGTTTTGACCTCTCTTCAGTGAGCATTTTTACCCTGGGAATGTCTCTGCACTTAGATTTGTTCAATTTCTTGCTATTCCCACTATGTCCCACTCTTCATTTATTGTAATCCCTTTAGGATGGTGCTTCTAATAAATGATTTGCAATTCACACTCCAGCTGGGTGTTATCTTTGAATTTGATTGATGTATTTTTGTTCTCCTTCCTCGATGCTACTGCAGATGAATATAATGTCCAACACAGCAGGAGTCCCTGAGGAGCCCAACATGGCAATATTTACAAGCATACTCCACTTTCTATTGTAGGGGCAGATTTTAATCTCTTTCATTGTTATTCTCTGTATCCACCCTACATCTTTCTTGTTCTGCTTTGGGCCCAGGCCAACCACCGTTAAAGTCAACTGTATCTGCATGGAATCCTTTAGGGATGGATCAGGATCTACAGGAATATTATGTCTGAAGAAACTGAATAAAATTACTTACTGAAATCAAGGAGCTCTCTGCAGGAGAGCTCTCTGTACAACCAGTTGTCTTGTCAATGAATGAAACCCTTAAGGGCAAATTTACTGAGCGACTCCAGGGACTGTATCCCCCTTCTCCTCCCACCAACATGGCTCACTATGGTGTATACTCCATCCCACATGATGGATAAGCAGCTGCTTATTCTTCACACTCCCCACCCAACGCACACCCTGTGGTTTTCCTCCTCCCATCAACACTGTGAGTATAATCTGGCTGCAGAGTCTATCACTTGGATGCAACCATTTCTCTTAATGTGACCTGGCTTTGTGTGCAACACATTTCTGTTTTGTTCTGCCTGCAGAACAACTGCTAGTAGTTTCTGATTATTTGAGACCAAGATTCACCTGGAAAGGATGTTAAGTTAATTGATCTGTAATTCCCCTTTTGAAAAAGAAGCGTGATGTTTTCCCTCTGCCAGTCATCAGGGCTTCCTCAGTTCTTCAGGAGCACTTGAATATAATGGATAATGGGCCTAAGAGTTTTTCAGCTAATTCCTTTAATACCCTTGGGTATGTGCCATCTGGCCCTCTGTGACGATTTGAATGCATTGTGCTCTTAATATTTCTTTGCTGTTTCTTTAATGATTTTGCCAACTTTTAGCTCTCCACTTCTTGGCTTTCCTATGATTACTCATTGCACATAGTGCTTTTAAAGAAAATTTAGAAAACTGAAATAGGAGATGATTTTTTCAGCTCACTGTATCCATGGCAGAAATGAACTCACTTTTAAAATTCACCTTTCATCAAGAAGCATTGAGTCTTAAAAGTCTGAGCTGCAACTATTATCTTTCAAATTATCCAAGCAAGGCTTCATCTACAGAACATTTTCTGCTATTTGAAAAGCCCCATGCAAGAGGCTTTTCTCTTAGTCCAAGGCCCTATACCCAAGTCTTGTCTCCTTGATACTGGTGAGGAATTTTCCCTTCTTTCTATCACGTCCTATTTTCTTTCTCTCCAAGCACATTTATGTGACCCTGCCTACATCCTTCAGATACTTGTAGACTCATGTCTGCTATTTTCTTATCTCTTCACCAGCTTATATCTAAGCTTCACTTAATCTTCATAAATCAAACCCACACCAAATGATCTGATCGTGCCTCTACTCTTCTTTGAGGCCTCTGATTTTACAGTGTTTGGCATTGGGATGCCAAGAAATTAACAGCAAGCTTCCAGCTGTATCTAAGCCAGGCGATTAGTGTGATGCCCACTGAGAATGGCATGGGTCTTTTGCAATGCAAGCAGGCTGGCAAAGGTTACATGTAGATTGTCCTCCTATATCACCTCCCAGCTTTTCCTTACGTGTCTGCTTCTGAGTGTCCTTTGGGGTTATTTTTCCCGGAGTGCTGGTAGCCTATATCATTCCAGTTTCATTATGTTATTTCCTGGCAACATTGCTAATCTCTGTAGGTGCCATAGGGTAATTTCTCTGTTCAATAACATTCAAAACTCCTCCCATTTTAGCATCAACACCATCTTGCTGTACTGTGCATTTCCACTACATACGTATATGTGACTTGCTTTCATTTTTCTCCAGCCTTTTCTTCCAATTCACCAATATTCTTCCCAGAATATTTTTCCTTTAAAATTACTTCTATAGGATTTCCTTTTCCTTTAAAAAAAAAAGTAATAAAATTTATTCTTCTTTCTACATACGCATGTTAAACACAACAGGTTTGTACTGGGCTACCTCTAATACACAGTCTCCTTGAAATAGCTACAGACAACAATGGGTCTACCCGCATGCTGAAAGATGTAGAAAGGTAAGTAAAACTCATTAGGTGAAACAGCAAATAGGCAGCACATCTATCAGGGCATGCTCCCAGGATGGATTCAGTTTGGATGTGAATCATTCCCTGTACAATCCACTGAGGATGGAGGGGGACAGTCTCTTTACTTCTCACTTTTAGGTGGTGGTAGATGAGAAAGCTTCTGTCTTATCTCAGGTCAGACTCGCCAAAAAGACTACGCTGGAGCTGCTCTGCACTTCTGTCTGTGGGAAGGCAGGGGAAAATCAGTTCAGCCTCCTGAACCCCGCCACCTTTGATGACATTGATACTGTTGGCTGAGGGTATTCCCAAGGCTGCTCTCAGGACCGGGCTTGCCTCCCTCCTGCATGGCACATGCCCTGAGCATAGCCGTAGAGTGCCATGAGGGGCACACAAATCCTGAATACCGCTTCAGCCACAACACTCAGAGTCCTGGCAGGGGCACCTGGAGCCCCCAGGCCCTGTGCACAACATTAGAGAGGAGGCCCTTGGGCAGCAGACAGCTCGGATGGCCTTCATGCCTCTCCAGAGGCTGCTTTCAGTGCCATATGGACATCAACTTCAAGCCTGGTAGTTGTGGTTGTTTTCTCTTCACCCTGACTTGAAAATTGTCATGACACGGTCTCCAGCACTCTATTCCTTTGGCACGTCCAGTGAGGTGGTGTCTGGATATGGACTAGTCCATGCCTGTCAAAATGCTGGATGGGAGGCAGAACAGGATAAGACAATAGATAACTTCCCTGAGCCTTCAGGCTCCAGAGAAGAAATGACCCCTTTTTTCTCATGAAAAATGAAAGAATTGCAGAGACAATAAACAAAGGGCTGCATTAAAACCTCTGCTTGCAGGAGATCATGAAGATTTCAGTGATACTGTACTCCCCTGTAGGAGGAGGGATTAAGATTTTTACAGGACAGATTTACAAACCCTGGAGAGAGTAAGTATCCAACGGAAATCTTTGGCATTCCCCTTCCCTTCTTCTGGGTCTCACCCTGGCTTCTGGTAACGCTTAGAACAAAGCCACCAGCTCTTGCTTATTTTAATGTGTTCTCTATTTTGCCCTGAACCCAAATGAAACATCAAAGGTCTGGCTCAAGCACTTGCAAGTAAAAATAGCTCTAAAGCCAATATATTTAAGGCCCTTGAATGATATCTCTGAAATAGTTCATCCTGAACCCATAAGAGGGGAATGGTGGTGTTTGTTAAGGGAATGTGTGTTGTGCTGATAGTGGGCACTACTGACATGTAAAGAGCAATGAGTGATACTGCAAAATGAAAGGAAGGTGAGAAAAGGGGCGTGAAGACTGCATTGCACTGTATTGTGGAAGAAGCAAAATATATTTAAGATAAAAGCCAGTTTCAAGCTGCCTTTATTTTCTCTTCCAATCTGATCCTTCTCTTCCCTTCTTAGAAATTTAGATGTGAAGGTGTTTTTCTTGGTACACAGGAGTGTGGTAAATCTTAGTACACCCGTGGTAAATGGGAGCATGACCTTCTCTCTCCCATACAGTACTGCAATTTGTTTATTACCTTTCAGGACTCATTTATTCTCTGTGACTTGCCCATTTTTGAAGTAAGATAAATCAAGGCTATGAAAGCATCAGACACATCCTGCGTAGTCTCTTTGTATTGGCCTTTTGTCTCTATTGCTCTGTATTTAAACAAAGCACCATCCTTTCTACTCTCCGTCACTACAAATTTCTGCCTTAAATTCCTTTGCTTCACAGGTAAATAACGTTTTCTCTTTCCATCTTCTACTAACAAGGTAAACGCACCTTTGTCGTCATTATTCCTTACTGCCTTTGCAGCTGCACTTTCTCACTGAAATTTGGGCAAGGATAGCTTGAGCCATTGCAATACCATTACCAGGTGGGATTTTCTGGAAGAGATCAGTGTAAGTCCTGTCTTCCTCTGATCTGATGTTTTTCATAATAATTTTTCAGCAAATGGTTCCCAAACACAAAATTTCTAAGCAGTCTTTCTCAGATACGATGGAGGGATGCCGCAGGGTATTCCACAGACTCTGCCTGTCTTGACAGACAATTTATAAAATCTCTTGTGTTGTGAAGAAGGCTCTCTTTAATAGGAGGGTACTTGAAAGAAGTTGGAAAGTATACTTGATTTTAAGCACAGGCACACATCTCTGCTGCACAGAGAAACCCAATGAAGTGATTATATCCTTATGGCTCACCAGTGAGGAACATGAACATGAGCATACGGAGCAGATGCAGGTTTCAAACTACAGTCAGTAGTGCAGTCGAGAGTCCCATTAGCTGAGCCACAGAAGATGAGAATAATGGGTCAAAACGGGCCAAATACAAAGGGGCAAATGCTAGAGGGTGTGAAAAAAACAGCCCATGCCTTGCAGCCCCCAAGGCTGCTCTGTTAACAAGAGGGCTTGCTGCATTTATTTAAGCAGGATGAACAAGATAAAAAGAGCTTGTTGGTGTTGGATGCTGAGGCAGTGTTTAAGACATCCCTGACTCACAGCTCGCAAGCTGGGACTCGTTTTGCAAGTTCAGTCCCTGTTCAGATAGGATCAGGGAATGTCTCTGGGCTGGATTGCGAAGGAAGCAGAGTCTTGCCAAATATGCTCTGCCCACAGCACCGTCCAGACCCGTCAGATGATATTTCTTCTAATTTTACTAATGTATGCTTGGCCCTGATTCCACACTACCTGAGGCTACAGCTGTAATAAAAACACGGCACACATGCTGTGGGTGGGTGCATGCAGCTGGTGGGAGTTGAGGCACGTGAAAACGAAAAACACAACCCTTTCTTAATTGCAGAATAGAAATCAAGAAGTAATATTCATCTGATTCCCTGCCTTTTCCCTCTCTCTGTTGCACACCCTCACCCCTGTCCCTGTCAGTTGCCAGAGAAGATGACAAGTTTGCTCTGTACGCAGGTTGCTCCATACCCTGAGCAATGCTTTTCAGGCAGAAGCAGGCTTGTGTGCCACACACAGCTTGTGTTCAGGTGTGGCTCCTATGCTAGGACCATCCCACATACACACCTTGTGGGTTGCACCGGTGGATGGGGTGTTGGTGGTCTAATCCCTACCTAAGGATGAAACTGTCAGGCTACTGTCCTGCCACAGTCGTGCAGGACATCTGCTCCCTGGACACACACTCGTCTCCTACCCATGAGCTGCTTCTCTGGGAGGTGGGTTGTATTGTAGCTCTGGGCTGTGTGAAAATCTCACTCAGCAGCTCACAGATTTAGAAAAGTTGGACTTCCTTGGGCCATGAGGTCTCCTGAAGATGCACCTTATAACAACATCACCATTGTGTCTGTAGAAAAGAAATTAAAACTGAGGCCCAAGAGAAGGCATGGGCTTGATGGGGAAAAGCAAAGCTAGTCCTAGTATCCGCGGGACTTGTTTGTAAGGGGACCTGGGGAACCTATTGACTTTGACCAAGAAACTGTGCCAAGCCTGGGACTGGACCTCCAGTTGTTTCTGGGCCAGGTGTGCTGCCTTGGTGAGGGTGTTCACCCTGGGGGTGCATAGCTCCATCTACCAGTTCTGACCCTCGTCCTGAAAGGGAAGGGGCAGAGAGGAACTCCTTGATGCAGCCTTGTTTCTGCTCTTGGGACATAAACACGGGCATTAGAGGGATACTCCATCAAAGGACCAGAACACATTGAGGTACAAATGTCATGCTCACCACTGAACCCAGCCAGCCATTGCAGCTCTTGACCTCCCTGCCACATCACCCCACTAACACATATTCCTGACAGGGGCCACCTTGTTCTCCAGTGTCTTTTCCCACTGGAATCTCTTGCAGAAAAAATCAGCACAGGTTAGACAAACCCATGGGTAGTGCTGAGAAGTCAGTTTATGTGCTGGGAAATTTGTAATTTTTATGGACTCGTAGAAGTTTCAAGCACCTGACATTAGACCGAATCCTTGTTTCTGAGCTTATAGTGAGCATTGCAGATATCAGGAGTATTTTCAGTCTAAAAATTCGCATTCGTCACACATAGCACAGTCTATTCATGCTGATTTTCAACAACAGCATTTTATTTACTGGCAACATTTTTTGCTGACTGATGTTTAGCAACTCCACCTGCTGATGCCCAACCCTCCAAGTAAAGAAGATGCAAGAAATAGAAAATGGTCGCTTCCTTCTTCCACTTCTTCTTCTGATTGATTTAACACAGTTGGTATACAGAAGATTGCTCTTTCTCACTGGTCTGTGCTGTCATTTGTCTCAGATGCCTTAAAAACACTCGCCCGAGCAATGTAGTCATATCAGAAGGAGTTTCTTTTCCTCACTTTCTCTGGGGGAACCTCCACCCTCTCTAGGCAAAACACATGAGATGCTAAGGCTTAAAATTTATGGAGCCTGATTTAAAAGCCAGGACATCTCCTGGTCTCAAGGGAAGGGAAATGACCCTTGGCTTATTTTGCAGTCACTCCTTTTCAGAGAAGGAAGTGCTAATAAGCGCTCACTTGAGGCACAACAGCTTAGGACAAACGAAGGCCAAAAAGCAGCCACGTAATTGCTGTGACTGGGAATAAAGAGGAGCCAAGGAGAACACGTGAGAAGTTTCCCTTGTGAGCGGTGCTCTGCAAATGATACACACCAGCAGTCACACTAATGTCTGAGGCGGGAGCTACCGAACACCCAGGGCTGTCCAGGGGGGGTGCTTCCCCTCCCAAACCAGCTCAGCTGGAGCCCGTTGCAGGAGCTGGGCAGCGGGGCCAGGTCCATTGTTGCAGCAGGGGAGAGGAGACAGACGGGAGAGGCAGCACCGGGAAAAGGAAATGTATAAAAAATGCTGCAGAGGTTGGTAGGAGTTAGACATGGAGAGAGTACATCGCACACCCTGCAGATACATGAGCGTTCTAGCAGTTGGAGAACAGCTCTGAAACCAGGTCACACTCACCCAGGGGAAAACTCAGGTGAGATCTCAAAGCTCAGCATCCTCAGGCTCTCGGGAGCCCTCCTGGAGGCTCATCGGGGCACTCGCTCCAGCTGCCCCCAGCACCTTCCCCTCGAGACGAGCCTTCCCACAGCCTCCTCAGCGGGGACCTGTCCCTTGGCTGTGCCGCCTCCGAGTGGCCCAGCCCCAGGTGCACCTCCACGCACGCTGAAAGTGACCATGCTCCAGGCCCCATGGGGCACTGCGCACACACAGCAACATGGACCCAACGCGTGATGCAGCTGGAAGTCAGAAAGGGCCATTAGTTTGTCTTACCTGGCTTGGCAATCACACTCCGCCAGATTTCACCTGAGTACTGGGTCCGGTGACTTGGTTAGTTAAAATATCTTGGTCCTCTCAAGACTACACGGTCTTGGTCAAAAGACTTGTCTGATGACTCATCAGTGTCAGAGAAGGGCTTGGGTGAGCTGTGCCTCCGTGATGCCAGCAGGCAACCAGCAACTCACTACTGTAGAGGAAGGCAAAAAGAATCCATGTCCTTGTTCTCTGATCTGAGGAAAAAACAGTTTTGAACCTCAAACACAGTAATCACTTTGACCCTCAGCAAGTTAGAGTCAAAAGGGGATGTGGCAACACTGCCATGTACAGCTGTTGCACCACTTTTCTCATTGCGCTTCCACTCAGCTCATTGCTCAAGCATGAAACACAGCCCTTCTGGCCAAGATTTGCCAGTGTTACACTGAAAAAAAGTTCAGACAGATAGTGGATAACATCCTCATTAGTAGCTGTTAATAGTTCCCAGACAATGTGTAAAATGAACACAAGTAATTTCCTAATGAAAAACTTGATGCACACAAAAAGTTGTGTTTGCCATTTGAATACTTTAACTAGCTTATAAGAAAATCAATTATCAGGCAGTAAATCTAAGAGTCCTAGACAATAAATTATTTTATAAATAAATTTATGTCGCCTTTTCTTGTTGTTACATACTATGAAGTCTCAGAAGGGGATTTGCTGTCATGTATGTAGGTAAATACACGTTCCCACCAGATCTTTCAGAGATGATGCCCATCTGTAGTGTCCTTATCTTGCAAGAGTGAGGGAATGGCACCTTAGCCTCTTCTCAATGAGTAATTCATCAATAAATAGAGGTGATTATCCCACTGTATTTAGCATTGGTGCAGCCTCACTTTGAGTAGTACGTACAATGCTGAGTCCCACAAGTTAAGAAGGATGTTAAAGTACTCGAATGCATCCAAAGAGCAACGGCTGGAAGGAATGTCATATGAGCAGTAGCTAAGGACTCTGGGTTTGTCTAGTTTGGAGAAAAGCAGGCTGAGGGATGACCTCATGGCTCTCTGCAGTTTCCTGAGGAGGGGAAGCGGAGAAGGGAGCGCTGATGTCTTCTCCCTTTTACCCAGTGATAGGACATGTGGGAATGGTTCAAAGCTACATCAGGGGAGGTTTAGACTGGACATTAGGAAGCATTTCTTTACTGGGAGGGTGTTCAAACACTGCAACAGGCTGCCTAGAGATGTGGTCGATGCCCCAAGCCTGTCAGTGTTTAAGAGGCATTTGGACAAGGTCCTTAATAGCATGCATTAACTTTTGGTCAGCCCTGAAGTGGTCAGGCAGTTAGACTAGATGATCATCGTAGATCCCTTCCAACTGAAATTATTCTATTCTATTCTATTCTATTCTATTCTATTCTATTCTATTCTATTCTATTCTATACTAATTTCCTTTGTGAGAGACCTTTCTTAGTAGCCCTCAGCTGCTGACAAAGGCCCGTACTTGCCTCCCATGCATATCACGAAGTCCAACTCCCTTGGGGGACAGGTTGCTCAAACCGAATCCACAAGAGAGAACGGCTAAGACATAATCCTCTCTTTTGCGCCCTGGTTTGGTGAGTGTGACTGCGTGTGACCTGTCAGCTCGACGCCTACACTAATGCTCTCTCCCGGGGAAATGACACCTGAGCATTTCCAGTAAATGCTGCATCCTTTCACTGGCTGCTTCTGGGAACTCCCAGCTGAATCACCCAACCCTCTGCAGACGTACACACATTTCCTACTGTTTCTCTCTGGAGAAACTGATCTGTGTGCACCCTTTTAGAGCATGTGAGGTACATGGGCAAGGCAATCAGCCAGATACCGACCAGACAGAAGAGCATTTTCACTAGCACTTCAATCTGCAGTTCTTCCCTTTTGCTGTCATACTGTGAACTGTAAGCATCCTGAGCCTTCAGAGGAAGGCGGTAAATGAACAAAATTATGCTCTTAGAATGTATCTACTCCTGTAGGAGCCATGAGCTTGTGTTACTGTCATATTCTGAAGACTGAGCCCTGTGAGTGGTGACCGCACTGAGGACAATTGCAGCTGACCATCTTCTCCATAGCGTCCAGGAAGAGGGAGAACAGGAGTTGGATTCAGAGGGAAGAGTACCCCCCACACCATGCAATCTTGCCCTATTGTACATATTCACTTCACTGAGGAGTATGCCCAGTAGCTGGATGAAAGCATATCATGCAGAAAAATGTCCTTTCTTGCTACAACACAGTGAGAAGGCGAGATGTCCCAACAGTGCACTCTACTCCTTACCGCAAAGTTGGGTTTGCCAGGCTTCCTGTTGTTTGATCATGTTGCACCTTCACTAGCAGGAATGAAAAGCCTCTCCAGTTCCCTCTGTCAGATCTCTTCCAGGTGGAATCCACTCGCACTGATTAAATCACTTCTCAACCTGCTGCCTGACAAGCAAAAACCATCCTGGTCCTCACTCCACAAAGCTCATTTTCCAGCTGCAGCTTCACTTCACTGATCCTTCTCTATACCTTCCAGTGTCTTGTAACAGATGCAAGATTGCTTTCCTGGTTACACATCACTCCACCATCCAACCCTCTGTGAAAGAAGTAGATTTTTCTTGTCACCCCACTGCATGGAGGGCACCTCTTGATGTCATTGGTGCTGCTTCCCAAAACAGTCTCCCATCCTGTAGGTAGATGCGGGGTTTGCTTGAGATGGAGAGCTTGCAGCTGTGCCAGGATTTCCAGATAGCATTTGTCAGAGCATATGTAGTTAAAGCGAACAGAAACATAAAGAACAGGCTGACTATCCCTACCCCTTGCTAGCCAAGTTCTGCACATGTTCCCCAGTAAAATTCCCAAATGAGGTCAGGGCATTTAACTCATTATCATCACAGAGTTCCCCCCAGACTGAAGGATGTCCAGACAGATGACAAACTTTATATCTAAGTAATATGGATCACCAAAAACTGCCACTGCAACACAGCTGCTTTGGGCTGAAACAAAGCAGCTATCCCAAGCCAGGAGTGTTACACAACCACTGCCCAGAAAGGGGGAAATCAAGTAAACTTGTCCAGTTTAAATTGCAGCACAAAATTAAGTAAGTTAAAACTGGGCTTGGCCAATGATGCTTGGACTCCAAAATCTGGAAGTGGGAGATCATGGTGGTTCTAGTGGACACAAGCCACCAGGAAAATAAAAGTAGCTTTCTATTTGGGAGGCTGGAGGCCAGCAACGCTGTGGCCCCTACCGGCACTGAATTAGTCCTAGGTTGACCCAGCCTGACAGCATTTCCTGCAACATCTGGATTTTCTTTGGATGTCTCTGCCAAGTTGCAGCTTGTTCCAAGCCTGATGAGTTCATGAGACCTGAAAACAGTCAGCTGTCTAAGAGCTGGCAGCATCAAAGGCAAGAACTGTGCTAAGAGCTGCGTTATCCATTTGCCAGCAATCACGTGGGCATCTGCACAGACCAGGCACAGGCCACCGGGGATGGTCGCGTTAGCACTCGCATTAGTGGCCCCGCCGCTGTGTGGCAATGGCAAGGCTGCATGGGGACGCCCAGGTCCTGTCCTTATCCCTGACAGCTTTGCCCCATGCGGAGCAGCCTACCTTCAAGCAAGCTCCAACAGGAGCCGCTCGCAGGGAGGGATTCGCCCTCCGTTACACAAGCTGACGGTGCGGGAGGGTGAGTCACGGCACTTGGGAGGGCAACTGAGTGAACAGGGTTCCCCCGGGACAGATGCGCCTTCCTCTCTCCCTGCCCATTCCCTACAGCCCCTTGGGACAATCTTGTCCACAGGCACTCACTCCAGCTGAATATTCCCCATCTCTTGTGCAAACTTCCACTCAAGCAGGGTGCTTTTCTACAGATCCACTTAAAATGTTGGTGCCCTCTGCAAACCACAGGGTATTGCAGCAAGCCAAGATACTGTTTGCAAAAAAACCACTCACCTTTGGACCATCGGGGTGGTCCTACATGACACATGGATGCATAAGGACATGAGCAAATGCCACAGTCCCCGATGGCTTCCACGACTGTGGGTCACAATGGTTGCTGGTGCCGGTTGGGGTGTCCGTGCCGGTGGTGGCACAGTGGGCGACACACATTACAGGTGTTTCCTCAACGGCGCAGCTGCTCGGGCTGAACTGAATTTTTGAAGAAGAAAGCAAAGCCCTGGTGTAGTGCTTTTGTGCGCATGGAGGGTGTGCCGTGGAGCCAGAGTGTCTGGGACAGCCGCGGTCAGAGGAAGCCGCTGCGGCTGCTCGCAGAGGAGGAAGTCGGCGTCCCAAGGATGGAGGCAGGGCGAGCGCTGGTTTTTCCCGGAGAGGAGGGGAGGTGGTGGTGGGGAGCTGGAGAAGGGAGCTCAGCCTCAGAAAAGAGCACAGAAGGAAGAGGCTCGGAGAGTGTGCCGCTGATGTGGATGGAGGGGAGAGAGCTAGGAAAGGAGTTTGTCCCTACAGCTTGTCCCTACAAGGAGGACTCGGCTTTTGTGAGATGTGGGAGAAAGGGCTGAGGTTTTGAGCTGGAAGGAGCAGGGACACATCAGGCAGACATGTCTGGGGGAGGTGGAGAACTGCTTCCAAGTGGAAAATAACCCAGAAAACAGTGGCTGGAATTGGAGAGTGAAAAGCAAGTGCACGAAGAGAGAGGGAAAATGTCACTAGTGACCGAGAGTCATCATTCAATGCTGCTGTAAGGGCCCGAGCTGAAATGTGCGTGAGCTGAGAGGCATCCTGGAGCAGCCAAGGTGAATAAAAAATAAAACATTCCCCTCGGGTGCCTGTAGCAAACACGCACTTGGTCTTACCTTGTATGCCCATGGCTTCATTTCACCATCGTTTTTGTTTTGCTCAGTGAAAACCCTTAAGCTTTACCTGGCACCATTTAAATACGATGAAAGGGAGCACAAGAGCAGGGAAGGGGCATATATTTTTTTGCTGGAAAATCCCCATGTACCTGTACACAAGCAGAGAGCAGACCAGTCACGCAGTCGGGAGCAGGAAACATCCATCAGTATGTGGGGCACATCACCAGCATGCACTGTAGGCATCTCCTCCACTGCATGGAGAAGCCAAGCCAGCAGATGTTGGAGTACACAGCCCCAGGGCAATGGCAACTAGCCATGGGGCAATGCCAGGGCAGGATTTCTGGGGAACTGGGGCAGGAGAAGAGGTTTGCTATGTTGCAGCCACACAGGACAGCTTCCCGAAAAGGGGTCAGATGATGGTACTTTCTGGGTATGGGTTTTACTAGTCAGTTCTGCTAAACCAGATCCAAGTGCTTCCTGCCCAGCCCAGCCCAGAACAAAAAACTATGTCTGTTGTTGTGTTCTAACACCTGTATCCCTTTGAAGATACCCTGGAGATGTCTTAATCAACTACTGATTGAGTAAACTCCTTACCCAAGGGCAGCGCTGCATTTAGCAACAGCCTACAGGGCAGCTGGCAGCATCCAGGGCGGTTGCTCTCCAGTGCATGACGATCCCTTGGTTTATTCTGCTGGGTCTTGATGCCATCAAGGGGTTTGCAGAAATCAAGATTGGAGATGACTGATGCTAAAGCTCAGCAGACCCATCTGCAGAAACACCGTGTTTGGTTCAAACTGGCTGGAGCTCAGCAAAGAGATGTGTAGGTGAAGAAGAGTGTCTTGCTGATGTGGTTCATAAATCGCGGGCTGCGGGCTGAGTTTCTCATGTTGGCATCTGATGTGCACCCAGCCAGGTTTTAAAATAAGTAGCTCCAAAGAGGCAGTGCCGAGCTGCCCAGGGCTGCGTGTCTTACGACGGGAGACTCCGGTGTCTAATAAAACATGGGATGCAGCTGTGGCTGGGCCGCTACATCTTCTGTAGACACCCTTTGTGCCTGCTGTGGTTGAGGTCATTTTGCAGCTTCTCCCTGCAAGCTCTTGAGGTTTCTCTCTTCTTAAAGCAGACACAAATATTCACAAAAATATTAGGAGTATATCATATCTGAGAGCCCTCCCCTTCTGCCAAATATTTGTCGCAAGTGGCCAAAATGATCAAAAGTTGACCTGGAGGGAAAAAGAATGATACAAACATGCTTGCAAAGGCTAACTGGAGAAATTTAATGAAACGAAGCTACAAAATTCTAACTTTTTTTTAATTAAGTGGAGTTTTACTAAGGAGTGGTGTGTATTATGGCTATCACATACAGAATTTGGATGCATTAAATATTTCTAAAATTATATGGCACTGTGTTGTGTGTTATTATATGTCTGTTTGGGTTTTTTACCTGCAACAGACATAACAATTGAGTCTGTATAATTCTTGCTAAACCATCCTGCAAGGTCAGAGTTGTGGTCTGTGCTTCAGCAAAGAGAAGAGCTGAGATCTGTGAAGAAGAACTTGTCAAGCTGGAAAACACGTAGCACCTACATTCTCCCATCACACTTGGGAGAACGGATACTTGTTTTTCACATCAGCATTTTTCCTAGCAGCGTCTGCAATACCTGTTCTGAATCCCGGCAGTCTGTGAAAGGAGCTGACGATGTCCCAGGCACTGGAGTAATTTGTAATAGCATGGAGCTGGCAATGGAAAATGTCCAAAAATGGCTTCCTACAAACAAGACCTAAATTTCTGCTCCTGATGAGCAATGCCTGAGGCAGTTCTGAATGTCTTTTTGATTTTTAAATGTGACTTGGAGAATTTTAACATTCATTCCAAGTACCAGAGCTTTGCAGGTTCTGCTGATTTGGGTGGAAAAGCCAAGTAAACCCTGTCTTGTTTCAAGATTCAGCCCCGTAATTGGCGGTTTCAGTTCTGATGGCAAAAACCACTATGGTAGTAGAGATGCAGGAGTAGTAAGCCTCTGTTCAGATTCCCCGCCTGATCTTTACTGTCTGAGTTGTAAACCTGAAACTTGTACAAAATAAAAGCTGTATCATCTTTCTTAGCAGACAGGGAATTTATAGAGCGCAATATACAATTATCCTACAACATATATTGCTTCCTTTTGGAAGAGTAAAGTCTTTCACTAGAACTTTCCATTAAATATGGAAAAAATAGTTTAAATGGATTAAATATTTGTCACAGAAAAAAAAAAGGCGTAATGTACCCATACGTGTGTGTATATATATATACACATGTATACATATATGCATACATAAAAACACACATACATATTTTCATAAGTTGGCCATTTCTCACTGCAAGAGGCTTCTGTTAGTGCTGGATGCAGGTGTTTGCTTGCTAAAAATAGTATATGCATGATGTTCAGGCAACAGTTCTTATCAGCCTTGCCTGCCAGTGGCTGCATCCCCCCAAGTATTGCTGAGCTTTTACAACCTGCCTGAATAGCTGAAAATAGAGACCTTAATAAAGAAAACTCAAGCTTGTCAGCTTGGTCTTAGGCGCCTTTCTCCCTGCTTTTAGTCTGAAATCAGCTTTCTATGAAGCAGGGAGGAAAAATCCCAATGAGAAACTGGTGAAGGATGAGGAATGCACTCAATACAGAGATCCAAAGGGAAATAAAGGTGTGGCTTGTGTTTCATCTTTATGCGTGAGATAAGAGTGTGGCCATGAAATACCTCAAATAGAGACATTATCAAAACCTGAACCATGTTTTCTCTTACAGCAGCCTTTGTTCGGGGAACCTGACAGTAAGGTCTAGAAATGAGGGATGCTGAATATATACCAGAAGGGGATTTTTATATCTGTAGAGTCAACGCGTAGGACCAACAGTGAGCACCTACTTGTATTGGGCATCTTTAGATTTAAAAAATATTGTCAGATTTTGTGCAGGTGCAATAGAGAGCTGTATACATGAGTAGTGAGCTTTCTTAAAACCCTGTTCTGTTTCACTCAAAGAAGACCGGGTGGTCGCTCGGTGAGCAAGCACATTCACAGGGAAAAGGCACAGTCACACATGAATATGGAACAGAGAGCTTTGCTGAGGTTTGGAGCCTGGAGGGGCCAAGGCACAGGGCAATGTAATGGCACCAGCTCAGATCTGGAAGCTGCACTGGGTAAGCGCATCCATTTCGGGGTTTGACCCCGCTGCAGCAAGCTTGGTTCGGTCTGCAGCCACGCTTACCAGTTGTGCCTCACCAATGAGAGTGCTTATTCACTGGAACAAACCGGGCAGGTTGCTGCTAACATGTGCCTCTTTGGTCTGGCTGGAAGCTTTGCTGTAGCCTCAACACAAGTTATAGGGCTCGGCTCAGGGGTCACTGGATGAAATACCATGACCTGTAACATTCAGGAGGTTAGCCTAGGTGACCTAAGTGTCCCCTTTGGCCTTACGCTCTATGAATACTCCTGCAAGGCCAACTGCCTTAATCCCTAACCAAAGAGATGGGGGGATACTGATCTTCTCTCGTAAGACTTTCCATCTCCATTACGCCGCACACTCTTAAGCAGCTCACGTTCACCCATATGGTCAAGCACATACTTTGCATTTGTCTTCTGCTCTAGTGTTAACGATCCTACCAGATGCATTCACATATGACTGCAGGAAATTCACCCAGCATGTGCAGTCTTTTTGGAATAGTGCATCGAGTAAGAGATACCGCTTTCAGGGGGTGAGCAGGGGGAGCTCGTATTGACTCATTCCAGCAAATTTCAGAGAACGAAAGACAAATAGGTGAATTCTCTTCTTTCTGGCTAAGTTTCCTGCCACCAACACAAGTGTGTCTTCAAACAAAAGATTTTCCCCCTCCTCAGATGTCCTAAGATACTGAATTTGTAATATCTGATAACACACATTTCCATAGCAACAAACAGTGATGACCCAAACACAGGATTATGTGACTTCACTCAGAGTCGAGCAGAATATTAACAAGGATACTGATAGCTAATACTTTCCACTTCTGTGGCACCTCCCTGCAGAGGATTTCAGGGAGCTTTACGCACATCATCCCCAATTTGCAGATGGAGGAATGAAGAGGAGGAGAAGGAAGAGACCTATTCTGAGATCAAGAAAAGAGGCTGGGCTCCGAGTTCCCAGGAGGGAGGGAGAAGAGTGACAAAGACCAGGTCTTCTGGACAGCGAGCAGCACATGGAGCTGATAAGGTCCTGCTCTCCCCCATCCCTAACAGCTGCTTTCTTTGGGATAATATGTCCACCTGGCTGCTTCCCATCCCCTCTCTCTGTTCCTTTGGAGTGTTCTTTGGGGTAAAATGGCATTTGTAGGTCCAGCTGCCCTCTGTTAGCATGGAATGGTCCTGCGTGACCCCTCCCTAATGATCCCTAGGCTGTTGGACCCATTGTGACCGAGCCCAAAGGCACGGAGGTTTCCTTCCCTCAAAGTGGTTTAGTTCAGGTGATGGGAGGGCAGAGGCAGTTTACAAGTACAGGGTGCCTGGCCTCAGACCTGAAATACATGAAATGGAAATCCAGGAGATTAAACCTTCAGCAAAGGGATGTTAAAGGAGCAACTGGGTGAACAAGCACCATGCAGTGCTCTACTGGAGCTGAGGGAGGGGGGAGAGATCCCAGTGTCCGAGCTTGCGCAACGCTTAATGGAAAACAGCCTGTATCTCACTGACGGCAAGTTGAAAAGACTGTTGCATCTTCAGAAACTCAAGGAGTCTTTTAATTTCAAAAGAAACTTAATGAAAATGATAAAAGGAAGCGCATCCCTATCTCTCCTCCCTCAGATAATTGGGTGTAAATACCAGCTTCTTTTCATGCATCAAACCTTTTATCTGTAATTAGAATTGGCTTCATCCAGATCCACTGGTATCCCGTGCAAAGAGAGTTCTTATGGTGTAATAAAATGCCATGTGATTATTTATTTATTGTTATAATACGTGTCAGAACAACTTCCAGAGATTTGCCTGGGTTTAGAAATGAAGCTCTGAAAGGCTGCTCTGAACTGAAGCCCAAGAAAAGGTCCTTTCACACATCTCTGCGATACTGTGCTGTCATGGTTGTCTGTTCCCTGCGTTCGAAGAGCAGGGGAAATTCAGTCAATGAAGCACTTGGGCATGCGTTTACCTCCAAGTATTGTAGAAAGTACCTTTCAAAACCAGAAGAACCACACACTTAAACCACGCTTGAAATAACCTGATTTTTTTGGTTTGATGGGAGTTTCAGAAAGCCAATGAAGTTTTTAAAAAGCAGATCAAAGAAAACATTTCTTTCAACCTTAACAATCTGTTTCACCTGGGACTACTTGAAGGCTTCTTTTAAAGGAAAGCAAAAGGCTAATTTGAGGGGAAAGGGGTCAGAGTCAGAGAGATCTTTGGAAGTGTGTGTAGGATAGGGAAGCAGGGACTGGATGCTAGCCTTATGCCACAGCCCGGTGATTAGCGTGCCCACATACTGCATGGGATTCCCCTTTTGCTGTGCTGGGACACCCATGTAAATCTCCGCTTTTCCTTCCTTCCCTGCAGGTGTGTGCCTCAAGCACCCATTTGCAGAGTGCTGGTTGCGTGAAAACCTGTGTTTCAGGGTCCCTCTCAGAGGGTTGTATCTTGCAGGGGGGCTGTCAGAAATCCATGCTATGTGACCTCCATCCCGAAACAAGCAAGTGGTTTCTTATGTTAGTAATGCTGAGCCAGATATAATGGGTGAAGGGTTTCTTTTCAGACCTGCGGATGTGTCACATATTATGAAAGCACCAGGGAAAAGTGTCCTATACTCGGTCTTTATCTTCTCACCAGAAATAAGCCTCTCATCACCTTTACTCTTTTCTCCCTCCTGTTTGAGATAGCTTTGGGTTTTAAAAAAAGTGCTCTGCTACTCTCAGGGACTTTTAGAAGGAACTAATAATATTCCGTGACAAAAGACCTGGCCGGATTTAGGGTGGAATTTCTGAGTGGCAGACCTCGCCAAGGATTTGAGGCAATCCCATATCCAGTTGCCATCCTGGTTCAGGAAATGCTGTCTATGTGTAACAAAAAAAGGTGCAGCGTAAACCAACCGAGTGTTAAAGTTCTAAGCAAGCTCATAAATTAACATCCACTGTGAAAGAAAATACGTGTACGTTACCGCGTGCAGTTATTGCACATCTCTGCTGGAGAACAGCTGCAAAATCCCCGAGCAGCTACTGGAGCCGCAGTCTCCACTACCCAACCCAAAGAGATTTTAGCTATGGCTCACATACCCTCTAGAGAGTCAAACTGGGCTTTGGGAAAAAAACCAACAACAAATCCATAGAAAAACAGCCTTACCTTGGACTTTCTGCATGTGACTTAAGGAGTCAAAGGAGAATTGCTTTGGCTTATAACTCCAAAGCACATTTTCTTGTGCCTTGTTCTAAAGAAGAGACATCTGTGATTTTTGAAAGACATAGGATGTTGATAGAATTTGCAGAACATGTTGACAATGATGGAAAGCAAATTTCATTTTTATGCTTGTGGCTGGAACAAAGTGGACAAACGGTGCTGTGTACAACACAGACCATGTCACATTTGTACCTGGATGCTAAAATGTCTCCAAACCTTCAAGTGAATTCAGAAACAGAAGCATTTTGTGCAGGAACTTTCCTTCTGTCAGCTTTGTGGTACTATCTCCTGCCACCCTCCTCCTATTAAAGCTACCCTAAAAAAAAAATGAAGGAAATGGGGATTTTTCATCAGTCAATGAGCTACCTAAAAACTGAGGGACAAAGAGCATTTTCCAAATAAATTAAACTCAGCAGCTAGAAGTGACTTGGAAGCCAAGGTGCACAAGGTGGGCATCAGAAGCAAGTTGCAGTGCGTCCTGCTGAAGTCCAGAGGAATCACCATACCCTAAGTTGGTTGCAGTGGCCTTGCAAACTGCCACCATCACCAGCAGACTTGTTACAAGCAAGAGGCCTATCTAGAAACTCAAGTGCATCTCTGTCCTCTGATACATCCAGATGCGTGGACTGAAGAAGCTATCTTGATTCCTGGACAGATGTCAGCCACATCCGCTTGGACTTCATGTGGGGCCTGCAGTAGCCCCCGGTGCATTAGGACCCTCTTGGCAGACCTGTTGTTCATTGTTTTCTTCAAATAAAAAGCAGGATATGATGGGCTGAATTTTGCCCTGAATTCTGTGGATAGGATGACTCAGAGACTGGGATATTTCAAGGGGAAAAGAAAGCAGGCTGTGTGCTTGTTAGGAGAAGGAAGATCTCCGCAATAAGGAAGCTGATGCAATTAGCTCTTGCAGTTAGGGAGCCTGGGTAGCCTGCACTTGGCTGTGGTGGCAGCCAGACGCTTCTCCTCCTCACCACGTCACCGCAGACATTTCTCCAGTTGAGTCGGTGAAGAAACGCTGCAGGGGAAGTGACTTTGACGTTTCCTGCAGGCAAGTATATATAGACCAGTCAGTGCCTCATGCTTTATGCTCATGGCCAGATCAGGGTGGATATTACACACAGACACGCAAGAGTTGTAACACAATGGGCCTGCGGGTGACGGAGGGAGGGACCAGATCCTCAGATGCTTCCTCCCCTACCCTGCCCCAGCAGTGGCATGCGCATACACTGCTTCTTCCCCTTCCTACAGAGCACAACCATTTCTAACGCCAGGCGGCGCTCCCCAAGGGCTCAGCTCCAAACTGACTACCATGCACCAGGCTTAATTTCCACCACTTACATTAGATAGAATATTCCTTGTTACTACTTCTTTGTGAAATGGAAAAGAACTTTGAAAACACCAGACCACTTAGACCTTCTGAAAAAAAAAAAGTGTGTAATTTCTTGGCAAGTTACCTAAGCCGTTAGGAAAAATTGGAAGGAGGGGACTATGAAAAGAGGATCAGAATGGAAAGAAAAGATGGTGTCTCCAAAGTGCTAAACCAAAGAAAATTCAAAATTTTTAAATCTTGTTTGACCTTTTTAGTATCTTCGCATTCTTCCCCTACACCGCACCCCTACACAGTGCATTTTTATTTGCCTGGGCCAAAACCTTTTGCAAATTTCACCTGTTTTCCTGAATAGCATCCATTTCTCCAAAACTCTCTTTGTAGGTTTGTTGAATGGACCGGTTTGCATAGAAGCCCCATCCAGCTCTAACACTTAAGTCAGCAGGAAGCTATAGGTACATTTTTCTTTCCCAAAGTGATTATTAAAGACTTTTTCCATCAAATCCCCCTGGGAGTAGAGCCTAAGGAAAGGCTCAAATATGGGCTGAGCTGTAACATCGCTATTGCTCAGCAAGGAGGCTTGTCCCCAAGGTAACTCGCACTGGATAAGTTTGTTTGCCATAAAAGTAAACACTGCTATAGTAACCTGCCCTGTGCAGAACGGCCCATGCCAGCAAATCTAATAATTCATTGCCTTCACTGAAGTAACTGCAGGGCAGATGCACCCAAACTGCCTTTAAATGACTTACTTTGGAGAAGCACATTGCTCAGTGCATGCTATTTTTTGAAGCTTATCACACTGTCCCCAGTTCTTGCCTGCACTTGGGCCCAAACAGTCCCAGCTGCTCTTCTCCCAGCTCCCCATCTGGACAGTTTCTGTCTTCCTTGTCTTTTCCATTATTTCCTGACACAGTCTGCAATGAGTCCTAGTTTCATTCTTTTTGGAGTCTTCACCCAGGCTCTGTGTTTTTCTTACCTTGTGGTTGTAGTCAGTCTCATTGGGTGTCTACCTTGTACCGGTGCTCTTCCTCAGGCTTGCTTTGGCTCTTCACCTCCTGCTGCCATTTTGCTGCCTGTTCCAGCCTCCTTGTCTGAGCAGCTGCCATCTCCTCAGTCTCTAGAAAGACGATCTTTGCCCAGCCAGGACAAATGTCCTTTAACCCCCTCTGCCAAGGGCTCCCTGCTTCTCTACTAGCATAACATCGGTCCCCTCCTCATGCTCTTCCTGAAAAACCTTACTGCACGGTGTTGGAGAGGCCAGATCTTTTCATGGAGTCAACGCCAGATCACAACAGAAGAAATTATTGAGGGCCACATGGGTACAAGTCCTGGCCCAGGAAGTAAGAGTACCATATGGTCCCTGAGGCTAGCAATATTCCAGCAACCTACACAACTGCCATATTTTTATCTTTTTACAAGCACCACAACTAGTAGGTGATGGCCAAGAAAGAGGTTTCTGGGAAAGATGGATCTGATGACTGAATTGGTACAACCCTTCGTATGTTTTGATGAACTTTTCCTCCACATCTACTGTTCCAGAGCCAGCACCCAAGCCCCCAGCACTCATGTCAGTTGTCTGTCTCCTTCATGCCACCCAGGTACAGCTGATAAGGAAGGGGACAGTCTGAGCAAGTTCAGACACTTGGAAAGGTTGAATCTGCCAAAGGTCTGGACACCAGCTTGCCCAGACCTCTCCTTGGTAGTCATGCTCTGCTGTCCCAAGCACCACTGCAGGCATGGGGCTTGTCCAGTCTGTGCTGCAGTTCCTGTCTTTGTGCTTTCCTGGTTTTGGAGGTCACTGGCATTTCCCCTCACGCTGGTCTTTGTATCTGCTGCAATTTCCCGCAGCAGCAGCTCAGAAAGATCGAGATCTTTCAGACTTGCTCCTCCTGGTTTTGGGGCTACCTTTGCTGTCTTTTAGACACCTCTAAAGAAGCAGTAAGCCCTAGGGAAAGCTGCAGGGTCTGTGAACACACCTAGTAGTAGGCATTTCACTTTTGCTGATCCTTTTACGCAGCCAAGGTCTGTATAGCTTATAAGTCATCCCTTCACACGTGTCTCTAAACCCAGTCCTCAGCCATACAAATTAGGAACCCTGGAGAGGCAACCAATTCCCTCCCTACCTCATGCACACCAAAAGTATCACTGCGTTAGGGCACCTCATAAATAAAACATATGTCAGAAGTTTTTCTTGCATCAGACACAGTAAACAAATGCACCCAGCCCTGTTTGAGCGAGGAGACTTATGTACCAATCAGTGCCGCAGGCAATCATGTTTATACCTGCACAGAAATTGCTCAAGAACAGTATGTCCTTGTGAAACTATTACCTCTGCCCCCCTCCCTCTCTCCCTCAACCCCACCACAACCAAGGCCTGGGAGAGCCAAGGCTATTCGGCCACGGGGTTGAAACTACACAAGCACAGCACGCCTGGATGCCACATGTCTGTTTAGTGGCTCTGAGCCCTCATCTCACTCCTCCTCCTTCCCAGTTGTTCTTTGCCTCCCTCTCTTTTTTTCCCGGGCCCAGTTTGCAATGGGAGCCTCTTCCTCCTACGAAAGGCTGGAGAAGCCCCAAGGAGCAGAAAACGGCCTTTCGGAGAGGGCAGGGAGTGCCCTCCCCATGCAGAGGGCAGGGAGTGGGTGGCAGGGCTGGACTCCTCTCCCATCCAGCACCCCACTGAGCTGGTGACAGATGACAATTTGCTCCTGGCATCGTTCCTTAGTAAATTATGGCAAGAGCAAGGAGGGAAGTGGGGACATTGCTGGAGATGCCGTCGCTTCCCGTGATGCAGCCCAGCGGTGGGCAGTGACTCAGAGGGACACTGTGGCCCCGCAGGAGCTCTGCCAGCATGGAGCAAGTCCAGGAGCCCGGGCTCTGCCTGTGGTGGAGGTTGGAGCAGCAGCAGCACAGGTCTTCTGCTTGTGAAACCATCTTTTCACAAAGTCTCCTGAAACCTCTTCATCCCAAATGCATGTTACAGAAGGGCATCACTGCACCTGGGTCATGACATATCTATCGCGCCTGGAAGGAGTCCAGAAGACAGGGATGGACACGAGAGCAGTGCAGGCAAATACAGGAGAAGTGCTTTAACTCTTCCCAGAAGTGAGCTCCAAGGTGCAGCGCTGTGCAGCCTCTACAAAAATGGAAAGGAAATGGTTTGATTTTTCAGAGGTCATATTTTTGGAGAACAAGTGTCGACTCTCTTCTCCTGTCCCCTATACTCAGTTTCTGATTTCTTTTTTTTCTTCTATGATTAGCCATCATGCAGGGGTGTATAGAAAGGGTTGCGGATAACACCAAGTGCAGCAGTTGGCCTCCCTATAAAGTATCAGCACAGAAATCCTGTCCAAACTGTGCATAGTTTTGTGTACTCAACTCCAGCAGCGTGAAGAAGGACCACAGCTGGATCCAGTTTAAAAGCTAAGAACATCACTGACCGCTAACAATGGCTGGGAAGAGCTGAAGACAGACATGACTGGCAAAAAATTAAGATAAATCTAGCTTCTCTCTCTCTTTCTCTTTGTTAGGAAAGACAGCAGCCTTACTTAGTATTACGCTTTTCTTTTTGCTTTTCACTCCTGATCTGAATTTTGGTGATCCATGACGGAGCACGGGGGATACTGAGCAGCATCCTTCCTCCTCTGTGTCAGAGGGTTTGCTGCATAACTGCGTTGCAACAAAACTTTGCAGAACAGAGACATCACAAGTCAGGACCTCTTTGTACCAAGAAGAGACTTGTCCATGAGCACAGAAGAGCTGGAGCCAAGCTGAACACCCAGCAAGGCTGGCAGATCCCGTGATGTGCCCCTGGGAAGAGGACACTTTGCTCAAGAGGGGCAGGTGATCAAATACTGAAGAGTCCATGAAAATGAAAGGGATACTTTGAATATTATTTGGAAGAAAGCAGCGATGATAATCGTTTCCTCTGTTCACTTCATGACAGAGAGCAAATGTACGGCACCAATTTATCACTTGCGCAGAAACAGGCCGGTGTGAAGTGAGAGGATGTGACCTTTCCCAGGACAGCCTGAGGGAACAGCATGAGCTGTCACACACCTCTTTAAGTCGAAACCACTTCATATTCCAGCTGCTGAACCCTTGCTGTGTTTAGTAGCCCCACTTGCAAAACTTGGAGTTATCACTCCTTGGGTAATTAAGTTGATCCCATAGAAATGTATATAAATAACACACCTGAGTAAATGAAAAATACAGCTGTGCTATATCTGTTATGGAGATTTTTTTCTGAAAGAGAAAGCTGTTTGTCAGATAGGGTAATAAGTGTGGCACATCATTGCATACATCCCCTTTCACTGAACTCAGTACTCAATCAGAAAATCATGGCTTGATGTAGGGTCAAAAAGATCTTTCTGATCATTTACGCAGGTTATGGAATTTCATTTCACAGTTCCTGCTGCTGCCCTCATAATTTCTAGCTGATGTAAAGTGTGCCTTTCAAAAATTATCTGATCTTGGTTTACAGAATTTAAGCATTAGGGAATCTGTTGCATCCCTTGGCAACCTCTTACGATGGTATATTTCCTTCTCTGACTAAGAGAAAAACTGTTCCTAACTTACAAGCAGGATTTGTCTACGTGGAGATGCCAGGCATCAGTAATTATTAATAATTAGTATTAATAATCAGTATTAAGTAATCTCTAATTACTTAATATCTAAAAATTGGGCTAGGCAGAGAAATGTCAATGGAAGTAAGACTAATTGGTTCTGTTAAAATCTGGAAGATTTGCAAAATCAAGCAGAAAAGTTGTTGAAACAACCTATTCCACTCTTCTGAGAACAAAGTAATTTACATTTTTCACCTTAGAACAGCTTCTCATTTTAATATTCTATTATAGCATGGATCATACTGTAAGAAAATCTTCACACAATATACTGCAAAATGGAAACACTGAAAAATCAAAATTAATCAGATCAATAGATCGAATTAAAATCAAGCAACCATAACCCATGTTTGTTTGTTGGGTTTTTTGTTTTTTTTTTTTTCCCTAAAGTTTTCCCTTACAGTAATTTTGAAATTTCAGGTTTTCAACCCCACTCAGAACAAAGACAAACTCTGGAAATCTTCTGGAGGCAGAACACCAACACTAGGTAGGACCTTCCAAGATTTCTTTTGCTGACCCAGCTCATATTACCAGCAGACACAGTGTAACTGTATCAGATACGGAGCTCCTGTCATTAGTATATACACATCTGCATCTGGGGTCTCTGCCAATGCAGCCATTCCAGCACAGCCTCTGAAGGAGAAACTCGCCCTCCGTCATTGCTTATCCAGTCTGTTCCTGTTTAGCTTCCCATCCCTACGCAGGCTCAAAAATGTGCATTTATCTAAAATAAAATTTGAGCTTTGGAGTTCACTTGGCTTGTGAAATTTTGTCCTATACACTTTTATTTTGTTTGATTTTTATATACATAGACACATACACATATATACATGTGCATTCATGCATACACAGAAACATACAATGTCAGAGACTGAATATAGGCCTTTTCTAATGTTTTCCAGGTGGTTTTCAGGCTCAACAGCTGAGATATTTTTTTTTCTTTCTGAAGTGCTAAACGGATAAATATTGCCGTTTAAAAAATAAACTTCCTCAAAATTGTCCCCTTTCTGTTCTGAAAGATCGTCTTGTTCTTTAGGTGATTTATGACATCAATCTGTAACTACATGTGTATTGTTCAGAGTGTTCAGCAAACAAGACGTGAGTGTTTGAAATACTTCAGGGCAGGAAGACGCACAAAACATTAAAACAGTCTCCCAGTTCTAGTACAGATACTTGAAATTCAGTGTCTTCTTTCCCGTTAATACATCTCGTGTTGTCATTGCCTCTTCTTGCCGACATAAACGAGCATTGAGAGGCCAGCTAGAGCAAGGCATTTGCTGTGCAGAGACCAAATCCAATTTAAGTTGGGTACATCCTCCACTTTTTTAAGTGTTAGAACATGGGCTAGATGGGCCAAGCTTGTTTGATGTTTTTCTGAGTGGATTCTTCCTTGATGCCCAGCCAAAATCTACCAGATCTTTGCAGGCTTCCCATACTAGGGCTGGCAATGTGGGGACACGGGCCAGGTAAAATGCAAGAGCATGATGAACGTCAGGAAATTGGTGCACCTTGACCGTGGAAAACACTGTTTGGTGGCAGGGTTGGGTCAGCTCTTTCCTTGGCCAGGTAAATCCTATGGATTCCCGCTGGAGTGAGAGTGCCGTGGACCTGCTTCCCGAGGAAACCAGTGTTTCAGTTTCAAGAAGCTGGGACTGGAAAATCTCCAGGGAGGAAAGCAAAGAAATTAGCCTTAAAAGACATAAGACCTGAACATATTTTGGGAATCCTGAAGGCCACAGCCTGGGGGTGGCTGGGCAAAAGAGGAGGGCAAACCCATCCTCCTGCATGATCAGCTGTGCTAGGGAAAAAGCAAGCCAGATAGGGGGGAAGAGAGAGAAGTGAAAGGAAGAGCTGGTAACTCAGAGAACCAAGGCATAATTTAGGCTGGAAGGTGCCTCTGGCTACCACTCAGTCCAACTCAAAGTAAGGCTAATCAGATCAGATTGCTCAGGGACTTGTCCAGTCCAGCCTTGAACACCTCCGAGGACGGGAAATCCCACAGCCTCTCTGGGTGACTTGTGCTATATTTGACCACCGTCATGGTAAAAAATTTTTTGGCCTTAAATCGAACCGGAATTTTCCGTGTTCCAACTTGTGACATTAGAGGGCACATCCCTGCTTGCTGCTTTTGTTTATGAGTGTCTCTAATCCCCCTTGGCCGTGCTGACACGCCTTGCCTCCACAACCTCCTAAAGCAACAAACTCCTCAAGCTGATTACCAACTGTGTGAGAAAGGTCCTGGCTCAAAGGCTAATCCCAGGGGAATGGCCTTGGGGTGGTGGTGGGGAGGTGGACAACTCCTTCTTCATATACCTTCACCCTCCGTTAAGACTAATTTTTTCATCATAACCTATTCCCTGGGTTGGGGCTCCAGGACTAACAGTTTCACAAGCATTTGATTTGCCTGAAGAATACTGTAAAGCTTATTAATTTTACCAGTGACTGATTTGCATAAATTTGTTCAGCCAGCATTACAATAGCTCTTTCTGGCCAAGTCTGAATGAGTTACAGATCTAATATTATATACCTCACACACATTATATATGAATTATCTACGTGCACATGTATGCACACATACATTCATCACCTTGATACATCCTTTCATGTCAGGTATGCGAATTATTTTGTTTATAAGAAACAAAGTTCCCTCCCTGTGCCAGGATTAAGAAGACCTGCGTTCCTTTCCTGGCTCTCCCTGGGATCCCATGTGATCTGGCCAAGTCACTTCATGTCTCTGTGCCTCTGCCTCCAATCTGTAGAACAGGGGCAGCACTTCGAAAGAAACAGCACGGTTCACTCTTTGTCAGAGCTGCATCCCGGGGATGCTGAGCGGGAAGAGCGGGGATGTGTCACTATCAGCAGAACAATGGCAATTCTGACATTCCTAATGCCATGGTAATATGCATATTCAAAATAGCAGGGCCTTTGTTAGAGATCCTGATTAATCAGTGATTAATATCGCTGTCATTTCCTGTAAGCTTAGAATAACCTGCGTTATGCTCTTACCTGAAGGAAAGGGAAAGAGAGAGGGGAGCAAGACAGTGCTTGAGCATACTGGTACATGGTCATCAGCCGCGTCTATAAACAAAGGCAGGAGACTCATCTATGAGAAAACACCAGTTCTCAAACAGGCCTTATTCCTGTGACATTTACGCTGCTCGGGTTCATGTACTTAACACTCAGCTCCGGTAACCCTCCCTGATTCTCAAGTGGTGCTGATGGAAAGTGTCAAATCCACCAAACTCCAGGACGACAATTACACACTGCAGCTATTTTCATCTTTCTCTTGCGAGCACGCCGTGCCCCTCGGCTGGTCCAGCTTGGCCAAGCTCTCCTCTGAGCCACAGAGCGCGTGGAAGATCTATGTTATTCCTTGTCATAGTGTCTGTCACTGATTAAGTTGTTTCAGCAAGAATGCATTTGTGAAGGACACCCATATTTAAGTGGGAAATTACATTATTAAGCACAGTGTTTGGATGTTCCTATTTCGCATCTGAAGCTAGCTTTACCATCAAAGTGAACATATCACATAATTGCACCCAAGCAGCTGGCCACGGTACATCTCCAGCACATCTTCTGCCCCCATAGTGTGTCTCAGACAGAAGAATTTTGCCCTCAAACTCTTCTTATGCACACATATAGTAGGTATTTTCTTACTTAACAAAGCTTAATTGTATACCGTTGCTCCGCAATGAATTACATCTCTAGGATTTAACTACAAAGGCCCATTTAGAAACTATAAATGCAACATAGACCCCAAAGGACAAATCCTACACTTTCATCAAGGCAAAACAGAGAAACTACTTAATTATAGCAAAACATGGGCAAGAGCACTAGCAACATTTCTTCAGAAGAGGTCCAGATTTTACAGACAGACATGTCCACTTCAATCAAGCAGCCAAGAAAAGAATCTAGCCCAGTATCTGAAATAATCAAATGGAAGAGCTGTGGGGCAAATTTCATTCATACCTAAGCTCTGTAAATTAAGTTGCATATGAAGATGTGTGTTTCTAAGAGGACACTTAAGCAAAGATAAGCAGTTAAGTACTCACAGCTTTGCTTGTGTCAATGTTATCTGTAGATACTCGTTTTTCCATAACACTCTGAGTGACTTCTTAATGTATAGATAATACATTCCTTAAATGTAGCCTGTATGCGTGCACTGTGAATGGCTATACCACTAATAATGCAAATTTTGCTACTTCAATAAAAAACTTAGCCCTTTCAGGATTCTTCTTTCTGATTTTGTTTGGTAAAGCCTCTTTAAACACATTAAATCGAGTATTTCAGCAACGGCTTTCTCCATCACTGCTGCCCTGTTTGCTGAGAAAGGTGATGGTTCTGTTTTGGTAGCAGGGAGGGAAGTGTCTTGCCAGAACTCTCACACTTGTAATTCTTTAAAAGGGCAGGGATGGGGACTACAGGGGAAGAGACTAATATTTTAAACAGGTGCGGACTTTGTTTCCCCATTAATAACTGTGAGATCCTTCTGGGTTCTCCAGGCTGGGAAGGTTCTGGGGTCTGAAGGAAATGCTCATGTCCTGATTGCTCATGTTTTTCTTCATAAGGACTCACTATCAGCAATGGCCAAAGCTAAGCTCCGTGTTTTCACTCCCAGTCCACGCTCTTTCCATCTTCTTCCACCACTCTTGGCAAACTCTCCATCTACCCTGTCCTTAGTGCTCTACTGACCATGTTTCCTTCTGCTTTTCCCGTACAATCACAACTCTGCCCTCTTGCTCTTCTGTAAACTCATCCTCCAAGCCCATCCCTGCTCCAGGTTTCCCCAAACCATGCTTGCTTTCCTCATCTACGTTGAAAAATGCTGACAGAACCACCTCCTCCCTAGTATCCTTCTGGCCTCCTCCTTTCAAAGGGGGACAGCGGGTGGGCTGGAAAGGGAGGAGGGAGGATGAGAACACTGGTGGCAGTGGGATGGGGTGTGCTGAGCTGTGAGGGACTGCTCACACTGCTGCTGGGGAGTGGGGGGATCAACATGTTTCAGGACTCCTGAATATGGCACCAGAGCCATTTCAGTCCACCACTGGGAAAGGGCACATAGCGCGTAGCAGAGACGAGGTCTGGCGGTCCTCTTCTGTAGCGAGGTTCTCCTGTTCCACGTATTGAATCTCACTTGCAAGTGATTAATGGGTGTTGCTCTTCTTCCCTCGTCTCAGCTGCATCTCCTGGCTATTTTCTCCACCTTTGATGCTACTTGAATGCCAAACATGGGCTAAATATATATATATATATATCATGCTCAAATAATCTCAAATATTGTAGCAACAAAACCAACAATAGATTTTTTTTTTTCACAACTTAATCATATTGCTTCTAGCATCTAAAAACTTAAACAAGATCTGCGGTAAACCCTGTAAAAAGATGCGTATATAGAGGGATATTTCCTAGTTTGAGGAATTTAGAGACGCAATGGTGGAAATGCAATGATGGGAAATTGAGAAATGGGAGAAGCACGGTCACTTATTGAGGTCACGCAGAAAGTTTGTGGCAGACTTTGGTACAGGCTGCACAATGCTCAGGCACCAGCCCAGGCTTTTACCAAGCAACTATCCGGCGTTTTTAAATATTCATGGAAGAAAGACAGGTTTGTGCAATGATCCACAAATAAGGCAGAACAAATGAAAAGTCATTACCCTGTAGTAGTGTGTCAGACTGCAGAAAGGGAATTTGAGAGCTTATTGTCTGCTGGTAGAAAGCTGTAGATATGGCCAAATGCTAATTTTAAAATTGTATGATTTACAGTGCTTAGAAAAAGTGAGAAATCTTATTCTCATCCTTAAGCATTGCAGCAAATTCAGTCCAGTAGAGTTAAACTGGCGATGTTTGCAATCCAGCATTTATACGTCAGTGCTTTATCAGATTTCCAGAGACATATAATGTCTCTTTCTGCTGCCAATAAAGCCAGATGCAGAAGTATCTTTGTGTGTTTATTTAGCACAAGGCTGTTAATGCCTGGGAGTAGCATGCACTGGGGTGTGGCTTCCATGGCTTGCACACAGAAATCAGCGCTAAGAGACCAGAATTAAAACAGACTGAAGCAAAAGTGCAACAGACTGACCTTGGAGGGAAAAAGGTTGTAAAAACCTAGGTACAAAAGCAGGGTCAAGGCTAATTTTTACCCCTTGAAATTCAAAGGTTCTTGATACGAAGCATTAATGTAAGCTCTTTGCTTCCTGTTTCCTTAAGGAAACAAATTTTCAAGCTGCGGGCAGTCCTTTTCATCTCAACTTGAAGGCAAGAAAGAAAATCCTGGGTTGGCCTTTTCAGTGAAGAACTTTTTGCATAACTTCATTAAGACAAAACAAGATGCCATTATAGATTAAAGTCAGGACTTCAGTTAAGCAGGAGGTTGAATAAACCTCTAAAAGCAGTCCCTGCTTCAGGGGCTAATCCTGATTTCCTAACGGGGTGGAGGCACAGTCTTCTCTTCTGCCTCTACACGGCTCAGCTTGAGCTGTGCATCACTGGTTGTAAACCAGTCTGGCACCTGCAGTGTTAACTTTGGGCAAAAAGAGGGTGTTGCTCAAAGACGCCTTTGGTGGGAAAAGCACGGTCCCAGTGGTGTTGCCTCCTCTCCCACCCTTGCAAAACTCTTCATCACCAAAAGGCAATGCACCCTGGGTTGTCCTGTAGCACGCACCCTGGGAGCACAGAGGACCAAAGCAGCCTCAACAGAAGGGTTATCACTTTATCCCGTTCACAACACTGCGCTTTGCTCTGCTTCAGTGTTAGGAAGGCAGCCACGTGCCCAGCCAAGGCTCTGGCTGGGAGAAACGGTGTGATTGTCCCTGACCACAACTGCAAAGCAGTTCCAGCCTTGCTGAGAACTCAAACTGGGGTTAAAGCCAGCATAAATCATTGCAAAGGTGAGCGTCAACGGGCCTGTTCCAGGGCAGTGTGAAGGCAAAAGAGCAGCTGTCCCACCAAGGACAGTTCTGGAAAAAAATAAAAAAAATAAAACCTTCCATGCACAGAAAATGCCCATGTCCAACAAAGTCAGCAACCTTACCCGTGTTAAAGTCATGTTTAAAGCAAATCCCGCCCCCCCCCCAACTCTGCCTCTGAAGAAGCAGCAGCAACTTCTGCTAAGTGGGAAGGGAGGGGGAGAATGGTTTACTTTCTCATAGTTCCTTGGCTTGCTCCATCACTGTTTGATTAACTGGGAGCAAGATTTATGTGCTATAAAATGCTCTGGGGAGGTTGCCGACGCCAAAGTTCTGCACCTGGGTTTTGAAAGCCTCTCTAAAATGATGAGAATATCTGTATATTCTCATCTAGGAAAAGAAAGCCCCCCTGAAAACCAAAAATGACTACTGCTTTTGGCAAGAGAATGGGAGAGTGCAATTTCACCTAGGAGGGAGATTTGCAAAGATACCAGCAACCACTAAATGCCCTGGTCACACAGAAACTGGATGTGAGCTAGCATTTCATGGCCATTTACCCCTGGGGAGAGGTGTCCCCTTACCCCTGATCAGTTTGGATTCTTCCATACAAGGAAGATTAAAGGAATATCCCATTAAATGATTTCAGGATTGTTATTTTTTTTTTTAATATTAAATTATTCTACCCAGTATAATCCCATGGAAACTTGCTTCAGAAGACAAAGGAGCTTAGTGTCTCTTAATGTTTAGTGGAGTCACATTCTTGTGCGACATCTTCCTCTAATATGATTACTTGAGAATAAGCACATCAGTGAGACTAGCAATGTAACGAGGGATGTTATCAGCCTCTCAACAGACTTGGAAATTGATTTTCATCAAGTGTTGTTTAAAACTGTATTGTGCTGAGTGCTGAAATTGGCTCGTCTTACAAATAATTATGCCACACTGATGATGTTTTCAACCCCTTCTAGAAGCCATCAACAGTCTTCAATATCTGGGTGTTGTGCAGTCTTTTGTCTGGAAATCACATCCAGTCTGCATGACTTCTGCAAGCTCTGACCAAGAGGAGCCTTTTCAAGGGACATGTTAGCACCGATTCCCACCGAGTGAGGTTTCTTTCAGAAACGTGCTGCTGCCTATTGCCAGTTAACACTGCATTCGGTCAGAGTTCTCATTTGATTTGATTCCTGTTTCAGGGCTGAGCACCGTGGCCTGGGCTCAACTCTACAACCTGTGAGAAATGTGTTGACTTCAGACCAACAATGAGTGGGATGGGAAAGGAGAAGAGGTGTCTGCACTTCAACAAATGGGAGAAACAGCAGAAGGAAAACAGCCTTGATGAGGGGAAGCTGAGACAAACTGGATGCCCTAGCTCATCTCTGCCACCACTGAGACCAAGATTTTGACAAACTCTGGAGGCCAGTGGCCTTGGGCAGAGAGAAGGAGTGGGAGAGGTGATACTTTAAATGAAAAAGATGCAGCCCATGGGTTTTCCTTGTCCTCTCAGTCGCCTCTTAGCCTCCATCCCCCCACATTAGTGTTCAGTGGTGAGACCTTATCAGCCCATGCCTGAATGGCCATGGGGGACAGCCACCTTCCCACAGGGAAGGCAGAGCTTGCAGTCCGGTCCTCATGTATTCCAGGAGTGAGAATGGTACCTAAGGAAGTGGTGGCTGAATGCCAGAGTATTGGGAGAGGCAGAGGGTTTGGGTTGTGAGAAGATGCCTTGGAAGGAGTTAAGGGTCTTTGAATTTGGGATGGAAAAAAAAATTGCTTTTTAAAAATCATTTTGGGTCTCACTTCTGGCCCACAGTCCAGGCCCTGCAGTGTCTGAGGCAGTCCCTGCGTCACAACAACAAATCCTGAATGGCAACTAGCAAGACTTTTATCTTCTAGCCTTTTTGTGGTAAGGCACTGCCATTACTTGCTATTGATCCCTCAGACAGACAGACAGACAGCAGTGCCCCCTGTACCTCCCACCTCTGTACTCGTGCCAAACCCTTCCACCACACAAGGGTCAAGCACAAAATTTGCATTCCATCTCTGAAGCAAAACAGTATCTCAAGGGGTTCCTATGGACTAGGTAATTAGATCCCTCCTGTTGGACATGAGCTCCCTGAAGGAGTTCAAGGAAGTAAGCCCTGTTTCGTCCGACTTTTAAAGGAGTCAAGAGCCATGTATCTAAACCCCACTTAATTCCTCCAATTGTTCAACCTGGTTCAAATCTAGAGAGGACTCGAGGAAATGAGAAGCTATGATTCTGCAAGCTGAAGAGACCCTCAGTTCAAACCAAGACTCTGACAAAGTCAGCATGGCGATATGGCTGGTCCCCAAACACCCACAGTGCCTGTCTTGTTTCTGGGTGTCCAGGCTCCCTGGGACTCAATGTTCATGTGAACAATGAGTACATAAATTCTCCAAGTGCCAGGCACTTCCTGGCACTTACAGGTACTGGATGCCTTGTACTCGCGGCTCGCTGCGCAGAGCTCACTGATAGATGATGCTTATGCCTTTGGAAATGTCTGCAGCCACCTCCAGCTTACTATCTGAAGGCCTCATGGTCACTTCACCTGTCATCTCCAAGCTTTTCCTGGAGAGGTGGATCACCATTTTTCACAGGCATGATGGAGGAGAAAGGTGAACCAGGTTTACCTTCAATAGCTCCAGACCTCTGCAAGTTTTCCTTGTAGGACGAGAGCTAAATTGGCAGCACTATCACAGGTGCCGATACACCCCATGGAAAAAATCACAGCCTTGCTAGCACAGGCACTTCTGGTTTGTTTTCTTTCCAAAGGGGTTCTCCAGCACAGAGCTCGTTCAGCAGTCTCCGGGGGCATAAACTTTCCTCTTTCTGAGGCTGATTTTTTAATCTTTTATGGTGCTGTAGGTATACCTCAGGACCATTTTTACAAGTAAGTGGTCCATCTCATTTTGAAAAGCAAAATAGGTAACGGTACATGCAGAAGGACTTTTCCAGGTTCATATGTAACCAACTGCTAAATTGTAGTGATCCGATCCAACACTATCCTATAATGATGAAGTCTGAGGGTTAAACATGGTTTAAGAGGAAGTGATTGATTCGGAGAAGAGACATTTGTGATGATGAGTTGATGGAGCCAGTAGTGCAGATTGGACATATGATACTCCTGTCAACACGATAGCCATAAAATTGTATTCACGTCCATACATACACTTATGGAAATGTATGTATATTAGTCTCCTAATTAGCCTGTAAATGGGATGTTGGTACTATCTAAAAATGAGACAGTGCATACTGAGGAGCGCAGGGATTTTATCTAGAGGCTTATTTGTAAAATGCTGACATTTAGATTAAATGGCCTTCTTGTTTTTTTGTAATTTGGTTCCCCAGCTGGGGGCAGATTGTGGCGGTACTGCTGATTGCAATGGAGCTCCATCAGCACAGATCAGCAGAGGACCCAACCCGTGCTAAACAATATGAACATCAGTTCCTCTGTTTTCTTGTTTAGTTGTGAAAACTGGTGTGATTCCTCTCTCTGATGAAGTGGCAAACCCGTCTTCCAGAATACCAGCTGGTGTGGTATAAGTCTGCACAGTGTTCTCCCTTGATGTTAATTTATGAAACTTTCACAAGAGGGGGTTTAACTTGTGCTAGAGAGCTTGATTTCTTGAACCTCAAATCAAATCTCCATGCATGCAGAGAAGGCAGGCTATAAATAATTCCTGTAGTGTTTTATAAACTATTCTACGTAGCAAATATCATCTGTTAACCTTATTTGCAATTGGTACATGCAGCTAAGGGAAACAAATGAACTGCTGCTGAATTAATTTGCAACCCATCCAGAAACTTTTTTACACTTTGTCTGGAAAGCTTCCAGGCGGCGGAGCAGCTGGCATGCAAAAAGTGGGTGGCTTCCTAGGAAAGAGGGTTGGCTTTTTTTTTAATATAATTTGTTTAAAAAAATATCCACCTTTGGTCAGACTTAATTCTGACAACCTGTCTGGAATAGCCAATTTTAAAGAGAACACATTGACTCAACTTTGTTGTCTATCACTGATGGGGCAAGCTATGGGCCTCCAAAGAGAAGCAGCCCTTTCCTCTCACCCTTAGGGTGAGACACCCTCCCGGAGGTGTCCGTCTCTCTCCTCTGCCACACATGGGACCTAAGCAAAACCAAGCACTTAAGTTTTTCATGGTCCCTGGGAGAGCGGGAAGATTGTGTGGCATTTTGGGGAGGTTGCTGGTGACTGGCGGTGAAGGTGGACTCAGCGTGTGCCTGTCCCATGGCTGGCGGGCAGACCTCTGCCAGGCTACAGGCTGTTTCTCTCTAGGGGAGAGATTTATAAATAAATCTCCTCCTTTTTTAGGAACCTGCCCAGTTTCTTATGCCAACTGTGTTTGGGGTCATTTCTGAGGTGAATGGGCAGGATTTGCCCTCCCGACACACGTTCCTAGAGGCAGAGCAGAGAAGTGCCAGGCTGAGCCCCGGCACCACAACACCGGCAGCAGCCAGAAGAAGCCGGACACAACATGCGAGAGAAGCAAGAGGATTTTCTAAAACGCTCCTTCCCAAAAAAAACACTTCTTCCAAAAATGCAGCTACCAAAAATGCTCCTTCATCTCTTCGGTACGAGTTTGTTTGCTGTTGTTTGTCGAGGTCAGGCCCCCCATCGCGCGTGCTGCAGGATGTGGCCCTGAGCACTTCTGCTTCCATGGCCCTGAGCTCACGCTTGTTCCAGCCGTAATAACAACACTGCTAATAAGGATAATGACAGCAGAGCTGCAAGAGTATATCTGATGTTTTCACAGGTGATGTAACTTTTCTTGATATGGAGATACCGCTCAAAACCCTTCAGCTATACTTTTTATTACACTTCATTTTCTTTTATCTTTTTTTTTCTTTCTTTAAATACACTTCTGATTCTGCTATAAAACAGCTGACACACATGTCGACAGACAAGTTTCCACAAGCAATTAAAACTCTGGGTGCAGACACCGGTGTCCTATAAATGACATTTCTTTTGAGGAAGGGAGGAAACACGATGGGAAAGAAACTATTTTAACTTTTAAAACAACAACAATAAAAGTTTGAAGTCATTTCCTAGAAGAGAAAACAATTAAAAGCCAAATCACTGCATTAAGTACAATATAAATCCTTCGATTGGTAATAAAAATCAAACAAAATATCTTGAAAACCCTGGGAGGCTAAACAGGCCCTCAGCTGCACAGGGATGAAGATGGCACCGGAGGGAAGAAGGCACACTTGCCATGCGTGATCCTCTCCCTGTGCCGAGGTGCACCGTGGCGTTGCTGTTGAGGCTGCTTGGAAATGTGGTAGGCTGAAGCGGGATCTCAGTTACGGCGGCACAGAGCTGGAGCAGCTCCGCTAACTTCAGCTACAGACACTGCTCCAGATTTTCTGATGCACGTGGTTGGTGAGGGCTCGGTCCTTTTGTCCTGCAGCCTTTGTCTCCTTCAGCCTTTGTCCTGTGCTGGGGCACAGGCTGCGCCGCTGTAACACATCACCTGCGGCCTCTAAAGAAGCAAGGGAAAAATTGTGGTTAATGCTTGAAGTTTTTATGGATGTTCCTAAGACAACACTCTTTGTGACCACACGAATGCAAAGTTTAGTCAGGCTATTAGATCTAAAATGTTTGTGCTGAGACCTTTTGCTTTCAAAAACGGAAACAAAGCAATTTCCTTATTCTTTCACCTGTAGAAAGAAATACGCTCCTGAGGAGCTGCTGGAGGGTGTAACACAGAGCAGGATCCCTTCCCATTCAAACCCGGGGCAATGCTGAAGTGGCCGCTCTGGCACTAATGAGGTGACTCCATGTCATCCCGCGCTGAAGGAGAGCCGGCTTGCAGCTGCAGCCTGTCGAGATGTCCACCGAGAAGGCTGTCCTTGGGTGTGTACCTCCGAGCCTCCTCGGGAACGTGCCATGGACCTTTCCGGAGCCCCCGGGGGATTGCACCCTCTGTTTGGCACCATCGCTGGTGCTTGCAGGAAGCACTCGAGACAGCGTGGGCAGGCGGCATGGGCCAGCACGGGAGGGAAGGTATGGCCCCCATGAAAGAGGCTGGAAAGATGCCCTGGCATGCCAGGTCTGAGCATGCCGCCTCCCCGCTGGTCTGGGGCTTGCTGGGGGCCACAGGGGCTGGCCAGGGAACCCCATGGGAAGTGCTACAACATCACACCAGGCTGGACTAAAGCAACCCCGCATTCAACCCCCACATCTCTTTGGATGGAGGTATTTAACAGCTTGGCATGGTGCTGTACCCATTTACGAAAGCCTGGCTTTTCCCCCAGTTCAGTGTGCAGCTGGGGCAGAGCCCGGGCATCGCAGCCCATTGCAATGAGCCAAGCAGAGGCAGCCCACATCCCTGCCTCACCAAGGGACCCTGTGGCCGTCCCTTGACCACCATGTCACGCCACACCAGCAAGTGGGATTGCTACCAGCATTGCTTGGACCTCACTCAGAGCAGCCAAGCCCATGCCCGGAGGGAGCCTATTCCTCCTGCCCCATGTGCTCCAGCCAGCTGAGTAACCCCGCAGGAATCAGGCACCGGGACATCGGCGGAGCTGCTGGGCACACGCCGGTGCCCCGCGAGCACCGCGGTGTGCAGGGCCCCTCCCCGGCACCCAAAAGCCATACGGAGCGTGTCCCCACCGGAGCCAAGAGCGAATACCAGAGGCATGAATCCTGTCCTAACAGCTCCGGGTTTGCAGAGCTTAATTAAAATGATAAAACGGCTGCAAGGCTGGGCAGGCTCGCTGGCACGCGGCTGGCGGCAGCGGCGGGGGGATCGGCTGGACTAGTTTCTTGCTGCCGAGGGGTACGAGCCGGGGAAGGTCCGCTCGTGCCCATTCCTCTGACGCTTACTTTGCTCCCGCTCCCGCTGTCTCGGAAAGGAGCTCATCCTCCAGGGACAGAGGGGCATTCACCCAGTGCTCAGGTTCCAACCTTGCCCAGAACTCGGCTAAAAAGCTATGATGGTTTAGCCCTGTTTCTGTAAACGTGTCTTTGCTCAGACACTCGCACGCCTATTTGGGAGAACTACTGCAGGCTGCACCAGGGGATAGCATTGCCATTTTTCTCTTCACCTTAGGGATGGACAAATCTGATGTTGAAGGCTCAGGTCGTTGTTGTGGAGGGCAAAGCATTTGAGAGATTCGCCTTTTTGCTCATCCAACCCCCACTGCTGCGCCCACTGGAGGGATTCAGCGCATCTCCCCCTGGTTTAGAAAAGCCTCAAGGTCCACCTTGTCCCTTCAGGCAAACCTGTCTGCTACCCACACAGAGGTCCTACCCTCACACACTGTGCCTCCAGTCCCCCAGGAGAGACCCCTTCCCTGCCCATGGCCTCCACAGTCAGAAGCAGCTTCTCTGAAGTTTGATGGCTCTCATCAGCTTAAACTCACAGCCCGCTGCATGCACAAATGCTTGTGTCCACACAAAATACCCTCAAAATAGTTCCAAGCATGAGAAACCTTTCACAAATCTGGTTGCACATCACCACCAGGGGAAGGTGTTCCTCTTCCATCCTTCCCGCAAGAACTCCCCTCCCCTCTCCCCATCCACACTCATTTGTGGGTTTAGGAAATCAGGAGTAAGTGCCACAGGAAGCATGTTCATGCGGCTAGAATATCTCTGTGAGCCCTCAGTGCCTCCTCTCTCTGCTGCCTGTCTGCAGGAGTAAATGTTATTAAAACGCAGGTGGTTTGCAAAGGGCTTGAATTCTTAGTTATTTTGTATTTGGATCCTTTGCTGTTCTTAAAACTTTACTATCTTTCCAACATCTAGCAAGATTTTACCGGAACCACAAAAGCCTACGATACACACATTTTTGTTTCCTGGAACTCGCTGGCTCTTACAGTGCCTTCAGATATTCTCACTGCTCTCCCTCCTCAGAGGCATAGCTGAGCTGCTTCAAGGACAAATATTCCAATTATAGATAAAGCAGAGAGCTCTTAGCGGCAGGTGTTAACATTTAGCTTATAGCGCTGGCTTTTCCAGTGCCTCTTTCGAGGTTTCCAGGCAGCAGATGTAATCCCCTCCCCTTCCCTTTCTGTCCACAGGTCCCACAGTGCTCTGAGCGCACATGGCCATCGCCTCCTGGTAAAACGGAAAACATCGGAATGACACCTCTGCAACACAAGGGCAGGGACAGAGACGGGACAGGCACGCGGAGCACCCCACGTTCACAGGACGGCGTGGCTGGCCGCCCCAAAACCAGCCACCGGCTGAACTAAGGGTAGGATTGCAAAGCTGGCGGCTGGGGAGAGCAGCCAGGGGACTCGCTCTTCATCCCCTGTTCAGCTGTTAGAGGACATCCCTGCGGTCTGCCACAGGTGAGATGGAATACTTGTGGATATATAATTCAGACCTATGGGAGCAATAGGATCTACCTCAAACGCTATTGCAATGAATCTCCCATCCTGTGCAGGTAAATTACCATTTCTCAGTGGTAGAAGAGAGAAAATAAAAATGGTATTAGAGACAACCAACCTGTTTTCATGGAGCAGAGAACCCTCAGGATTAGTTCCTCTGTAATAACTACTCCTGTAAATAGGCATCAAATGAAAGCCTCTATCATTCATCGGTGGTATTCTGTTCTGACGCATTTTTCAGTTAACTTTTTCCTTTGCCAGAAATAACAGAGCATCAGAACTGATGTCAGGCAGGGAATGGGGCATCAGGAGAGCCAGTCCCAGTTTTAATGGGCTATGACCTTGGGCAAATCACTTCTCTGCCCCACTGTTTACCCTTCCACGCTTTGTCTGTCTTGTCTGTCCAGACTACAAGTACTTTGGGACAGACACCATCTCTCAAAATGTATTTGCAACAATTCCCTTGGAAGGCAGTGAAGAACATAATAGGTGCTGAGTACACCATAAAAATGTTTAGTAAATAACAGGCAATTGTGAGTCACTGCCCTGTAACTTCATGCTGGTTCTTGGTAAGTATTTTTATACACCACTAAGAGATGTAAGGACCTACACCCCGTCTTCAAAAGGAGGAACCTAAGGGTCTTGACTTGTGGAGTTAAAAACGCAACGGCTGAGGCAGACATGTCCTGCTCAGCCTCTGTGGCAGAGGCACCTCTCTTGGGTGGGGAGCACGAGGAAGACAGCTGGGAGCAGTCCCTGACTTCAGCTGTCCCGTTATATAGTGGCAATCACAAGCCCCTGAGCTCCCATTATCTCAATCTTTGGGGTCACTTCTGAAAATTTCGCTTCGTTTCTTGACACTTAAGAATTTACTGGTCTCTTGGCATTAACATATGTGCTTCTTTTGTTGCGTTTCTTTTGCCTTGTTTCTTTACTGATCTCTGAGCAGGACTTTGTCTTCTTTATGGTCTTGTTTGCAGATTTTAAAAAGGTTTGCTGAAGAACAGCTATGAGTCGGTTTTGGTCTGCAGCGCACTTCAGAAATACACAGCTGTGGGGACAGCTTTGTCTGTGATCACCGTGTAAGGGATGTGTTCCATTGCCCCTTCCTTTCTTCACCTGTTGCTCAACTTTCTTTATCCATTCGACTACCTGTTGCTTTCTTGTTATTTTCCTGCAGAATCATCTGGCTCTGCAAGACCTCAGAGGAGGTCCAGCTGGTACAGTCACACCAGGTCTGGTGCTCCTGTCCCATGCAGAGGAGGGCTTATATTGCCGAGGATGCGTCTCCTCATCTCCAAGCCCATCTACCCTTGCACTGCCTTGATCAACCTTTTTGATAGCCCAGTGAAAAATCTTGGGCAATCCTGACAAATGCCCATCTCAAGAAGTTGGATGAGGCCCATGCGTGTTGGAAAGTTTGTCCGTGTAGAGCTGATCTGTGAGTTTGGTTGTGCCCGAGAGCCGTTTCCATACCCGATAATGTTGGTGAGTCTCTAGCTCATGCTCTCAGGTCTCTTTTCCATTGGCTGTTTCAGCAGTGCAAGTGAAACTGCTCTCGGGTGAGACAACAGGAGGTGGTGTAAAGCAGAGAGTTGGGTTTGTTTTGCTGAAGATCTGATGAGATAAGCCAGATCAGCCAGATGTTTAACTGGGTTGGGGGGATCATTTGAAGAGGTGAGATGAGGAACCAGCATGTTTTTTCTCTCGTCAAAGAGCTTTTCATATATTCCCACAGATAAGGGAGCAATTTTAAGCATTTACCTGTGATAATCTTGTCTGACCAATTAAACCAACCACCAGCTTCTGCTTCTTCGAAATGCATGGAAACATATGATACAGTGAAAAACTTGGGGATATTCAAATGGGGGCTGAGTCCAGGAGAAAGCAAGCGCTTCCAAGATCGGACCCATTCTTTGTCCTCCAAATATCCGTGCCATCAAAGCTTTGACCCAGGCCTGTGTGTAAGGGCAAATTTAGAAGCGGAAAATACTGCTTGTTGCAGGCCATCGCCCCGTTACTCGGCACCGTCACAATTTGATTGACAGGGCTCCGCTTCTCCGTGAGACCCCCCTGCAAAATCCCTTTGCAGACAAAACTAGAGCTCCCGGGCCATCAGGTACATTTCATGCTGGCAAAAATGACAGGGCTGTTCATCCTGGGTCCCAACGCATTCCTCATGCCGCTTCGCCTTAAAAGGCATCACCCACCTGGCCCGATTGTGAACGTGAACTACGCAGCCTCGCGCTCACCCTTGCATAGCAACTGCCGGGTAGTGACAGATTTTAAGGGAATTGGTGGTTATCTGATACATAGTTGAGCAGCCACGTTCAAGGCTATAATTGATCCTTGCTCTCTTTTCTTTGCCACAAGCCCACCTGCTAACTGCAGCTCTTTCCATCAGGTTGTCCTCTAAAAAAAAAGAGAAGGGATTAATCTTGTAGCGTGGTTCGAATTACACAGGAGTTATTTGGCAGAGTAATATCTGTGCACTGAGCTAAAGAACCAACCTGGGAGCAAAAAATCAAACAGGGCCATTCTCTTAATGTTTAAAGCCTCGAGACTGGGCTCAATTGGCGACACGGTGTAGCAGACGACACAGAGGGCAGATTTGCATTTTTTTATTTTCATTTCCAAGGGGTTCTGTCGTGCTGTGACATGTGCTGCAGGCTAATGCTGCTTTACCTTAAACTGCTCCCCTTGGGTGAATTTAACAGCTAACAACTTGCATGTTATTCCAGCTGTAGGCAAAATGTGTGGCACCGTGCTTTTTATTTGAAAAAATAAAGTCACACTGGTGCAAATAAATGAGACTGGAATCACTGATGTTGCAGATTATTTGCAGCTTGGGAAGTACATAAGGTTGAAAAAATACCTCATTTATGAGCAGGTTGATATGGAGGTTAGGGCCTGAAACAGAGTCATTGTCCATCTCCTGTAGCTATGTTCGGTAATGTTTCTTAAATTATTCTTTCCACAGAGATAAAATCATTGCTTTCTTTTCTCCCTTTTCTGGTTTTATGATCACAGAATACATTAACATATATTCATTTTTTTGCGCTTTTATAGTTGCCTTTGCATGTTTATGAACACCAATGAATTCAGCTCAAAGGCACTTGGAGACAGAAGCGCATTGATTTACCAGCTTAGAGGAGAAGAAAAACACCAAGGGGTAGACAGTGGGAAGGGAGAAGGTGGCTGGAGGCAGCTGAGAATACCAAGGAAATCCTAGAGGATCCAAGACAGTTCTCCAAAGCACTGCCTGCATCTGCTCGTCACCAGCACGCGATCTTGAACTCCAGCGTCAGTGCCAAGGGAAACCCTTTACAGGAGAAAGGGTCATCAAAGCACGGCCTGGGAGTCATCATGAGTGTTGGAATGCCAGTTTGGGAAACGCTGATGTCAAGGCAACACAAACGGGAGGAAAATGTCCATTGGCTTTGGCTTGGGCCACACTGTGCCTCCGTTTCCCCATCTGCAGAATTCCTCTTTTCACAGGCTCTGTCCGAGCACCTCAGTTAACGCTCACAAGCGACGGCGAGCCTGGAATAACGGTGGCCCAGGTACCTCACAAGGATAATGCTTTTAGAAGGAAGAAGTGCTTCCTTTTGACAACCTTTCCAACAAATCCACTGACAAAAAACCTGTTTGTTGGACAGGAGCTTGCGAACATTAAATCCTGATCTCAGCCATGATCGTACAGGACACTGGTACAGTTAACGTCACCCCAGTTCACAGCAATTGGGAAGGAAATAAAACCTCTGTTTGCAGAAGGGGCTGCGCATTCTTATGGCCCTGTAAGCCAGGGACATACCAGCTGGGGTAATTTCCAATGGAATAAATTACCACTAAAATGAGAAAAGAGACGGTTGCTCCCATTCGGTGCGATGGCACACTAACAGTGGGGATCTAACAGATATTAACACACTATCTGCAAGGTGGCGTTATACAGAGCACCGCCCCAGGGGACCCTGCTCTAAATTTTGCGGATTACTGCAGGTCAGATCTGCTCAGGAGAAAGCAGAAAGGTGCGTGGCCTGAAACCTGGCTTGAACACCCTTATCAAACCACTTACAGTCCGCATCTCCCGGCCACGGCAGCCCCCTGCGGCAGGATGCGCTGGGCACAGCTGGGTTTTCAGCTCCCAGCAATGGCATACGCAAACATCTGTGCAAAGGGGCCCTTAGAAGGCGTAAAGTGACTGGGCAGCTTTTAGATAGCAGAGCATCCCCATGGCATCAATATGCACATGGCGTTAGTAGCATTTATTCACTAGCCATCATTTGTGAATTATTTGGATTTTTTTCTAACGTTCCCTCACTCCCTTGTTCTTCCCCCTCCCCCCTCCCCCCCCCCAGCTTTATTAAGCGATTTATGCGTGTGTGGAGAGATAGACATTTAATAGGATGTTGGAAAAAGGGAATTAAAAATTTCGGGAAGGAAAATCAGATGGAAAATTACACTTGATGTTTTAATTGAGACAAATAAGGAGAAATGAAGAGATGTCAAGTGACGGTGTGGGACTGACAGGAAAGTGAAGATAGAGGCACTTAAAAATCACATGGAGAGTTATACAGATTTATTTTTCTTTGAAAAAAAGGAAATACTGGAATTTTCGTCAAGTTTTAGATAATTTTCTGATAAATTTAATACCCAGCTTGGCTTTATTGTTTTTTATAGCCAATGCACTGGGCTTCCAGATAAAATGTGTTTCTGATCCATGTGTCAGGTTCCCTGGTTGTCATTGCCGCAGTGCAGCCTGTGACGGTGTATCTGCTTCATCAGAGAACACATCCACTCTGTGGGCTAGGACAATTCGCTCGTAATTGCTTAGAGATCGTTCTTGCTTAAAACATCCCCTTACCTTTCGTAAATTATCCGACTACATCTTGAGGAATTTTAGAGAAACAATGTCTGTAATTTTTCTAAAGCTGATTTGTACATTTTGCTTAAAATGCCCTTTCTGCCCTAAATCTGGAAAGTCTGTGAAGCATTCTGCATTTTCCTAAATATAATAGTTCTCAAAAAAAAAATCTCCTTTTCTGAGAAGTGGAGAATTTTGGTTTTACTTTTTTTGGTTTTTTTTTCTTCTTTTTTTTCCTTTCAAATTATAGCTTGTCTTTCTTTTAGTCTTCCTTTTGTCCTTTTAATTCCAGTACTATGCAGTTATTGGGAAGTCACAGGTGACAGGGCTTGTCACCCTCTTTCTTCGCTGTCTTTGAGTTGGATGTCTAGTGAAAGCTAAGCTAAGCCTTTTGCCCCTTCCTAGAGAGCGTGGGACAAACTGCCAGCTGGGTCTCTCTCTGCCCACTGTAAAATGAGCCCAGAAGACCAGCTCGAGTGAGTAGCTAACTCTCAAATAGCTAAAATTGCGTCACATGATTTGCACCCAGAGTGACTAGGACAGAAACGAGACACGGGCAAACAGATGATTGTAAGAAAGCTGAAAAGAAAACGCAGCCTCAGATATCGTAAAATCTATGTGACATTGAGTGACAAGTGAGGAACAAAGGAACTGGGAATGAAGAGCAAAGGGGGAAAAACAAGGAAGAAAATGGGATATTTCAGGCATTTTAATAGACCAATACCAATATTTTAATTTTTTTCAATACAAAACTTAATATTTCTCATAGGTCTGTCTTCCTTATTTTGGGGCTTATTTCTATTTTTTTTTCCTGATTGCTGTCATTTATTGCTAAATAAATGAAATCCCTGTATCTATCAGAATAGTTTCTGGCATCACAAACATCTTCCTTAGTCTTTCTCTGCTTCTCTTTTCCAGCTTCAACTGTTATCGTCTGCCTTCACACACTATGTGCTGCTTTTCCTAGTTCCAGATGGCTGGAGAGAAGACAGTCAGCCAACACAGCGCAGGCACTACAGGACGACCCCATCAATGTATAGAAGAGACAATTCATTTTTCCTTTTCTGGGGTCACCCTGTTATGCATTTCCTGACCGTGCAGGACACAGTGGCATGGTGTAGCTGGCACTGGCCCTTATGCAAGGGATTATATGGAGAACCTTGTCCGACTGCCTGTTCCTGTTGTCTTCCTATCTTTGCCCCATGGAGCATGGCCCCATGGGCTTGCATCTTCTCATGACTTCTCGCCAGGGCATGAAATGCGTAACCTCCATTTCGACCATTCTGAGCGGTGACAGCATGACCCCAGTGCTACTGCAGAAAGTTTGAGCTGAAAAAATAGGTAAAAAATATTAGTATTGGAGGGTCATCACATGAGGCCCAAAGGAGATCCAGTCCCAAATACTACGTAGCATGGACACAATGAATTTATGTCACTTGGTGTCCCGGAAAGGTCCCCTGTCTCATTTTAGGTATTGGTGCATTCGGGCCAGCCCCAGGCTTCCCCTTGGGAAGAAGCACCTTGTGGCAGTCTCTGCCCATGCATCTATAGGTGTGGGTCAGTCTCTTCTCCCAAGTAACAGGCGATAGGACAAGAGGAAACGGCCTCAAGTTGTGCCAGGGGAGGTTTAGATTGGATATTAGGAAAAATTTTTACACTGAAAGGGTTATTAAGCATTGGAACAGGCTGCCCGGGGAAGTGGTTGAGGCACCATCCCTGGAGGTATTTAAAAGACGGGTAGACATGATGCTTAGAGATATGGTTTAGTGATGGTTTTTGTCAGAGTTAGGTTGATGGTTGGATTAGATGATCTGAAAGGTCCCTCCCAACCTAGGCAATCCTATGACTCTATGATTCTATAGCCCAATATACTACTTTTTAAGCCTCCAGTGTGACGGGGGACTCAAGGGAGAACCACTAATCCTTGCAAAATGGGCAGGTCTGGACAGTGGTTGTAGTTGGAGGGAGGGCTTTACATGAAAACTCCTGCTGTCCCAAGAAGTGAGGGGACCATGATAGATGGAAATGGAGCAGCCCTAGTAAGGGTTGCTCTTTAACACGCCACACAGGCAATAGTGCCACAGAGAAGTGCCTGTACCACTGACACCCCGCAGTCCATCTGGGCCTCAGTTGCTTGCCTACATCTCCTTGCTTTTGAGTAGTCCCTTAGGAGTCCAGGAGTTCTCTGCCATGCGAGTAAGCACATCGCATGGATCCCATCAAGTGAACAAATAGCCTTTCAGGACCAACCTCAGTTTTCCAAGGTAACAATTATGGGGTTTCCACTGTTCCATTGGTTCCAGTTTCTTGGTTTTCCTAAGGTTGTGGTAGATATTCAGGAAATTACACAATTTGAAAGGGTCACTGGACCAAAGGTCCAACTTGTAGATCTATATTCAAGTCTGGAAGACTAAGTTGGATGCGGACTCCTAGGCCTATATGGAAAATGTGAGCAAGATGGACATAATTTCATATTGTGCCAGCAAAAAGGAAAATCCGCCATCAGTGTTATGGCTTGCCATCCTTCATAGTACAATGCATTTGGAAGCTGAAAGAAAAACAGGGAACTTTGGAAGTCACTGATAGCTATTACTGGAAGTTGGTATAGCTGTAGTCAAACAAATGTGTCCCGTTTCCAACGTTCTAATATATTTTGTCATTTTTCTGGAAGAGACAAGAGAAAGTAATGAAAATTAGATTTTCTATTATTCATTTCTAGCAGTTCTAGTAATATCTGCAGAAAACCCATTAAACCCAGCTATGTACCCACACAGAGAGCCATATTGGAAGGATATTTAAAAATATTTCAAGTGAACCCATGGGTTGTATTAGCATTATGATACCTCCTATAGACACTAAGACCGGGCACATTGGGGTAGCCCTTGAATAAGCATATGTTGAGCAGTGCTTGTGCCACACAACAGGCAGCCCCAGTGCCCAAGAGAAGCTAAAGGTGGGCAGGGATTAAGAAGCAGTGTCCGAACCGGAGTCAGACAGTATAACGAGATGAAAATAAAATCCAGGTTTAAATGCACTTTTTCTCTGGCATACTGGACTAAATTGCCTACTCTCTTAAATTCGTAACTGCTATACGCCAGTCTGCCATAAAGTGCTTTATCCACATATTCCTCCCATTGAAATGGATATAAAACCCAAATACCAATGGACCGCTGCAAAGGATCTTGAGCCATTTCTGCTGGCTTGGTAACTTCTGATGCACCAATGAGAGCAGCGCGTGACTGATCTGATTTGGCACTAGCCTGCAGTGTTGCCATGACTCTTCGTTTTGCAAAGTCTTTTCTTCTTTTCCCAAAGTCAAATATGGAAAAGCTGTGACAGCAGCATGAGCAAAAGGATATTGGAAATAATCCTCTTCATTCAGCCTGCATGCAAGATTTAGTGGTGCAGTAGCATTGCAAGGATGATTTCCACGCATCTGATAACACTGTGACACCCTATAATAAAACGTATACCTTCTGTTTCATTTTATCCATTTAAGCCCTTTGAGCAACCAGCAGTTGTTGAGTTCCCCAGTCCTACTATTAATAGTCAGGGCAGACCGTGTCTGCCTACTTAGATTTATTACATTTTAACTAATCTTGATTGAAGTCTTCGTATGTATAGGCTCCAGAGCAGTCAGTCACCAGGGTTACACACAACATACACACACACATATACACACACATCGTTTTTCCTGAAATTAGCTCAGTAGATCTCATGTAAAAACCATTTAATGTGGAAAACCAGTTTTTGATTCCCCCTTTTCCTTATGAAACCTGGACAGCTAAACACAAGAATCAGCTATTTCACTGTCATGGATGAACTCTGGACTTCACCCATGTGGAAATCCGACTGAAATCTGTGGTCTCCCCACAGCTGAGAGAAGGGGCTTTGGAGGCTGCCAACTCCCTCTGTCCCTCCTTCCTCCCCCAGGACTGCATGAGTAAGCTGGGTGCCTGGCTGAGAAAGGACATCTGAAGACACTCTGAACACTTTGTTTTAAATGCAACATTGCAATCCCTGTAAACCAAAATATTTTGTTTAAATTTCATATTTCAGTTTGTATAACTCCAACAAAAAGTCAATCATGCACACTTCCTAAATGTTATGTCAAATTTCAAATGTTTTAAATGCTTCTCAGCATCCCTCCCGGGTTAGCAAAAGCTCCTATTGCAAGAATAGGATAAATCTCTTGGGTTTCTAAAGATTTGCTTCAAAGGTCCTGCAGTTGGGTCTACTGGTGGTCTGCAGCTCAGGCAAGGCAGTGGGCTTGCCCCAGCTGAGAACGTGCAGGAGGCTGGGAAAGACACAGTGAGTATGGGCAGAGCAACTCCATACAACGTGGGTAGGATTCAGACGTAGTGTTGGATGGATCGGGCTCCTGAATCAAGCACTGTGCAGGATATCTTCAGCACATCTGGAGCTTCCTGCCCATGTATAAATCTCCACCACCGTTGGTGCACAGCAGGTCCAAGGTGTCCAGGGTGCACTCAACATTAGCACCATGTGCTGCATGTACAGCTTGAAGGTGACCAAGGCCAGCCTGTGGGATCTGGGGATGCTGTCAACCCTCTGCAGGCCCCTGTGTGAGAGTGCACATGAACTGCAGAGCCCTTCTCACCTATTTCTGGAAACCCTGGGAAGAAACCTGGCTATCGCCAAAACCCTGTGTCTGAGGAGGGGCAGCAAGAGACTGATAAGAAACTGTTTTCTTGCCAGTTCAGCAAAAATTCCAGAGGGAATGATAACTAGGGAGGGGCTTGGGCAGTCTGAGATTTGGCAATGGGATATGTCTCAGCAGGGACATTTCCACTGATAAAATCCCTTCAATTGCCTGGGCCCAGGACAGAGGTGACAACTTGTTTCTTCTTGCTTCCTTCCTCTGACACATTGGGGTTTCTGGCCTTCCATTAGAAACGTGTTTTGTGTGTTGAGGACAGCCCTGATCCTGCGCCATATGGCTGGGGTGTGGAGAGGCAGCGTGGGGAAGCTGAGTGATGCTCACGCAGTTGTGGAAGCTGGACTGGATGGCCCCAAATGCCTTCCCATCCTGTGTTGGATGGTATCTTCTACTTTGAACCACTGCTTTGACCTGCAAGCTGAGAGATGGACATTCGTGCTGCTCTGTTGTGGCAGACAGGTAGAAAACTCACCCTTTTACTCATCTTTCTGTCCCTGATTGTGCAATGTGCTTCTGCCTACCTGACCAGAGAAGAATCATTTAATGGAAAGCTTGTGGCTGGTGGTATTTATCCCCAAGAACAAAGGAAAAGGGAGATGTGGGAGTCAGTATTAGGTGTGGAAAGGTGATGTGAACACTGCTCCAACACTTGCATGGATGCTTTAGAGAGAGCAACTGGGTGGTTCAGCGATTGCTGATGGGAGTAGCATAATGTGTTTGTCTTTTGACAATGGCATACACCATATGTAGCTAAAGGGACCTCCACAAACCCACTGGAATCCTAAAAACATCAGCTGCAGGGGATTTGTATCTGTTGTCTTTCTTGGCACTAACAGGACCTCCCCACCCCCAGCAACCAAATCAGCCATCCCCTATCTGCTTTTGCCATGATACGTAATGCAGATCAACAAATCACCAATATCAGGGAAACCTAAACTAAAGCGATTTCATAAAAAGCTGCTTCTTCGATCTCACATATGGCAGAAGCTGCAACAAGAGATAAAACACAGTGATGAATCCATCCATCCATCACCGGCAACGTATTCGGGAAATTTCCTGTCTTCTTCCGCCTCATACACTTATTGCAAAACTCGTTTATCAGTGGTTCTAAACAGTGTCCAGACTTCCTCTGTAAATCATTTTTAATTCACAGCTATCCCTTTGTAACTGTTAATGACATTATTCACAAGAAATTTCTACAGTTACCAGCAGCTTGATATATGTATATATTCCAGTGAAAAAATAATTGAACAGCAGACCAAAGCATGGAGATTAAAACGTTGTTTTAAAACAAGGGCACAACAAGGAAGGGAGAAATTCTTGGTGGTAGAAAGAGACAAATCCTCAGTGGCTGCTTTGGAGCAAAGGCTTGGGGATGTGGCTATGAGAGAGGCTGAGAAGGAAAATGTGGGAGCACCAAGAGCCTGAAGGAAGAGCCCCAGAGGGAAGTGGTGGGAACTGAGGTGTGGAGGCAGGTCCAGATCCTGCAAACGCCACCAGGGAAAGGCTGTTGCAACCTGGGAGAAAGCGAATCAAGACCTGGCAGAGGTGTTTGTTGTACCCATGCTTCTTTGATGCTGCTGTAGCCAAAGTACATTGAAAAAAATATCCCATTTAAAAGGAAATAAAGGGTTTAACAGACCGTATCAATTCGGTAATAACGACACTTATAAAACCCTCTGCTCTCTGCTGGTCTCCAATGTCTCAGTTACGATCAATTACCTAGTGCATTTTGCTTTCTAAGTAGCAAGAAGTCCCCTGCAGAAAGCAAACTCGGAGCCGCTTCTTGGGAGAAGCCGATATGAAGTGAAGCAACACCCCAATTGCTGAAACCCCTGCTGTGAGCCAGCACGTCAGAGAAGGCGAGCGTTTCGCTCGGCTTCTCCTCCTGGGAACCATTTCAGCGGAAGCCTTCATCATGAAGCCAGACCGTGCCCCCAGCCCGGGCCCACTCCTTTGAAACGTCACCCCTTTCCCCAGGCTTTGCAACAGGCTTGGGTGGGCTCAGCCGAGCCTGGCGTGACAGGAATTTCTTAAAAAAAATGATCTGCATGCCTTCCTTGAGCCTCCTCGTGCTCGTGCTCCCCCCACCCTGGGGAGGCAGGAGGACTTTGAGAGGCTGCCATGGTCCAGACAGACTTGAAGCAGCCCCACAGGCATGATTGATGGGCACTCTGGTGGTGGGAGCGCCGAAAATAATCCCAACACATGTTTCCCAGTAGCACCTGGCAGCCAACCAGAAGACAGAGCTAGCATTTCCTAAATACTGAAAAAATGGCTGTCACCGCAGATGCCTCACTAAATATAACCCCAGTGAGGTGGCAGCCTGTGAAAGGCTGGAGAGGGGCACCTACCCAGGATGTACATACAACTGTGGTCCCATCCGAGCCCTGGCTGTTGTCCCTGGGCTGCAAGATCTCCAGCACTGTTTGCTGCACCAGCTTCAGAGTCCCAGACCTGATGGGGAAGTGTCTCTCAAGGAGCAGGTGACAATAAAATATTGAAAACTGAAAATACAGAGCTTAGCTTACTGTCCATGGGCAGGAGACATGATTTTTGGTGTCTCTCCATCTCTAGGGCACTCTGGGAGAGGGTTTGCCCTGTTTGAGGCCAGGCACCCCATGGTACTTGCTCTCTCCTTCTGCAGAGGGACCCAGGCAAGCCCCTTTGGGTGGCACTTAGCTAAGAGCTGGGCAGCTTGCACACCTAAAATTTCATAGCTTTCATGAGTGTTCCACAGAGCAAAATGCAACCTGGCGTCAGAGATGTGGAACACAACTTTTCATTTTTAAAGGAGATGGGGAATATCCTCCTCAGTGTGCCCCTCTCCCCTTTGCCCCCCGGCCTCACTTAAAGGATTAGTTTACCAGCAGAGCCCAGTGGTTCCTTGGGTGACGGCGCTGCAGAGCATCAGTCCTGGGAGCTGCTCTGTATTATGTTACAGGGCGAGCCAAGGGGTAGTGCTGCCAGTGTTTGCTTTAGCAGCTTGCTGGGCCACCATATGCATCTAGATATGTGGTTCTGACTCTGAAACGTAACTCTTATTTTCCAAAGTTGGCTTTTGTAGGGGGGAGTGGGGTTGAAGGGACCTCTGAGATTATTCTTGAAATCTGGCCTTTGGGACAAGACCCTGTCAAGGCGTTTCATGCTTCTGAAATTCAGCTGTATCTCTGTAAGACCCAAAATGTTAAATAACATGCCTAGATTTGTGCTTCTAAGTCAGAAGAGTTTGTTTCCAGAGGTTTCACTTGCTCTTCAGCCTGCTGTCACCCACCAGCATGAAGTGCATAAGGTCAGTCCTGGGCATGGCTGCTCAACCACAGGCACAGAGCTAAGGAGTGGCGTCATGAATCCTACCAGGTTAGAGACAAAAAGCAGAAATTAGGATTTTAAACAACTGGTATTTTTCTTTGCCTCTTACTGCCTTCATGGAGCTTGTGAGCCGTGGTGACTGACAAGTAAGGTGGTGGAGGAAAGCCTTCAAACTGGGAAGTACAGAAAGCCCCCGCTAAGGAGGAGTTATTAGCCAGGAGATGAAAGCCCGGGTGAGGCCGCAGAGCAAAGCAGTCACTGTAATATGCCCTGTCTATCTTCATCTAACTAGGAGGAGGAGCGGGGCAATGAAAGCACTGCTGCTCGGGTCCCCGGTGGGTTTGTTCTGTTACTTGTGTTTGATAAAGCTCATGTCATGGCCTTCTTGCTAGAGATATGCTAGCTGTGTGCTAACAAGTGAAGCAGTCATACTTCATCCTGCTGCGTGGAAAGACACAAAGATAAGGCAAAATAACTTAACCCATGAAAAAAGTCTCTTTTTTTTCTGATTTTGTACTCTAGGAAATTATGGGAATGTCTCCTGAGGAAATGACAGGAACAACAACTAAGGCCAATCTTCTTGCAAGCACAGCCTAAGGAACAGTCCGCTGGCAGATAGAGAAGGGCTAAACAGCATGTTTCCAGTCTAGATGCGGTGGGCCAGGTTGGCTTCCTTGGTACAGTGAATGGGCATTTTTCTGCTGGCTGAAGAAGGTTACACCAAAATTGGATGCCACTGCTGGAGCATTTACTGGTGCAGCAATCTTTGATTGCATTTACGACGTCTGCTGTTGGATGTTTGGTGTGTAACACTGCCAGAATTTGCACTTCATGTGGGACCTCAGTTTAATTTCAGCAATGCAGAAGCAGAGTCCGAGTGGGAGATTTGCCTTTCTGGATTTGGCCTTGCCTTTGATTCCGAGCTGCGTGAAGCTGCAAGCAACCTTTTCCCAGCTCTTATTCATGAGCAGAATACAAAAAGAATAATAGAATAAAAAGCCCATCCTGTCATATTACTGTAAACTCTGAGCTCTGTCCTTTCTATGTTTGCATAGTGCCTGCTACAGCAAGTCCAGGGGTCTTAGAGACTTCTCATCAGACAGGTAGTTAACAAAGGAAGGCAACTGCAGACTTTCATTTCAAATCCATCATGTAACATGCTGGCAGAGGGAAATTTTGGAAATTGTTATTTGAAGCTGCCATCTTCTACATGCAAATCCCCACATGCAGCTCTAACTGCTCTTTGGAAACTCTTGCTTGTCCCCTGTTTTAAATGATTCAGGCTTCAGCCCATGAGGATGAACAATTAATTTCTGCACCAAGGAGCACAGGGTTTCGGACTTGCAGGTGTTCTCTCTAGTAGGAGCTGTCATAGGAACAGTTCCTACAGCAGAGTAGGTAAACAAACGGATATAGAGCATAGTCCTTCCTAAGACAGCTGGCAAGAAAAGCTGTAAGGGCAGAAGTGTCATTTAAACAAAAACGCCAAATTTGGGATCTCTTCTACAGGACAAAAGCCCTTATGAGTTGACAGTGTTGGCCCATACTAAAGTGTATGGTTATGGCTGATCCATTTGATTCTCCAGCGTTGTCTGTACAACCCAGAATAGAGCACGTGAACTTTTTGATGCACTACTTTGCAAGAAACAGGCAAAACCACTCTCAATGAAAGGGACGTGCAGCTTCATTGGCACTGCAGGCATTTCTTGGTTTCCTTTTTTGCCGTGTGCTTCCCTCCAGCCTGGCTGTCTGTGTCCACCTGTTGCCCCTGCTCTTATGTTTCGATTGTAAGCGCTTTGGGAGAGGAAGCATTATCTTCTGTGGGGCACTTGTACAGGGCCTGAGCTGCCGGCCTTAATGCTCTGATATATGTAATGGTCTCCTATAGCTCTATGGAAAGATATAGGAGGTTTGTGTATTCATAAAGCTATAAAGCTCTGTCTGTAGGTACATATGAAAGCATGTGCTCCGGTGCCTGTGCAGACTGCGTGGTGTGGCATTTCCTGACCTCCTGGAAGATGGTGCGTGGGTGCATGGGAAGTTTTGGGGTGTGACCAACAGGCATAGGGCTGGATGTGGGGGCTGCTGAACCACCCACATTCCAGCTGGGGGAAGGGATGCAACCTGCCCACAGTCACAACTTCTGGTTATTGCGGGGCTCAGCTGTGTGTCCATCCCTAGAACATGGTATGGTACCCCTGGGCAGGCTCTTGGGAGGCTTGCAGTATGTGGCAGCATGGGGATGTGGTATATGGAGTCAACGTCTCCTGATCCTAAGAAAAGTTTTTATAAAAGTTTTTATAAATACATCAACAAAAAGAGAGCCAGAGAGAATCTCCATCCCTTACTGGATGTGGGGGGGAAAGTTGTAACCGAGGATGAGGAGAAGGCTGAGATACTTAATGCCTACTTTGCCTCTGTCTTCAATAGTCAGACCAGTTATCCCCAGGGTGCTCAGCCTCCAGAGCTGGAAGGTAGGTAAGGATGGAGAGCAGAACAACCCACCCATAATCCAGGAGGAAGTAGTCAATGATCTGCTTCTGCACCTAGACACACATAAGTCTATGGGGCCGGGTGGGATTCACCCAAGAGTTCTCAGGGAGCTGGTGGGAGAGCTCACCAAACCTCTCTCCATCATTTATCAACAATCCTGGTCAACAGGGCAGGTACCAGATGACTGGAGGGTGGCTAATGTGACGCCCACCTACAAGAAGGGTCGGAAGGAGGATCCGGGGAACTACAGGCCTGTCAGCCTGACCTCGGTACCAGGAAAGATCATGGAGAGGATCATTTTGAGTGAGCTCTCACGGCAAGTGCAGGGCAGCCAACGGATCAGGGCCAACCAGCATGGGTTTAGGAAAGGGAGGTCCTGCTTAACCAACCTGATCTCTTTCTATGACCATGTGACCCGCCTTCTGGATGCGGGGAAGGCGGTAGGCAGTGGACGTTGTCTATCTGGACTTTGGTAAGGCCTTTGACACCGTCCCCCCACATCATTCTCCTGGAGAAGCTGGTGAATCATGGCATAGACAAGTGTACTCTTCACTGGGTTAAAAACTGGCTGGATGGCCGTGCCCAGAGAGTTGTGATTAATGGGGTGAAATCCTCTTGGTGGCCCGTCACCAGTGGTGTCCCTCAGGGCTCAGTTTTGGGGCCAGTTTTGTTTAATATCTTTATCAATGATCAGGATGAGGGGATTGAGTGCACCCTCAGTAAGTTTGCAGATGACACCAACCTAGGTGGGAGTGTTGATCTGCTTGAGGGTAGGAAGGCTCTACAGAGGGACCTGGACAGGCCGTATCGATGGGCCAAGGCCAACTGTATGAGGCTTAATAAGGCCAAGTGCCGGGTCCTGCATTTCGGTCACAACAACCCCAAGCAACGCTACAGGCTTGGGGAAGAGTGGCTGGAAAGCTGCCCAGCAGAAAAGGACCTGGGGGTGCTGGTGGGCGGCCAGCTTAACATGAGCCAGCAGTGTTTCCAGGTGGCCAAGAAGGCCAGCAGCATTCTGGCTTGTATCAGGAATCGCAGGCCAGCAGGAGTAGGGAAGTGATCGTGCCTCTGTACTCGGCACTGGTGAGACCTCACCTCGAGTGCTGTGTTCAGTTCTGGGCCCCTCTGTACAAGAGGGACATTGAAGTGCTGGAGCATGTCCAGAGGAGAGCTACCAGGCTGGTGAGGGGTCTGGAGACCAGGTCATGTGAGGAGAGGCTGAGGGAGCTGGGCATGTTTAGCTTGGAGAAGAGGAGGCTGAGGGGAGACCTCATTGCCCTCTACAACTACCTGACAGGAGGTTGTAGAGAGGTGGGTGTTGGCCTCTTCTCCCAAATGAATAATGACAGGACCAGAGGAAATGGTCTGAAGCTGCAGCAGGGGAGGTTTAGATTAGGTATTAGGAAGAATTACTTTACTGAAAGAGTGGTCAGGCGCTGGAACAGCCTGCCCAGGGAGGTGGTTGAGTCACCATCCCTAGAGGTATTTAAGAAACGTGTAGATTTGGCACTTCAGGGCATGGTCTAGTGACAGAGATTGTAGGCTGGTTTTTTTTGTTGGTGTTTTTTTTTTGTGTGTGTGTGTATGGTTGGACTCGATGATCTCAAAGGTCCTTTCCAACCATGAAGATTCTATGATTCTATGATTGTATCGGAAGTGAAGAATAGGGTCTTTGGGAGTGAAGTACTCAGATGAGGCATGAGTGATGAAATTCAGTCCTCTTCTCAGCATGTTGTAGGGTAAATCACCCTCTTAGGGCCTTGGTCCCACCCTCCCATTTGTGTCTTTCCATCCTTCATCTCATGACTTACCGCTTTCTGCCCTACTGTGTCTCACACCCATGTTTGTGGCATATGATGGAACAATGGGGAGAGACAGGGGCCCTTCAGCCCACCTTTCTCATTCCTCACTGCCTCTTGCACAGCTTTTCTTCAGGCAATGGGAGCAAAAGCAACTGTGTCTCTCTCCTGGCAAATTTTCAGAGCTTAATTCTTTGAGACTTCATTGTACCAAATGTCACAACCTTTAGGAGGTTTCCTAGGGTGTTCCCTCACATCAGCATGCTTATGGATGCTCTCAGGTGGTTTTGGAAGAGCAGCCTTCCATGGCTGGGACCAAGACCTCTGCATGTCCCCGCTTCAGCTGCCCTGCAGAGGGATGCTGATTCCTGAGAGGCATTTGAAGGCATGAAGTAAAATCAGTTTATCAAAGGCTCCCTAACTCCTCATACTCATCTTCTTTAGGAAGGCTCATTGTGTGTCTTCCATTCCATCCAGGTATTAGCAGAATTAACAGGCACCTCAGGAGCCATTAAGATTTTAATATTCATACTCTTTCCTAATTGTTCACTTCCCAGTGCCTTTTCTTCCTGCCAGGAGATGATAATGTTCCTTGCCTAAAGCCAGATTCCTCCAGCTCCCTGACTAATTTTCCTACAAATTTTGCAGCAAAAGCAGTTGGCTGGTAGACCTGTTCTACACTTAAATGATACCTAGGGTGAAATTCATCTCCCTAACTCCAGGTACCTCCATATAGCTGGTTACCATCTAGCCTGCTGTTGTCTCTTCAGAGTCAATGGCTTCAAGCGGGATTCATCTCATGCTAAAACAGATGCCCAAAATCAATTACATCCATCCTTCCCTGAAACGTGTTACATGACTGTGAAGGGAACTCTGATAAGACAGAGGAGTTGCAAATGTCTAAAATGCAGTGAGATGAACCCTACTCTTCTGCTGCAAACATTGTTCTCCAGTAATTAAAGTTGGTTAAAAAGAAGAACATAAGGGATTATGAAAAATCCATAGCTGCACTGAAAAAGTCATCAAAAGCCCCCACTGCCTTCTAATTGCTCCAAATGAGTAGTTCCTATTACCTCGTAATCCCAAACATCCTCTTGAACCTCCAAATCGCAATGACAGGCCCCAAGAAATTTATATGAAGCTTCTGTATCAGCTTGCTGGGTGCATACACACAATTTGTTACCTTATTTGTAATGAGTGTTCCTTTCTGTAGCTGAACTGCAGGTTTAGATGCTGGAAACAGCAGCTTTCCCGTTCTGTAGCTGTGAATTTAGGGCAGGCTGATGAGCTGTACGTGTGCTTTGCACGCTCATGCCCACACCAAGACAAACATGGGCAAAAAGAGCCCGAAGTTCTCCTGAGAGCCTCCAGGTGGGAGGAAAGAATGTTTTGCTTTGATAGTGAATCCTGTGTTTTCTCCATTCTCAATGTCTTAAAAGCTCCCCTTAAATGCTCCAAGAGTCTTTCATTTAGTGGGACTTTGGCACGTGCCAAAAGACAGCCACCTAGTGAACTTCCCAGCTGAATAAGGAGACACTAAACAGCAGGGCCCTTTGAACAGAGCATTACTGTTTATTTTAGGTCTTGGGGCAGAAGTTACGCTCTTGCTGTATGCTTGTTCAATAAGCCGGAGACTGTGAGTCTGCAGATACACACATGCACAGGCACACAACTGGTTTGCAAACTATCAATTACCGCACTAAAAAAAAAAAAAAGTTCAATATCTGCTGAGACACCCATCTGAAGAGGAAAAAAATAAATAAAAAATTAAAAAAAGAAGCACAGAACTGGCAAGAGAACTGTCCAGAAGTAATAAGTGAAGTTTTAAAGTTTGAAGACTAGCTGCAACTTGCCACACAGGAAGAAACAGAAGACAAAAGCACTATTATGCTTTCTTAAAAATGTAAGAGTACAGCACACACATTCCCTGACAAGGTCATTAAACATCGGTTCAGAGACCCACAACGGCATATGCCCGGGTACAATGGGTGTTTACTCTCTGATTCAGCGAGGTGCTGGTATGCATAGGGGTTGCTGTCGCCTGAAGAACATCGATTTTGGCCCCGTGTGGATCATAACTGCTTGCTTTAGTTAGTGCACAGAAATGCGGCTGAACCCACCCCTTCAGATATCTAATTTGTTTGGAATGACAGGCATGTCCTGACTAAAAATTAATTCTGCCAGGTGATATAACTTGTTTGAATTTGCAGGAATTTGCCATTTGGAAAAAGGAAAAAAGAAAAACATTTAATTAGGGATGGAGCTAAAGTAGCTAATTTGATCTTTCAATGGAAAAAAATAAATTACAGGTTAAAAATGAAGATTATGTGCTCTGGGTGAAGCATGCTCCCTCCTTTCAGGTATGCTTTGATGAGGCTTCTTCCCCTGCTAAGAAATGCAGTGCACGTTTCTCTCGAAGTAACGGCAGCACTAACTTGATCTCGTTGTTTGTTATCCTCCTGCTTCTGTCCCCCAGCAGATGACCTGGCCATGCTGGGGATTTATCTGGGGAGTTTTGTTCTGCCGTTGAGCTCTTTGCATGATGTGGCATGTCACCCACAAGGAGGGGAAAGGCAAAGCTGGCTGCTGCGGCCGTGGAGAGCAAGCTTGCCTCTCCAGGGCTTTGCACCCCATGCGCCATCCCAGCTCTGCCTGTCCCCTCTCTGTCCCAGGAAGGAGAGCCCATACACCCCTTCCTCTTCCCCGGAGTTGGGCAATCCCCTTTATTCACACTTTTTCATCCTACCAAGACCCCATGGCACAGCCCTGGCAGCAGAAATGGCACAGTGAAGAGCAAGAGTCGGGTGGGTAAAGTGCTGCTGAAGTCAGAGCTAGCCCAAGCATGCCCATGAGACCACTCTGCCTATGGTTTTGCTGTGCTCCAGAGAGTCCCAAAAGACCAGCCAGGTTTGCCACATCACCAGAGCCACCTCTGCCCCTGCCCAGGTGCCAAAGGAGCCTTGCAGATGGGCTGGACCTCAAACCTGCAGAAACCTAGGCAAATTTCCCATTGACTCCAGCACAGCAGATCTTTAGTGGCACGAAGGACGTGTCCCAGCAGGATGACTTTTGGGCTTGCTTCTCCCAGGGGGGGTTTGGGATTCCGTTGGTCCTGCTGTCTCCCCTGAGACAACCAGCCCAGGGCCACGATTCAGGGGAGCTTCAGCACCCACGTTGGAGCAGTTCTACTGCAGACAGATTCAGACCCACCCTTCCTGTGGCCATGAGCAGATGGTCTAGACCACTGAAACCACATTTTCTGGAAGTAGGTTCTCAGACGGAGTCACTTCCTGACAGAGCTCTTTGTCTTTTATCAGAAGGAGCGTAATCTGAAAAAGGCTAATTATTTACTGGAGGGAATTTTTTTTTTTTAAATCTTTTCTCTTTTCTTATTAGTGTCCTTCCAGTTTATTACTCATCTGTGGCTTTTTTACAAGTTGTCTTTCAGGTGAGGTGCAGTGAAGTGGTGTTACATTCCATACATGTAGGGGCTTAGCTGCAGTTTCATTGTGTATTCAACCCTATAATTAAGACTCAGATGGAAGACTTTATGCCTTTAAAGCAAAGAAATTCTAGGTTTCTTGGCAAAACATTTGGCTGAGTACATAGAGAGCACCTTAAGTACTTAAATGGTCTCTACGTGAGGAAACCTGATGCCAGAAATGATGTACCTTAGAGGCAGGCTCTTGGGAAAAAGCAAACAAACCAACGCTAAAACGCTTGATGTCTCGAGGTGCATTCTTCCTGCGTATTATTTTTTTCTTGGAAGATGCTCTGTGAGAGGGATTGTATTCTCAAAAACGACTCGTTGCTGGCACCCGATCGCTATTAATGTGAGCCGCATGAGGCGTGGGAGTCAGCAAAAACCACCCAGCTGGTTTTCAATAAATTATGAGGGACCTGACCATTGCCTTTAAGCAAATCAATACAGCACTGCTGCGGTGTGCCAAGAGCTAGGAAAACTCAATGGGAGGAAGCCGGCGTCTCTCTTAGGGCATTATCATGCGTGTCCACCATGCCTGGCCCTTTTGAGGGGGAGGACGGCTGGAGGCAGCCGTGGGACCGTGGGATGAGGCATGCAGCAGGTCAGGTTTTTGGGCAAGCGTGGAGCATTGATACAGGAGGGCTTTACCCACGAGAAAACCCCTGCAGGGAAGAGGAGCAGAGTGTCTCCTCCAGCCCGTAGCTCTGCAGGGGACACTTGAGGACTGTGTTCCTGCCCGGGGAAGGGCTGGGGCAGCCGCAGGGGGGAGGAGATGCTCTGCTCTTGCCGGTGGTGTTTTCCCATCTGGGCTGCGCCCATCGTCTTCCCCGCCTCTCCTCTCCCCGTGCCGCCCTGCAGCCTTCACTGCATCCCTCAGGGCCTGCTCACGTGTGAAAGAAAGGCTTCAGAGATGGGGGTCGGCAGAGCAGCCCTGCGACCCACCGCTCCATGGCTGGGTCTTTTATTTTTTGTCTCCTGGAAGGCAGGGCAGATCAGCGCAGACTTTGAAGCTGGAAATGGTCGGCAGAAAGAAGAACACAGTTGTTAGGCTCATCATAAGCAGCACAGGTCATATGTCCCCATGCAAATATCACCCTGCTTTTGCAAAAGGCTGAGCTTGTGCTCAGACACCAGGGTGGTGCAACATGGGCTAGCAGCGTTAAAAGCCACCACAGTGGCGACAAAAGGCAATAAGAATATTAATGCTAACAATAATGGCCTACAGTTCAGGCAGGTCTTTTCCCACCAGTCGATCTCAAAATACTCCCAAAAAAGGATCAATAACATTTTTGTATAGATGGAGACACAGCGGCACAGAGCAGTGACCTTGTCACTGTCATCCAGCTGGCTGGCGGCACAGCCAGCAGCAGAATTAAATTCACAACCCGTGCTTTTCTCAGCCTAAAACAAACTCAGCTTTGCCATTTTGACTTTTCACGGCACCATTCTAAAATTTGGCAGAGAAAGATGCATGTAACCTCCACTCACCTCCCCTGTGTTTGGGGCCTATCAAATGTTAAATGAAATGGCAGAACCAGAGCAATAAAGATTTCTATCAATGGGGGACCTCCCACTGCACAAGGAATGTATTTAGTTTGACCTTCAAAAGTAAGTAATTTGCCAAAAGTCAGCCCAAGCTTTTTAGGGGTATCTGTGCTTCTTTCAAGGAGATGGTCTGCGTATCAGATGAGCCAGAATCCTTTGGGATGTGAAAATTACAACAGCCTCTTTTTTCTTTCTGTCTTTTTTTTTTTTTTTTTTTGTTATTAGGCATCAGAGTAAATAAGTATAAGCCCTAGATGGAGCATCTTGTTGGGGCATACATTGTATATGCTCCAGGGCGCAAATATTTTACACACCCTCCCCTTTGATATTTTTTTAATGGAATATGCAAATCGTGCATGTTTCAGCTGGGATTGTCTCTCTTTGATCTGACTGTTCTCCATCCTGGAATTTCTTGCAGTGGGGAGAAACCAAACCGAGGCGTGCAGTGAAAGGAAATTTCACTCTGCGCTTTCTCCAAACCCGTCGGGGGCCAGCAAACTCACTACGAAGACCCTGGAGAATGGCAACAGGTTCGGAATGAAGTCCCTCCAAAGGAAGAGCCAGAGGGCACCATCCCAGGTCATTGCAAAGGATGAGCAGAAGGGCTTGGGTGCCTCCCTCCGTGCGAGGACTCACCTACAAAGGGGATGGTTACGTGAAAGAAAGTCATGATTTCCACTGAATTCCGATGCCTGTCCTCAGAGTGAGGTGGTGGAGGCACCGATAGCCGCGTCTTGCGAGCGTGATAGGTGCATGCCCATGTGCAGCAGGATGGAGAGTGGCATGTGGCTCTTCTGCCCAAGCAAAGACCCCCACCAGGCAAATCCCTGGCAGCACCCACTGTCAGTGTCATTATTGGACCGCTGCCTTTGCCCAGCACCTCTTGGCCCTGCAGGCTCTTAAAAATAATGCAGGGTGCAAACCGCCCGGTGGGAGGACCTTCAGGTGCCCTGCTAACCAGGACATGAGCCGCTTCATCCACAAGCGATTCACAAGAAAACGTTTTTAAAAAATGAACAGAGAGGGAAGGCTGGTGTGAAAGCCACCTGCATCCAGCCAGGAGGCCGGGGCAGGCGCCGCCGAAGAGGTCAGCTGAAACAACAAGCGGTGCCTAGGCTACGCTGCCAAAACAGCTCGCGCCGGGGCTTGAATTACCGCCTTTGTGCAAACACCCCGCGTGGCTGCCGCGATCAGCTCCCTTTCATTTGATGAAGCAGATAGGGACGAAAGGAAAACAGAATGGGGAGAGAAAGCAACATATGGCGATACGCGTGGACTTGCTGGACGAAACGTGCTCCCGCTGGAGCCGGGGGAAGTTTTGCCTCTGACTCCTGTGGCAGCAAAAGCGAAGCTCGGAGGATCAGAGGAGTGTTTTGGCACACAGGGAAATGAGCTGTTGACTGGGGATGTAGCCATGGCCAGGAAGACCAGACGCCTGTATGCCAGGCTATGGGGCAGCAAACCAGGCATGATCAGGTGTTTGCACATATTCAGAGAGAACGATTTGAGCTGTCTCGAGAAAATTATACTTATACTGGAGAAAAGAGGGAGGGAGAGAGGGTGTCTTTCCTGAATTTGGAAAGTATTCCTGTTTATTTCTGCTTGCCTGTGGGTGAGAGGGCAGCATAATGAATCATCCCAGCCACATGAAGAGCACAACTAAGATTTTACCTGAGTGAGAAGAAAGCTCTTTCAAGGCTCATAAATGCTTATTGATTTGTCCTTGCCTATTTGTGTGCCTCTCCATTTCCAGGAGCACAAGTGGAAAGAAAACATCCCTGAAAAAAGCCCACCCTATCAGCAGAGGTCTGACCCTCAGCCCGTTGACAGCACCGAAGACGGTTGCCTCCAGCGATGGATTTGGTTCATCCTCCGCTGACAAAAGCAAACCAGCGCCAGTGCACAGAGCCCTTGGCCCACGGCAGTGCCCTCCTGTGCTCCCAGGTGCCTCCCACCTGCACACGTTTGCCTTTTGGGCGAGCCCAGGACACTTCCAGGGGTCAGCTAGGGGGTAGCCAAGAGCTTGGCCCACAGTGTCTTGGGGCTTATCAATGGACTGTTGTTCAGCTCAGGATTCCTAAGCTCCTTAGTCACGTCTTTGCAGGTAACTATAAATCACCTTCTGAAGAGCCTGGGGTTTTGCAATACTTGGCCCTTTGCAATTTTGCCTCTTCTGCAAATAACAGGAGCGGCCATTTTTGCTCTGCTTGAGCCAGGCTTTCAAGTTACGGTCTTTGGGTTCGGAAAGAATTAGATGGTCTGATTCTGCTTCCTTGCCAAAGTTATTAAATTTCTTTAAAAACAGCTAGAAACACATTAAGTTCCTCTACGCTCTTGTTTTTCCGTATAAGGAATAGTCGCCACTGGGCTGGAAAATTGGCAAAAGCATCCATAAAAGCATCTCTAAGCAGCTTGGGAAAAAGATTGGGAAGTAATTGCATACCTGATTGACTTTACATCTCTGGTCCAGGACCTCCACTGGTGGGTGGCCTTTCCCCACAAGCAAGCTCAGTGTTGGTGGCTGGTTGAAACCCTCCGACTGTTGCTGTGACAGTGTTCAGCTGGGCAGAGGCAGGTGGTTTCTGGGGTCCACCTTTCCCCTCACCATCAAATCCCATCCATCTCTACAGGTGATGGAGTCCCATAGGAGAAACCCTGCACCCGTGTTCTTCCCCTGTATTTCACGCCATGCAGTTTCACATTGCAGCAGTTTGGCCAGGAGCACAGCTTCAGGGATGCACCTGCACAGTTAAACATGGGTCCCGGGGTGGCCTTGGATGATGACTTAGGAGTTCTATGCCCCTGGCAGGGCCCTGCATGGGGAGGGGGACCTGCCACCACTCCCGAATGTTCTTTGGGAGCGAGGGGACATGCTGCCCGGAGAGCCAAAGCTGAGCTGATTTGCTTCAGCCGTGATATCCCCCAGCCTTGAGTGCCAGCAATGCCACCCCAGGAGCACTTGGCCGAACTCACAGCCCCATACTTCACTGTATGGGATTGCACCACTTCCGTGGGGTTTAGCTCTGGGGCAGCTCTGAGCTAATTAGGACAGACACAAGTGCATTGCAGACTTTGACATTTACTGCCTCATTTTTCACACGGGCACCTTCCATTTCTAGGAAGTTGCTAAAGTCATGGAAAAAACCCATGCTATTGCAGCAAACCATCAGCATGGCTGTCATGTCTCTGTTTCAGGTCCAGTCAGCTCTGCCCATAAAAGCAGCTGCCATGTCGGCTACTGAGGTTCAAGGTTGGATATTTTTTTTTCCTTTTTTTTTCATGATGAGGATAGCTTTGAGCTTTCCACTTTTCAGGTTCACTCACCCTCTCGTTGGTGTCTTCCCCTCTCTCTGAGCTCACTTAATAATGCATGACAAGGAGCACAGGCTGCTTGCTCTGCCACAGCAGCAATAATGCAGCGCGTACTCGCTCCGTGCGGGGTCAGGTTTCTGCCGCTCGGGAATTCGACAGATGGAAACTCTAAGATTCTTTCCATGGCCCTCCTGCCTCCCAGGCCCCCAGGATAGCAGAAGATTATCGGGGGCATATCCCAGCACAGTCGCCAGCATGGGAGAGGGAGGACCTATGGTGAGGGCTGGGGGGAGGGAGACGTGGTGCAAGTCATTATTTTAATGAAGCTGTTGAAGATGAGGCCCTTTCCTCTACCTGGAAAGGCAGTGCATTCATAATCATATTGCTAATAAGATCAGTTTGGCTTCTTTAAACTGGTTTTGTTTCCACTGCCATGACCCAAGTAATTAAAAAAAATCAGAAACAAGGTCCTCTCACCTCCATCCCCAAACTGATGGTGGTGTTTCACCTCCTTTGTTTTCTCTGCACCAAATCAGGAGAAGTTCTCAGTTCCAAGGGAGTCTGAAGAAGATGCCCAGACAATGAAGTCTGCCCAGACTCCCTCACTCGGCGGGGACAAAACCCTGGTTACAAGCCCGAGTGCTTCTGCATGAACATCATGCTGCTGCCCCCAAGCCACTGCTACTTCTAGATACCCACTCCTAGGGATGTGGGGACTGGCCCATAGGATCAGTCCTCTCTCTTGTTTGTGCAGGTGACTTTGCTTTCAGATCAGTCACGTTTGTTCCAGATGCCCCATAGCTGCCAGCATGGTACAGCAGAGGAGGAAAGGGAATTTTGGAAGCTGAGGGATATATAGCTGATTTCCCTTATCTCTGTTGTCTGTGAGAGCTAGGGTGATAGAAGGTGGGACAGAAAAATCTGGATTAAGAAAATGCACGTGAGATCACCAGGAACAGGAGCAACCGAGAAGGTGTCACAACGAAAGCTAAAAAAGAACAAAAAAAAGACAGCCCATTTGAACACGTTTGTGTTCAGAAAACAAAGCACCAGCGGTGGTTTTCTGTCGTATGTCTCTATCTTCACACCAAGAAGCATGGATGGGAGCAACAGGGTGCATAGGCTAGGGATTTGGGGATTTCAGGCTCCCCTTCAACCCTGGAGCCCATCCAGCTGCCTCCTATCACCTCTTACATTGATTGGCATTGTGGCATGATGGTTTCCAATTTTGGCCCCAATACTTTCTATACGGTGAAAGACCTGGGCTTCTTTGTCCCCAGGAGTCATCTTTCCTGCCAAGAAAATCACCTCACCTACCTTCTGGATTTCATCGCAGATCGAATGGCTGCTTGTTTCAGAAAGAGCTGTCTGTACTGTAACAAAAATATTCATCTTAATTTTAGAGTATAAAACATTGCAAACGTCAAAGCTGGTTATATTTTGCAGTGATGGCAGAGATGGCTGGAACAGTCTCACAAAAATGGCGTTGCTGTCAGAAATGATTGCTGGAATATGGAAACATTGGTGTGGCAGACGTTGTGGAGTTTTGGGGACCGTTCGATGGCCTCTACAGGTCCTTCCAAGGGAGAAAGTGTTAAAATAGAAACCCATTACTTAATGCCATGCAATATCAGTGTGTACGTGGGGTGCTCAGGTAGAGTAGGCAGAGTGAGTGCTGGTTGCTGTGCCTGGGATGCTGGGTGCATCCCTTGGCCATGCCGAGACAGGGGCGGCCTCCCCAGGGCTCCTCGGAGGGCACACGCCATGCTCCTCCTTCTGCATTGCCAACCCTCATTTCATCTCCTAACACTGCCCCACACAGCGACAAAGTGGCGAAATATTGCACTTGGGCATATCCATAGTGTGAAGTCGTTGATTTTCATCTTGGCCAGGACACACACGGTGCTCTGGCGGCGGGGGAAGCGGAGCATGCGGGAGCAGGAGTCGTGATGCTCCTGGGCGCTCAGTGGGGTTGGGCCAGCCCCAGCTCTCCGTGGCCCGGAGTGGGGAGGGGAAGGAGGATAGATGCTGGGCATTTGCATCCTCAGCTCCTGCTCGGGATGGCAGGGAGGAGGTGGTGCGGGGCTGGCCGTGGCCTCTCGCCAGCCGTCGGTGATGGACAGCTGACGAGCAGGGAAATCACCGTGGGGCACGGTGAGCCTCCCCTTGGCTCCGGCTCCAGGGAGGAGAGGCAGGGTATAACGCGAAACATCAGGCAGGCATATCGTTTGACTTTATCCCTTCATGAGGCCACTTTGTGGTCTCTGTCAATCCCGGATGACAAGATATGTAGATGGAAGCCAGCATTTGCTCCGTGTCTCAGTTTGCCTGGTCCAGCCGCGTACAGAGGCTTAAAGCGCCATGAGAACAGGGACAGAGACAGCTCCTGCACCAAAATATGTCACTGCTGGCTGACGCAATCCAGGCAAGAGACAAGGGGACTTAAGACAGCTCATGAAAAAAATGCCATTAGATTCGTCTTTAAACCTTGCCTTCAGGCTTTCTGACTTAAAAATAACACACACCGTTGACCATTTATGTTTAGCTCTCTGGGCCCTTTCTTTCCTGCAGGAATGCGAGGATTAGATGGTCTTCTCTGCTTGTGCAGTGACTCCACCAGCACCCTGCAAAGCGATCAAGTTCTCCTCTCCTAAAGCCTGGGCTGGATTGGCAGCAGCGGTGCAACAGCAGATGCATGAATGAGATTCCAGCGTGCCATCCAGGCGGGAAGGAGGGGACGTCTCTGGAGGACAGGCTCCACGGCAGGCTGGAGTGGGACCTTTGGAGCCAAGCAAGGAGTCCAAGAAAAATGTGGGTGTCATTCAGCTCTTTCTAGGCAACAAAACCTACCAATTGCAATGCTCTGATTTCTGAGGGTCAGATCCAGCTGCTCGCCTGAAATTGGTGATAAGTTGCCTCCAGGTTTCAGTGGAGTAAAGCCAGGTCCAGTCCTGGCTCACCTCCAGTTCTACCGCAGGACAGACACCTGAACCTGGAAGACGCAGCCCCTGGCCCCATTCTAGACAGCAACTTGCTCTTTGATTGAGTGGCGAATGTACGCGTGCAGTCCTGAGGCACAATCAATCCCTCAGCCTGACAAGACAGAGCACCTGAATGTAATCTCCTCCTGCCCCGTGGACAAGAGGCTGCCCAAAATGGGCAGCTCATTTCTGGGCATCCTGGGCAGGAGCCAGCGCGTCACCACAAGTGGCAGAACAAGGTCTCAGACCCCACTGACAAGTACCTTGGCTGCTCCAGAGTGACCTCCTTGTCTCTCTGGTGTGCACCTTGGGGCCTGGAGAGCTGTCATTAGCCAGGACATAACAAAGAGAGAAAAGAGTTTCCTGAGCTAACTGGCACATTTCTTTCTAGCTTTCCTTTTTTTTTTTTTTTTTTTTTTTAAATTAAGCTAGTTTTTGGCTGAGTAATAATTTGAGGATCGCAGTGAAGATAGAAATCAAAGAGGAAGCTTACTAGAAGAGGCTTAGAATTACCATCCACAACAGCCAGTAAAGCTGAGAGGTTTACTTCTGAGGTTACTTCTGAGAGTAAACCTGAGATGCAGGCTCTGCATCACAGCAGAAGGCAAATTTAGCGCAGGGAGAGAGACTTGTATCTTCATCCGTCAGGGGATGGAGCCATGATGGAGCAGTGCCCCAAAGCAAGCCTGTTCTGCCTGGAGACTGTCTTGCAAATACAGGGAGTCAAATCTTGTTTGGAAGAAATCTCCTTGCAGGGACGATGATGTTGGACTGGGTGCAGGCTGCCGGGTTGGGTACTGCTGAGCTTTCCCAAGGTGGTACCAGCCTTCTGTCCTCCTGCAGGCGCAGTTGAGCCAGACAGACAGAAGGACGTGGCAGCAGACACCGCTGAGCTCTGGTCTGTGCACTTCAGGATATGATTCACAGAGGCACTGGGCTTCCCCAGTGCTGGGAAGTGGTTTTAGCCCAGATAATGCAATACCTCCCCATCCGTCACAGCACCTCAGGATGTCTGAGTGGCATGTTGCCTGTCAGAGACTGCTGAGATTGCCACAGCTTTCCCCTTCAGACAATCTCAGGCTTTCCGAGTGCGTCCTTCTTTGGTCATTTCACCTGTTTTGGGGTCTAGCTGAAATACTTCTGTGGCTCCCTTCACACTAGTGCCTCTCAACACATTTCCCCTCCAGCGCTTTACAGAGCTTCTCAAGGTGCACTGCTTTTGGAGGCTCAGTTATGGTATAGCTTCTACACAGAGGTAGTAACCACCTCCAGACCATTGGATTGCGTTGAGATAGGCAGTTTCCTCCAAAGCTGCTTCAGCCTTCTGTGATCTTTACAGAGCAATTTGTTATGTTAAGTGTAGGACACAGCATAGGATAACAGGGGCAGCGGCCCTTAAAATATGCTTGTTTTAGAGAATGAACATTTGCAAAGGTGAACTTGAGGTAAGAGGAACACGTAGCTCAGATGTCAAATGCCAGACTGAAAAGGTGTTTGGTGGGGAAACAGAGATTGGCAAACTCTCTTGTGATGGCTGGTTTAAGAGATCGAATATTGCCTTCGGGCTAACTGTAAAAATGTGGAACATCTAAAGACACATGGGAGCTGGCAAAAGAGAAAAGTGGTGGGTGATCAGTCATACCAACCTAATAACATTGGAAATAATTTGAAACAAATTAGCCGTGGAAAACAGAATAATAATAATTAAAAAAAAGGTAGGAAAGAACAACATGTAGGTATTACTAATATTCTTGTTCTGTACAAGCAAAAAATTTTCCTTGTGAAAATTGGGCTCTCCAGCCAAGTGAGAATGTGTAACTGTAATTCGTGTGGAGAAGAAGCTGTTAGTTGTCATCATTAGTGATAACGTATTAGTACTGAATGTTCTGATGAGGGCCTTCTGTGGTCAAGTAAACATGCCTGCAAGGCTTAGCCATATTCTCTTCCTTTTAGAGGGCACCTAATTACATCTAGAGAGACCTATTGCACCTTTAATCATGACAAATTATCCTTGCTATTCTTCTGACACTAGAGTTGCCTATCTGCTGAGCAACGTCAGAGATCAGGAGACTTGATAGCTGGTTCCTTAGTAAAGTAGAAATTACTACCACTGTCTGAGTATATCATTAACGTGTTTTATTTCCACACAACTTCTCATCTCCTGAGTCTGAGCTGGCCAAATGACACACACGATTTCTTTTCTTCTGCCTTCTTCTGCCCTCCCAGTCCATTGCTAAGATGCAGTTCCCAAGAAGCAAAACACCAGGAGATGGTCTGACACAACCGTTGACCCAACTCTCAGAATGAAAGGAGGTTGCTCACTCAGCAGGTCTTCACAGGGCTGAGTGCCCCATGGAGATTCATCAAAAAGCCTGTGTTCAACCATTGCACCTCAGGACGACTGCACAGGTATTTACCAGAGCACTTTCTCTGCTGGTGAGGGGAAGAGATCGTCTCTGCCTCATGGATCCTTTGCAGAAACCAGCTTGAAGAACAGCAAAACCTCCTGGTGATCCCTCAGTATTTATGCAAATCGACTCTTAATGGGGAAAAAAAGAACTTCAGAGTAATTTTTCTGGTCACCTTTCTGATTTGCAGCTACAAAGCGTTAACCAGTGGTACCTATTAAGATGTTTCTTGAGAGCTGTTGGGGTGGCACTGTTCAGGCAGGCCAAGAAGCGTTCAGAGAAGCAAACTGGCTCTCTCGATGCAAATGAGCCCTCTGAGATAGCTGGAAAGCTCTTTCTTGTGGGCTTTGCTAAATACCGTGGTCGAACGGGCCGTTATTTGCTCCTTTGTACTGACTGTACGTGCTGAATGCACACCCTGGCATGACGTTATGCTGTTTGTCCAGACGGCAGGTTGGGCACTGAAATTAAATGAGCGCAGACACACTGAGCTTGCAAAAACAAGAGGTTCAGAAACCGCTTTCAGCTGTACACCAAGTCACACAGGTATGGGCCTTGCTTGGGCTGCGTTTGCCCTTGTTTTCCACTGGCGTAGCCCCGGTGACTTCACTGCCGCATAAACAGGGTAAGAATCACAAGGTAACTGTCTATATGCTTACAGTAGGACTTGAATATACAACAGCGGTGCAATATATCTGCTTCTAAAATCAGGTGTGTTTCCTTCAAGAAACTGTGTAGAAGAGACCAGAGAGGCACAGTCCTGAGTGGGCCTGGAGCTCTGTGTTCTGGTCTGCTGCTGGCTCAGCAGCCAAGCAAACGGTAAAGCACTAGAAAGACTTTAGCTCACTTAAAAGGACAGCGATAATCCCTCAATGGCTAGGGAAATCAGGCAGGCAAAACCCCGGGGGTGAGGTCCCAGTTCAGCAAAGTCTCCCTGCCATGGGTCAGCACATGGGCTGCCTTAAAATACCAACACCAGCCTGGCAACCATGTGCCTAATGTTGAGTTTGAGCGTTTTACCAGCTCAGTGCCCATGCGAGTGAGCAGCCCCAGAAGAAAACATCGCTGAGAGTTCCTCAGCCTTGCTTGTCCTGAAAGAGCAGGGACTGCACCGACAAGGCTTGGGCCAGTCTGCCAGCCTGACTCTTCTCTTACAGCCAAGCCAACAAAGCCCAGACCACACACGCAAAGCTGGAGAGAGCTTCTCCATGCACATTTCTGCTGGACGAGGTGGTCAGGCCATGGTTGTTTGTGGCTACCTTGGGGCATGCTGGACCCGCCACACTCTGGACAAGTCGCGGCAACCGTGGTGGAGCTGGGAAATGCTGGTGGTGTGAAGAACATTTCCATCGCTGTGAGCCTCTGCTGCCCTATAGCATCCAATTGCAAATTGCACCTAGGCAGAGAGAGGCTGTTTCTCTGCACTTTTAGTTGCTTTTTTGTCATATTTTCTGCATTGGTTCATATCCTTTTTTCACTGTACTTTTGATCTCCCCTCTCCCCATCCCTTCCCAGCCTGATGCAGTGAGGATGCTCTGCCTTCCCGAGACATTTCCTTGGGAAATTTCTCTGCCCTGAGTCCTCGAGCCAGCCCCTTGCACGGTATGAGGGTACACAGTGACGTTTATTTGCCACAGGGCAGCAGGGCTTACAGCTCTGGTTTGCTCCTGCTTGCCTGTGCATTCCCTCCAGGGATAACAGTATTGTCTCAAGGAGCGGCAGGCATAGGCACAGGATCAGGAAACTTGTTTGGTCATGCCATAATCACAGCAGGAACTCTCTTATCTGCTGTTATCTCACAGTGCTACAGTGCCGCTTCCCAAACACAGTGGTCCCTCCAAGACCCGGCCGGCGTGAAGGCTGCCAGCGTGGGACCAGAGACTTTGGGGCAGCAGCTCTACCCAGACATCGGTCAAGTAGTCCTCGTGGCGCTGATGGCCGTGTTCGGCTTCCTCGGGGATCCTATAAAAGCATGGAGGGAGGGAAAAGGGTGCGGGGGGAAACCTGTGTGTTTGCTGCAGCTTTTCCCCCAGCTGGACACTGCTCCGAGGCTGGGGCCAGCCTCTCCCTTGCAAGCAGTGCTGTGTACAGATGTTGTACCCAGCCATGTTGTAAATCCCAGTGAAGGGGATTTCGACTACCCATAAGCCCGTACAGGGAACATCAGGGGTCCAGGAAGAGTGCCTTGGCACTGGGAGCTTTACTCTGGAGAGCACCCATCAGCCAGGAGGTGCCTGTACTGCCTTATCCCTGCTATAGCCAGCTTTCCTGTGCTCGTGTTACCTGCTTACCTGTGAGATTTGAGAAGGCTAAGCCAAGGTTTTGGGCAGCTGGAGGGGTCCAAACCAAGATACAAGCTCCAGCACAGTGTTTGCCACCCCTTCAAAGCCTGTCTGGCGCTACCTGCCTGGTTTCCGATCATTAGCAAGGGCAAGTGCCAGGTCTGCTCCGAGCTGCAGCTCTTCACACAGAGGGTGGCCCATTTCAGGCAGCAGCAACCAGAAGCAGCTAATTAACTCTGGCCCTATTTGAAATAATTGCTATGCAAAACAGATGCACGCTGGGCTGGTTAATGCACGCCTTACTCTGTGGTCGGTCGTCTCCTGGTGCTCCTGGATGGCCAGGGTTTGATGGTGGTTCCTCTGGACCTCTACCCTGGAGGGTTTTCTTCCATATGAAGGAGCTGGGAGGGTGAAAATTCACAGCCTGAGAGGTGTCCTGTGCCTCCTTGCTGCCTGGCCTGCACATGCGTGACTCAATAAGGCAAGAAAATGAAACAGGAGAGGGGATTTCTGATGCCATTTGAGCAGAAGGAGGGACTGGTCTTTAGATACTCTGGGTTCAGGCTCATTTCTGCACTGTCTGTGCAGAGGAAACATCTCCAGATTTTTCCAAGCCTGTTAAAAAAAACAAAACTGGTGAGCTTAGCAGCCGTATTTCAGTGTTTTGTTTCATACCTTGCTCACCACGAAAATACTGTGATATCCAAAAAAATACAGGGGTGATCCAGTTCAAGCCTTGGGAAACTTTGGGTTAGGTCCAGGTGTGGAAAAATCAACCCTGGGCTGTTGCTCTTGCAGCACCAGTTCTGTCTTCCTCACTTTGGTGCCCTTGGGGCTGCTGTGGATGACAGCATCTTTACCAACCTCCCCCAAATCCAAGAACAAACAGACCTTTTCCATCCTGTGAAGACTGCTGTGATTTATTGCAGAATAATCTAGCAAAGGGGGGTGGAGGAACTGGGCAGGACAAGGAGGGTCACAGTGTCCTGGGCAGGGGCTGAAAACAAATGGGACAAGAGGCTTCAGTGCAGAGCCAGGACACTGAAAGAGTACAGATGCAAGGTGTAAGCCTTAAGTTCAGCAAAGAAAGCTGCTGATTTCATTTTTGGGCTGCAAAATTCAATTCAGTGCAATTAAAATATTGCAGAGGAGCGGGCAAAGGCTGCCATGGAAAGTAAAGCCCAATTGCTTGTTTCTTTGCCCCCAATTAGCTGCAAGGAGCATTAGCAGCTATGCAGCATCTCATGGGTTTGTCCTGCATGTGAGGCATTGCCAGCATCCACAGGCCCTTCTTGTACATTATTTTGCAATAAAACACAGCAGATCTTCCCCTGATGGAAACGCTCTATTTGTTCTTGGATTTAGCGGAGGGAGGCATGCAGGGAGTTGGAGGGGCCAGGATTGAATGTGTTTGTACATTCCCTCCCCTTATGGGATTGAATCCCTGTCAGCCTGGTGATGGATGCACTGCTGAGCCAGTATATCTGATCACCAGAATCATTAACTGAATTGTTGGAGGGTCAAGGGTCGGAGGGCCAAACACCATTCCCGCTCCCAGTTTTACAAGGTTCCTTTGTGGCATTGTGCATGAACGCATGTCGTGTACGCAGGGAAAGCAACCACAGAGCCCTCAGTCGCATCCGAGCCATGGGGAGATGTGGCGAGCGAGGGCGAAGCTATTTGCACAGGGATGGGGAGAAAATCCCAGGGCTCAGGTTGGTCAGCCGCTGGATCTGACATATCTTTGGAAAAGAATGCAGGATTTCCCCATGCTCGCAGCTTCGTTTGAGATTGGTGTTTGCCTTTCCTCTGTGCAGAAGGAGAAAGGGCACTGTGGTTGCACTGGCTTCTCACCACCCTTCCCCTCCTCCTCCTCCTCCTCCTCTTCCTCCTCCTCCAGGAAAGGCCATTTATGGGACGCAGCCTCTCTCACGGCTCCATCAGGGCCTCACTCCAATTTCTAGCTGTCACACACACGCCCAGCAACTTTTCTGGAAAATTGCCCTCCATTTACTTACGCTTGATGCACAAACGCCTGTGGATGCTGGGGAGGTGGCTACTTTCCCAGGCAGATGTCTCCAAGTGTTAAAAAAATAATCAGCTGCAAGCTGGGATGCTCCTATTCATCCTGGAGGGCAAACTGCAGTGGAAAAAAAATAGGGATGTGCCCATCCCCTGACTCTTTATGGAGGGTCTATTGCTTAAGAGACTGTTGAACCAGATTCAATGCACTGCTGAGGCATCTAAGAGGGGATTTAGGGACTTAAAACTTGCCTGCAGGCACCGATACACTTTGTGAACTAATGGTGTGATCCCCGAAGAGGTTATGAGGCTGCCAAAAAAGAGGGAAGAAGCAATCGGCTCACGTTGGGTCAGACAAGAGGGAACAGGACGAAATGGCAGCAGAAGGTTCAGATGGGCCCAAGACAGGGAACAAAACCTCCAGGAAGAAATTCCCAAGCAGAGATGTGCGCTACCAAGCAGCTTTGGGAAATACACTGGGAACAGTGTAGAGGGAGAATGTGTAATATTAAGTACATCCACTTCAGTGACCAAAAATACTTTTGCTCATTCTTCAGTGTCACAAGAAGACATTTTTGACATAGCTTATTTAGACAGCTGCTTGCAAATATTCAGGTTGAGACTTTTCTGTCAGAAAGAAAAAAAAAAAAGAAAGAAAAAACGAAAAAAAAATGAAAAGGAAAGGAAAAGAAAATTACATTTCTTAAAAAAATGGTAAGTTTCTGTGGGAATATGGACCTTTCAACCAAAAGTCACTTTGCAAGAAGTTACACTGGCACTTTCCTGCGAAGGTCAAGATATTCTCTCAGCCTTTTCCAAGGGCCTCGTCTCTTTTTTCTTTTCTTTTCTTTTTTTTTTTTTTTGAAACAACTTTTCATTAATTTTTAATGCATATTCTATTACAAACAGCAGTGCAGTTCAAAAAAGACTGAGCCTGGAATGAGGTTCATTGATTGTATTGATGGATAATGTTCTTCTGACATCTGCGGTCCCACTTGTACCTCTGGAAGGAGATTTCAAACATTTTTTTTCCCTACCTGTTGGTTTGGAACCAATATTTAAAACTTAGATAAGTTTCAAAATCACATAAGTTCCCCCCCCCACCATCCCAAAGGACATTCCTATCCTGCATAGATTTATTCATTTCCCCTGCAGACCTGCAAAATGCGTCATCACCAGCGCCGCTGCCAGGCGGAGGGGTGAGGACGTGCAGAGCCAGCAGAAAGCCACTTACGGGCCATGGGGAATGGCAAAGCCTGTGAGGGAAAAAACCACCACCTACCACCTCCAAAAATGGACTTTCTTAAATCAAAAGGCTGCAGGTATCCAAATACATAGCACAGAGGATGTCATCCCTGGCGCAAATAAATCGATATCCACTTGACTTAGCATCAAAATTATTAGGGAGAAAATTTATTGAGGAACATCTGTAAGGAGCATGAAAGGCAGCAGGGTGCAGTGACCCTGTTAGCATCCCCTGGTGAGGGGGGTGTTGCAGGCAGCACAGCAAGGACCTTTTCCAATTTCAGTCCAAATACTGCTGTTTGTGGCCCAGGCGCTGGCTCAGGAGGGCTGGGCCATAGATTTGTGACTGTATTAACCCCACTTCTTGCTGACCTTTGAAAGGAGACAACCTGGGGAGGTGCAGGCAGAAATGGAAACGGGAAATGGCTAGAGACGGACCCCAGAGGAGACATCCAGCTTCATGACACACCGCAGTGGGGAAAAAAAATGCTGAAAAGCAGAATATTGAGAGGTACTTTTCTTCATCTGCTCTTGGCATGACTCCACTCCCAGAGATGTCAAAGGGGCATCGGGAAGCCCTGCTGCAGACCGCTAGCACGGTGACACAGTTGCAAGGAAGGAGACTCTCTGCAGAGGGGATAACAGCCGCAGGGCCAGTGCAGGCATGCAATGGAGATCAGATTAGAGGGGACCCAAATTCCTGGGCCATGGAGCACTTGCCAAACAGGTTCTCTCACCTGCACCACCAAAATTTGAGTGCCTTTGTGGACACGGTGGCTGCACACCACAATGTTTGTGGAAAGCGATGCTGCACAGCTGCGGCCCATGCCAAGGGCTGGTCCCACACCACCAGCGCTGAGCTGGGCTGCTGGGCATGCTCTGTGGTTCAAGGCAGGCTGGGCATCCCTCCCCCATGGCTGGCTCCAGACCCAAACATGAGCCCAGACCTAAGGAGCAAGCCTGGGAGCATCTCTGTGTATGGGCAGAAACCAAGCAGGTGCTCTCAGGTCTCACTGACTCTCCGTCAAGTAACTCAGCTTCTGGATACATGGGGGGAAGGCAGAAGAAAGAAGCTGCACTAAAAACTGGACTCATGAAGTAAGTTTTTTGCACATTTTCCTCTCCTGTGACATTCCCTCTCTCGGGTGAGATCCTGCACAAAGAGCCCTTTGGCTGGCTTACTCGACAGGAGATTCACAGCTGGATGGTGTCCCAGTCCTGTTGTAGACGTGTGGGCTCCAAACCCTCTGCACTTGACTCCCCATTTGGGAAACCACCTTGAGGTCACTTGGGAAATTTGGCACCTCGAGGTTTCAAAATTGTATCTGACTCAGAGGTGTGCAGAAGCTGCTGCCATGAACTTGGTTTCTGAGACGACCTCACACATCATCTCTGACAGGAGAGCTGATTAATGCCATCTAGGCCATTGGTGGAGCATTTGCTGAATCACTGCACTCCTCTGCCTGAGATGGGTCTTTTTTATTATTTATTAGTCATATGGAAGACTGGCTTCTCATGTTTGTAATCCATGGGCTGCTCTGTGACATTCAATTAGCTTTGCAGGAGAAGGTCCTTGGTCTCCTGTCCAGATTATAACCAACAGATATTAAATGTTCCTTCTGAAGACTGAATGATTTACAACAAGTTAGTAAAAAGGTGAGAGTATTCCCGTGCAAAGACTTTATATTTTAAAGGAGAAATTATTTGACAACCAAACAGACCCCATGCTATGACCCCTTTTAGTGACATTATTGTGTGGATCGGTGGATGAAATGATAAATTGCACATCTCTGGAGTCCGCCAGCTTTGGGCAAATGATTCTTAAACTGTCATCTGAGACACAACACTGCACAGAGGGCAAGAAAACACTTACTTTCAAGCAAGCTAATAATTCCCAGCAAGGAATTTGTTTGGTGACCGTGAGTGAGGTCTCTGCAAATTCCTTGGAATTATTGACTACGGGCTTGGGTTTTTCTTGGCACGTTGTGGGTGGGGAGTTTTGTTGGGGTTTTTTTCTGCGTATTGTCAGAATTTCAGGTGAATTCTGATGGGAAATGCAGGCTGTGGCGTATGTCCCCTGGTGAACTGAATAAAACTCCGCAAAGGTTCTGCATTTAGAGAAGACTTTCTGTAGCAAGAAGGACAATTCAGGGCACAATAATTGTGCCCAGGGTATAGAAATAGTGGATGAACAGAGCTGCTTGGGGCTCAGGTGGAAGAATAAAAAGAGAGAAAGAATAAAATAATAATAATGCAACGAGCTGTTTCTTAGGCAGTCCTGCATGTTTATATGAAGTCACACTGTGCCAAAATTGACAAGTCATGAATTTGATCTCTCACATGGTCCTCTGGTAAAATAAATATTACCACGGTTCAAGTGAGGATTTGGTTATTACCTCTGGCTCCTGAACTTTAGAATTGCTCTAGGACACGAGCTTGTCATTGCTTCGGGATGTTAGCATGTCATCACTCTGGGACATTGACATGTCATTGCTCCAGGACGTCAATATGTCATTGTTCCATGAAGTGAGTGAAGCCCAATACGTTGATTCCAAGTGAGCCTTAATGGGGTATAATCCCATAGCAGGCTCTGGGATATGTTTATGTCCTGTGGCGAACTAAACCCAGCTCTGGGAAGGAGCTGCAGCTGGACAGTGCTTCCTGTGGAGAGAAGGACAATTCCAGAAATGTGGCCCACAATACAGATCCAATGTGCTCTTTGTCTGGTTTCTAACCTCTAAAACTGGAGGTGAGACCATGTGTGGCAAAAACTTGGGCTCAGACTGGGGTTCTTTGACCTCTAATTTTTCTGTCCTAGCAGGTACCAAGCCAGGCACTAGCTAGCTGGGGAGCAAGTGGGTTTTTCTCCCTGTCCCTGGTGCAAACCACAGGTGCTCCTGGCTCTTCTCCACCCAGGGCAAAACCAAGGGCACAGTGAGTTGAATGCAGCTCTTGGGCTTTGCCCTGGGATGGGGGGAAGGAGGAAGGTGGACGTCTGCTCTGATCACCACAAGTTGAACGCAGAGAGAAGGGTGGATGGGAGGATTCCTTTGGGTGCTGAGCTGAAAAACACATTATGGAAAGGAAACCTCTTTCTCCAGTGAGAAGCTCTGGCAGTCAAGGTCCTACAGCCTGAACCTCCTCAACCCAGTCTTCTCTCAGAGCTATGGGGCCTAAAAGCATTGGCATAACCTGGCATGAATAGTGCAGATTTTAGGTGGTGATTCACCTTTCCTCCAATGTTTCGGTGCTGTTGGTGTTTTCCTCCTTTTTCTTTTTAAGGTCATTTGAAAAACTCCTATGTTAATGACTTGAGCCTGCTCCTCTTTCCCTGTTCGAGTCAATACCCCTCCTTGAGCACATGACAGACTCAAAACACCACTGATCGCTCATCACAGCACTATCATCAGACCTGTCCCAGCTGGCCAGGGGTCCTGTCTGGGATGTCAACCCCCATGTCCAGTGTAGTATCGGGTCCTAAGCTGTTTCTCTGCCCCCATGTTGTGTTTTCACCACCTTTATCAAGTCGTGCCATCTCTAAACAGCACTTGGGTATTTTGTCAGGCTTCACGTCAATATGAGGCTGTTTTCCCATCTTTTAAAATCCGTTGTTTGTTCTTTATTCACTTCCTTCTGCTGATTCAATCTGCTGCAGAAATGAGCCGTTGCATGGTGGCTCCCCTGAGCTTCTGGAGGAACTGTGCACTTGGGCAAGGCACAGCTGTGTCCCCCACTATCCTGCAGAAACCGTTGTTCAGTGGTGGCCCATGGAGACGCTTTCCCAGGAACTGCTGCCGCCGGGAGGGTCTCAGCCATAGCAGGGGGGTCTTCAGTTAAACTCATCCCAAAGCACTTGGTTTTGTCACGGGCCCTTTCCAGAGCCTGAGGAAAAAAGAAACATCCTCAGTTTTGGAAACTGTTTGTGGGAGACCAGGTCTCCGATGCTGAACGCTGGGGATTTATGCTATCCATCATGGGCATAAGAGGCACAGGAGCAATACAAGGACAGGGGAGGAGGGCAGACCTTAGAGGCAGTCTTTTAAGAAGCTGAGTCTCTCCTTAATTTCAGCAAAGAGGACTGAGACACAGCCTGATATACGTGCTTTGAAGGGGTGAAAATATTCAGCGCTACCAGAATCTTTAACATTACCAAAGGCGTAGGTGGTCTGAGAGTTAAGGACAAGCATACTTGAACCAGAAGGAAAGCGCACGACTGAACAACGATGGCAACCAGTTATTGGGACAAAGAAAAAGAGGTATTCCAACTCCCGGTCTCTTCAGAGCAACGTGGGCTTTAGTGAAACAAGTTACTGAGTGATTGAGCTCAGTGATCTGGGTAAATCCAGATTTAGCAATTCCTTCTGGCCATAAAAGTTAAGACCCTGCTGGTTCTCACAGTTTATCAGTGGGAAAGAGCTGAATTTGGTAAACTCAGACATAAATGTCATGTGCTATATTTATACAAACCAGTACAGCATTCCTCTTGTAGGGGAGCAGCCCCGTCCCCATGCAGCAGCAGTCACTCATTGAAGGGTGGCAGCAGGTCTGGGATGGGGGTCTTTTCCCCCGGGAGGGTGGCTGGAGGCCACCCATGGCTGTCCCGGGATAGTGGTGGTGCTGGCATCCCAGACTGGCTTCTCCACTCCCAAGGAAGCTCAGAGGCAGAGTAGGAGGGTTTTGTGGACCCAGAAAGGCACCTCTAAGAGGTCCGACATCAGCAGCATCCTGCAGCACCCTGACAGGAGCCGAACGCAGAGGGGTGTGCTGCCCCTGAAGATATCAAATAAACAGCATCTGCATTGCTGTGACCACATCTGGTGATGGTCTGCTTCATCCCACATTCATGTAAAAGCAATTCTCTGAACACCCAGGAACCCCTAACCTTTACCAGCCGACTACCCTTAGCCCCAGCCCACCAAGCCCCTCAATAGCAAAAGAACAAACAGGTTAAAACACTACAAGAAATGTAAACTTTGTAATTCCCTACACCCTGTTTGGTCCCAGGGTGTTGCTCTTGCAAGACAGAGCTTTTGCCTTGAAGACAACTTCGCCTCCTGTGCAGAAACCCCTGGCATCAGCCCTCTGTTCCCCCGCGGGGCATGCACATGGGTAACGAGAAACGCTACCCCGAGCCCAAAGCTGAGCTTGGGCGATGGTTTTTTGCAGGGCATGTGGTATAACCAGGCCTCCCGTGAAGGGATCCTGAGCACGGAGGGTAATGCGGGGAGCGGCGTGAAACCCATGGGGGAGAGTAAGCAGAGCTGCAGCATTGCTATGGCAATGGAGATAAGGGGCGGCCTCACACCGCAGCTGACGAGTGACATGTTTTCTAGCCCTTTCAATGCCTTGAAGTGTTTTCCTTCTTGACTCAAGCTAGAAGTAGCACAACTTAAAAACAATTAATGTCCCCTTGGAGATAAAAAAAAAAAAAAAAAAGGCAGCAATTTTTCTTTCTATTTTTAAGTCTCACTTCACCACAATAGCTCCAATATTTCACTCCTGACTCAAAGGCGAAGTCCGAGGGAGCAGGATATGCTGTAGGGTATCTCTCTTGCCACACTATTCGTGTTATTTTCAAGTTCCTCTCTCCTGGGTTGATCTTGGCAGCAGATCACAGCACCGGCGCAGCACAATGTAAACCGGAGCCATTGTTACTCCATCTCCTGCTCCTCATCGCTGCAACAACATTTCCCCACACGCCTCCCAGTAAATCGTTGCCGTGTCCCGTCCCGCTCCCCCCACCCCCCCTCCAAAATCCATTAGGCTGCTGCGGTTCAGCTATTCATCTAGCCCCCTCAGAGGCACCGAAATAAAACCTTTTCCCTTTGTCGGCTGACATTACGCAGGGCTTTGACGAATGGTCTCGGTGACAACAGTAAGCGACCCAGCTGCAGGGCTGCCTGATGTTTCATGTCGTGTGCGCCGAGCGGGCAGAAAAGGCTGGCAGGGAAGCGGGCAGCTATCGAAATGGCCTTAAATCGCTTTGTCCCCTTCCATCACCTGGAGAAGGCACAGTGTTAGGTTTGGACAAGGTCCAGGGAGGCGAGCCCTTTGCGTGGAGTCGGCCCGTTGTGCCGTCCGAGGAGCATACCGGAGTTTGGACCGACACAGACAGGGGTGGCTTTTGCTGATGGAGCCAGGACTGAGGATGAGTTGCAATACCAACGGAGAGCTGAGGGCCTCAGTCTTCATCGATGGCAACCGGTCAACATCAGCAGAACTGTCTGCTGGGGCTTTTTGCTTACAAACTGGGGGCTAATGAGGCCCTGATATACATAAATAAGATGTATATAGGTGTATGCATGTGGGCTCACTCCTTCAACAACAGCAAGCCCCAGCTAACCCACCTTGCTTCTCATGGGTGCACGCTACCGTGGCCCCAGCAGCTGCAGCAGAAGGACACTCAACCAGCAAAGCCCCATCCCTGCAGGAGTCCTCACAGCCACCCTCTGCCCAGGCTGGTGGTGGACGGTACCCAAGATGGGCTGAGAGCAGCAATAAAAGTGACGTCTGTGGGAGTTCACTGCCAACTTCAGTGAAACAGGATCAAGTCTTCTGTCACTTGGCAACCCGCTTTATCAATGTGAACTTGTATCTCTCTCTGCTGCTGTTTTTCCAAGGGCTATTCATGGTTCAAAGCTGTAGACAATACCGTTCCTTTCTTCACTCACCGCCACCTAGTTATCTCTGGCAGAGTGTGACTCTGGAGAGAAGCAATTTGAGAGAGGAAATACACTGGAGATGGAAATAGCATGGAGGATACAACAAGGACTCGACTTTCTTGTTTCTATCTTACTCAAGATTATGTTTCCTGACTTCATCCCCAAAGTCATTCAAGTTGTTCTAAAAATTATGAAAGGAACAAAAAATTGTTTTCATGCACATTGCGGAAAATCCAGAACGATTCTGCTGACTTCCATGGTGTGGAAGTGGGAGACAGGGGTCGGTACTTGGCCCTTGGCTAAAGCATGAAATATAGGGAAGGTCCAGGGGCGCGGAAGAAAGGAGTGCCGTGTTCCAAACTGGTACCTACGTGGGAACATTTCTGTCAGCATCGCTGCTCATAGCCCGTTGGAAAACCCACCTCAGTCTTTACAAACATTCAATGTCACAAAAATTTGGTCAGTGGACAGAAAAATATTAAAATGGAAAATTCTACATATAAGACTGTGGCAGGACGGGTTCAGTTGGGAGGAATGACTGATGAAACCCAAAGCCATAGGTGTCGAATCTTGGGTCTGCTCCCCTTCCCTGGAAGCCTGCTGGATCAGTTCACCTGTACAGAAAGGAAGTTTCTGGGTTTACCCCAAGTTTCCTAAGTTTACACTGGAAATTGTCTAAGAAGGTCTCACAAGTTTCTTTCATGGAAAAGTGAGATGAAATAAGTGCACAAAAAACACAGGATAATTTTTATAGTAAGAGCTATACAAAACTTTTCTTGAAAGGCTAAAGTGATCCTCCCATGGGTAAATCTGATCTGATTGATTTGATTTTCTGAAAAATGTACACATATTCATCAGGTGATAAGTTTGTCATGAACTAGCAAAAAGGCGTAACAAAAGAAAAACAGAACAGAAAGAAAATAACAGGAAAGTTATAAAAACAATAACCTTGAGAAAAAAAAAAAACAAAAAAACCCCCCAAAAAATCCAATCAGCTTTTTCCCCACTTTGCTGACCTGCAACAATTAAGACCCTGGAGGGAGGGCACAGGGGCTCTGCTTGTAGTGGTCCCCTGAGGCCGGAGGGGGCTCAGGGAAGCCCCCCATGGGGCAGAGCTCCTGCTGCTGCCCCACTGCCAGGAACTCCTGACACTGGCCAGGACACCAGTCTACAAAGTGTCATTGGGACAGGAGCTTATCCCCTCCACGCTTCTGGGGCCGTGTGTTGGAAAGCCTCGCTGAGAGAGCAGCTCTAAGGAGATCCTGGGCTGCCAAATGCCCAAACTGAAACTTTTTACTTTGATCAAAACCAGCTTGATGGCAAAGACTTTTCCTGCCTGATCCCAAATGTATTTGCAGGCAGGGAAAATTATGAGAAATAAACAGCTACAGTTAAATAAACACTTACAGGGCTCTGGCTATTCTGGAAGAAAAAAGAAAAATGAAAAAAAGAAAAAGAAGAAAAAAGAAAAAGAAGAAAAAAGGAAAAGGAAAAGAAGAAAAAAGGAAAAGGAAAAGGAAAAGGAAAAGGAAAAGGAAAAGGAAAAGGAAAAGGAAAAGGAAAAGGAAAAGGAAAAGGAAAAGGAAAAGAAAAAGAAAAAGAAAAAGGAAAAGGAAAAGGAAAAGAAAAAGAAAAAGAAAAAGAAAAAGAAAAAGAAAAAGAAAAAGAAAAAAAGAAACCTGACAGCAAATATTAGCAACAGATTTTTAACAGGTGGAGGAATTATCGTATGTATCTAGGAAAGAAAACAAAACAGACACTCCTAAATCACCAGCACTGATTTAAACATGAGCTTTTAAATATAGTGTGTGAGCAGCAAATGAGTTCTAATTGAGGAAAGCTTGTAAACAAACAACAGCTTTCATCTGCAGCATCACGCGCGATACAGGCTTTGTGCTGGGGGCTGGACCGTGCTGCCGAAGCCCAGGCCTGGGAGTGGAGATGGGTACAGGCTCTAATCTCCTTAATGAATCTCAAGGCAGAAGCATCCTGAAGCAATGGGGAACAGCAAACCTGGGCTCACACTTCCCGGGGTCAGGTCAGTGAACCAGGCACAGGTGAGGATCCCGGGGCTGCTCCGTCTCGCCCAGGTGCTGCAGAGAACCAGAGCAACGGGGTCCGGATGCAGCCTTGGGGCAGTCAGCCCGCAATGAGAGCCGCTTTATAAAACCAACTTTGAGAGATGTCATTCGCCTTGAAGTAAGAGGGTTGAGGGCCCTTTCCAGCACCCGTGTTTGTGTGGGCATGTGATCCCTGCCACCTTCACCCTGCATCTCCTGCTCTGGGTAGAGACTTACTTTGACATCCAACACGTGTCAAGCACCGTGAAGAAGTATCTGAGGAGCAATCTGGGAAAGTGGGAGTAGCAGAAAGGAGGGGACGTGGCTGGAAGCAAGCCTCTGAAAGATAGTCGGGGTCGTGGTCAGGAAAGACAGGTCTGTTGCAGCAAAGCACGCAAAGTTAGCCCTCAACCTGTGATGCAAGAGCAGGGGAGATACAGCATGTCAGGAAACGTCTAAGCAGCGCAGATACAATCAGGCTGAAAACACACAGAGCATGCCAAGGAAGTAACCTTGAATGTCTGCTGGTATTTTTCTCTGGAAAGCAACAACAGGACATTACAAAGGGACAGAAACATAGACATGGTTGCCAGTGCTTACCTAGACATATAAATTACCTGCCCTGGTAAGGAGCATGTAAGGGAAAACTGTTTATGCCCGGGTCCAGACCAGGGCACCTTAAAAGGCAAGTGCCGTCTCCGCTGGCAGCGGTGCCCCGCGGAGCTGTGGCAGCCAGCTGGAGGTTTTAACAGCGGGATGGTTGCATTCAGCTTTAGAGCTCAGCGTTTCCACCAGGTCTGCAGGGGACAGGCCGTGAAAAACACTCCTGTTGCAAGAGAGATGGACCGCAGCGGCCGAGCGCTGCGCGCACCAGGCATCTGCTGCTAGGAAAAAAAGTCGTCCGCCTTAATTCAATTTTTATTTCCAGAAGTTTTAATCGCTCTCTGCTCCAATAAATGGTTAATCACTCAGATGAGCTGAACCAGACACGGGCAAATCAAAGCTGCCCTTGTTTTGAAAACACTTTGCCCACAAACCCCAGTTTAGCACCATACCCCACAAGAGGAGAAACACAAACCCAAGCAGAATATAGCACCCGCAGCTCCCAGCCCAAGTACCCAAATTTAGGCATGTAGATAGAGCAGCTTAACCCTGAGGATTGCCGGGACCCATATAGACCACCAGAGTCAATGGAAGCAGCAGGTGCTTGGAAACACTGCAAATCAAAGCGCTCATTTAGGGGACTAAATATAGAGCAAAATTTAAACACCCAGGCTGGAAAATGTTGGCCACGTAGCCCCTCCGCTACATTTCGCTGCGGGTCCCGCACACCCAGGCTGCTGCTGCACGATGCCTGTAGAAGGTGCTGGGTCTCCGCTCCCAGCACCGCTCCTCATTAACAGGTTTTTATCCACGGTGACACAGTGCAAAGTAGGTTCTCCTCCTCACTTTTTTAGAGGATATCGTTGCACTTGAGATAACCTCGCCGGTTTATCTGTACTGAAAGCGATGTCAGCGGGCTGTCAGAACACCTCCCTGCCGACCCGCAGCATCCGTGGCACCCCGGGGGGCTGTGCGCGAGGGCTGTCCCCCTGCCACCATGGCGGGGACCCTCGCTGGGCTGAGGTTTGCATCCAGGCACCCCCAGCAGCTCACTGGGGTACAGGGGAGCCAAGGCAGCACAGCTGAACTTCCCAGCACATACTCAAGGCTGTTGAGAGAGAGCAGAGCTTTTTGCTATCAATGTTTTTCATCTTCTTTTTTTGGAGGGAGAGGGAGAGGGAGAGGGAGAGGAGAGATGCTGATCCATACCTATCTTTTCACTTCCCCAGCTGTTCAGCTCCAGCAATGCCTTATTTTGCCTCCTGTGGAGAAGCTGCTGCACTCACCATTTCCATTTGCTCTTGGGAAGTGGAGATTAGAAAACGCTGCAGCGGTTGAACCTTCGGTGCCCTGTGGAGGGGCCAGCCCTGCCCAGGGGAGCTGAGGGGAGTTTCAGCCCTAGGGAAGGCAGGCCAGGTCAGGGATGTCACCTTGGCCAGAGCAAGGGCTGCCTTGCACATCTCCTGCATGGGCCGACTCGGGGTTTCAGCACCAAATGGCCCTTTCACACCTCCTTCTAAGTAGTGCACGGAGGATTTTGGAGTGTAGCCCAGTCATGTAGACATACATCAGCGAAGGGACCACCAAAGAGGGATGAACTACTAGATAAGCCACGTGGCAAAAGGTCTGATAGGAATTGTCCCTGAATTTTCTAATCCAAAAAGAGGTCAGGTCCTGGGACTGCGTCTAACAAGGGTACAGAAGGAGGGACAGCCCCCCTCTCCCCAACAGCTATCATATACTATTTATAAATTATGGAACACAAAACTTTATGTAAAACCACAGCTCCTAAATATACAAAACTGTAATTCTGAGCCATTTCTGAAGGGAGTTGTGTATGTTGATGCTTTTTCCAGCACTGGCAGGTACCACGACCTAGAAAAGCCCTGCCAGGGCATTTTCTCTGCTCCCAAAACAACTGATTGTCTGCAGCAGTTCTTAGACGTGGCAGAGCTTTTAGTAACAGGCATCCTAGTCACGAACGGGAGCTGCCACTCTCTGCCAGATAATGGTGTGGAGAAGCCACACAGGCTGCTCTCCTCCTGGCTTGAGCAACCCTGTGTCTGCCCAGGGCTGGGCACAGGACAACATTCATAAGCCACCCGACCCTTCCTTGCCTCCTCTCCCTTCTCCCTTTTGCCTCTCCTCCATGAGTGCTGGTGGTACAGCATGAACATGGCCATTTTGGCCTCCGCTTGGAGAGTGCTGTGGATACTCTGCTTTTCAGAAAGACTGTGCCAGCCGTGACACAGCTTTTCAGCAGCAGAGAAAGCAAAGAGGGATGAACCAACGCAATGCAGTGCCTACCTGACTCTCACATCTGGATCTTATTGATGTAGCATCCCCCAAAACGCAGTCCTCTTCTGTGCTCACTGATGCACGTCCTCTTCATGTGCCCCACTACGGATGCTGCAGGGTTAGTTCTTCTACTAGCCTTGTGTGCACAAGTCCTGGCCATTGGCGTATTCCCCCCGCCCAAAATAAATGGGATCACAACACTCAGGCCTAGTGTGGACCCCCTCACCCCACTTTCCAGTTCTGCTCCTTGCAGACGGTCATGGGTAGAGTGAGCTTCTCCAGGGACCTTGTCACTCAAAGCAGTGGGATTTGGACATCTTTGCACCCTCAGTCTAACAAGGACCAGGCACACGCACAACCAATGCATGAAACGGCCTTCTCCATTTCCTCATCAGTCTTGAAGCCAGCAGGGGCCAAAAAGTAACCATCCCACCGGGGACCGTCAAGAAAGGATTTGAATGAAGTGGAGAACAGTTCTGGTCTGTGTTGGGTGCCCACACAGCAGATGCTGTTCAGTTTGGTCATCTCAACTCAAAAGTGGCAGAAAATAATTTTGAGGGCATGGAGATCATGCAGGAAAAACAGCCGGAGACGTGGGACAGCATCTCTGCAAGTGGAGACAGAAGAGACTGAGACTCTAAACCCCAAGACTTAGGGAGAGAGAGGCATCTGCACTGTAAATCCTAAATGTTGCAGAGATGGTGGAGAGGAAACAACTGCTTGCTGTATTCATGTCACCTCACCAAGGAACAGGTTCACAACAAACAGAAGGAAGCGCTTTTGCACCCAATTCATGGTGTTGTCGTGGAACTTATTGCCACAGGATGTTATGGATGCCTAAAGCATAAAAGGGATGATACGATGCCGTGGAGAAGAGGTGCCTATCAAACACGTCTGGCATAGGAAGCCCCTAAACCATTGAACGACAGAGTTGGGTGGGTATGAGAAGGACTCGTGCTGCAATTTGCTGCTTTCTTGCACTTTCTCTAAGCATCTGCCACTGTCCACTGCAGGACAGAGGACACTAAAATAGATGGACCTTTGATCTGCACCAGTACGGCTGTTGGCTGAATCAACGTCCGCCCACAGGTAGGGCTTTGTTAATTAGTAGGTGGGGTTATGCTCAGAGTTATGCCTCCGGGCAGATGGCCGAACCTTCAAAGGGCCTGATGCATGCCGCTGCCACAGCAGTTTCCAAACCTGCTCCACAGCTCCCTGCTCAACCTTCTTTCATATGTAGCCTATCGGCACAGCACATCTGCCACAGGCAGAAGTCCCCTCCAACCCAAGCCTCCTTCAGATGGGTGGGAGAAAAGATAGGCTAGCAGCTGAGAAAGATCTACAAGTTAGCAAGTCTTTCCCTACCAAACAGGGATGAAGGATTTGCATTTGGTTGGGTTTGTGGGTTATTTTCGACAGAACATCTGAAAGCAACAGGCCAGAAAACAGCGTGACTCCCAAGTCACAGTGTTGCATCCTTACAGGATTGCCACTTTTACACCTGCAGAGTGATCCTTCTGCCTTATCCACCACTCAAAAAAAAAAAAAGAAATCTTAGTCTGGTTTGCAGAAAAGCAGACATTCTTTTTGCCTCTTTAATTATAAAGAGTAATATGGATGGAGCATCATTAATATGAACAAAAGCGTAACGCCTGCTAAATGCTGCCTGTTTAAGGGTTCCATGATATTTTTTGCCCATCTAGAAAAATTTCAAGCAGCGTTGTTGCCAGGGAAAGAAGTTAACTAAAGTTCCTCCTCCGAGTTTCTAAAGACCAGGTCATTTTTCACTCAAGCCAGTTGATTTACATACTCCTTTCATGAAGGTATTGCAAAGTACCCTTTGAGAAATACGCGCTCCATTTGCACAGTTGCATGAACAGGTTATGGGTATGAACTGTGGGACTTGTTATTGGCTGCAAGGATCATCAAGATAGCATTGTTCCATGGCAAAATTACATACCTTGTGCAAATCATGCTGATTCTCTGCAAATAACCTGGATTGTTAACTTTGAGGCAGGAGAGTTGGGTCCCTCGCCAGCTCATTTGTAACTGACTTGGTGCTATGAATACAGACACCGCCCTGTACGATGTCTGTTTCTTCTTGCTCCAGAAGTAGTATATACAGCGTTAAAAGGAGACTCATATAAACCACCCAGATTTTACTGGCTTTCGCAATGGAAAAGGTGACCCGATGAACCATGAAACTTAGTGATGCTTGCAGGAAAAAAAAAATACAATCTATTTAAGAATATTACTTACGACATTCATTTACAAACATTTAATTGCAAGCAGATGTTTACAATCAAGTGTTTGAAGAAGCAAGATCTTTGCACTTAGACTAAGGGCCTGTTATGCTGAAAGAAATCACTTTTATACAGAGCAAAAGCAAAAAGTTCCACGTAGCCGTATAGAAATACTGCGTGCATGAGAACGGGTACTGTAAAAGGGATGAACACGGAAAGGATTTAGTCATATCTCATTCCCAAGGGGACCTTTTGTTCCTTTACTGTTTCGTAAGCCCATTCTTCATTCCACCATCTGTGATGAAACAAGGACAAGCGGCGAGTTAGGGACTGCTTTGCAGCCCTGAACAGAGCAAGTCTGAGATCCGCATAATTTTTCCAAAGCAAGATTCTTAGTATGTGACTCAAACGCCTATTTTACTGTTGAGAAAGGAGAAAAAGCAAAGCCAACCTCCACCCTCCTCTCTGACAATAAGGCCCTCAAAGGTTACAGCTAGATTGCCTGGCAGAAGGGACGCTCACTGCCCAGGAAGGCTCACAGGCTGCCTGGACTCTTCTTCAGGCTCATCCTTTCTCTTGTTGCATCCAAAAGGCTGTAAGTAGCCCATCGGCACTCAAGAACAATGAAACAGAGCCCACATGTATGACTAAATTGAACCAACCCAAATACCTGTGCAAGCTAATTCTGTGCCACCCCAATCCCTTATTGTCCAAGCTACCTCACAACTAGCATCGCAACTACTGTCCTCCGCAGCTTTCAATGCCTTTCAACTTTTAGGTTGTTCCTGAAAACGAGTATGGGGCAGCAGCGAGTTTTTTTTACTATATGAACTAACTTTCCATCCAAGCACACTTTTATGTCAAGAGGACTAATTACACGGTTTGATGAAGAACAAACCGGACAACAGCAAATGACCGTGTTTCAGGATAGCATCAGAACTTGAAAAGAACAGAGAAGAAAAATTAGCCTGGAACTACTCATTGCTTAGAAAAATCTCAAAGATGACCCCATTTACTAATTTTCATCATTACATAGTTATTCTAACAGATAGAGTTCTAGAAGTAACATAATGTTTAGCGCATGTGCAAGAAGTTGAGATGTACAAGTTCAACACTTCACATAAAAATAAGTCAAAAGGAAACAAATCTGCTGAATGATATAATGTGGAGCAAGTGGAGAAGACATGCAATTAATTTAAGAGCAACATAGAAATAAAATCTGTATAAAACAGGTCAAAGTTAAATTGTGCAAGTCAAAAAGTTTACCTTCTGTTCATCCTCCACTTTTAATCATCTTGTTTCACTTATCTCAGTCTACATAACTCGTCCTTGGTCATCACATGAAGGTGGCATAAAATAATTCTTGGTTTTGGCAGGCACACAGCACTACCAGGTTGAACACATGCTGGTTTTGTGAATCCACAGGGGAACGAGTCCCGGACGTGGTACCAGTCGCTGGGGAACACTCTGATGCCCGCTGCCATGACCCCGTTACTTTATATACTACTTCGGTAATACGAAGAAGCAGAACTGGCGCCTTCAGGAGCAGTGAGCCAGCTCACTGCTGCACAACGCAACAGCAGCAACACAGCATTTTAACATGCGTATAAAAAAAATTGTGATTTCTCCTTCTGCCTACAGCAGCAACCCACTACATTTATTTGTATTTATGTAAAACCTCCAACAAGGAGCATTCTCTCAGGTATTTTACGTACATTGTGAGTATCACAAATTGCTCTCTGCAGCAGACAGTCACAAATACTGCTCTTGGAAAGCAGAGAACACTGCAAAAAGATATTTTTCTATCCTGGCACTGTCCTGAATGGTTATAGCATTGCTCCCACTATTTCCAGGGAGCTAACAGCAGCCACCAGGTTCTCCCAAGGCACCAACCATGGGGCTGATTTTAGAGTTTTAGAAAGTCGTCATTGAAGGAGTGCTAGTTCCCCGTCTCACCTTTGGATTTCCCCTCTCCCCCATCAGCCTTTCTTCAAAGGCAGGAGACAGATATTTGAAAAGTGGAAATCAAAGATAACAATAGAATTTGATTTTGAGAACTGACTTGGAAACAGCTCTCATCAACATAAAGACAAGCCAATACTCCAAGGAAAATAATAACAAAGTAACTGTACGATGACTGAAATAAAAACTCTGCTAGGATCTAGAATTCTGCTTTGGAGGTTGGTAGCTACTAGGAAAATTCAACTTTTATATTCCATATTATTTTACGTAAAGTTCACCTTTTACTACAGAAATTATTCTGTACAAAAGCCATTCAAGAAACCCTAAAAAATGGGCGTAGACCTCACTAAACTGAAATTGGAGCATGACAAGCAAAAGGTCTGAATGGCTGCAGAGTAGAGGAGAAAGGTATTACTTAAAAATCCAACTTGATTTGGCAAGAATACCTCAAGCCCGTGCATGCTCGACAGCCCTCTTTATCATCCAAGGAAGCAAAACAATACCGCATAGACAAGCCTCCGCTCAGCAGCTGGGAGGAGAGCCATGTCAAAAAAGGCACATCATAGGCGCGGTCAATAACTGCCAACGAAAATCAGCCTTTGTACTTTGGAAAAAGGCAGTGCAGGGAGAGCCCCAGTTTACGTCCTGAAGGTGTCTGCGTCCCTAGAGCACATGTGAGATACCACCTCTGCGCACACTGGTAGCGGTGCGGCCGTGGGCAGAGGACAACGCTGCCAAGTTGGCTCAGGAAGTATGGGCACTTGGATGCAGGCTGTAGGCTCAGGTTACAGGAAGTACCGTGTATTACATCAGGACTTTCACTCCCCTCCTTCGTTTAGCCTCATCACATCAGTACTCCAAGCACTTCAAAAGCAAAGACAATCTGAAGTATCTTACACACAATGAGGGAATCATTTTATTAGATTATGGAAGACAGCAGCATTACAGTACAAAAAGTTACAAGAGTAGCAGAAAAAAAGTGTTTTTGGTTTAAATACTCAGGATTATACTGGGGAACATGAGAAGGATAGTACCCTTTTCTAAACTAACTCCTAATCAGGTTATCAAAATAAGTTTTGAATATTTAGCACAAGTAAAAAAGTTACAACAAACATCATTATAAAATGCTTTAATAAATAGTTTCTTTTCTGAAAGGTTTTTTTTTTTTTAAGAACATGTCAAACAAAAATGTACTAAAACAGAAGATCCTGCAAAGCAAATCCTGCGGTCCTGTATAAAATAACTGGTTTCAAAACATTCAATTCATGTTTACATTGTTCATGGGCCAGAGTTTACACTCTCAAACATCCGTTCCTCTCACTGGTAGGGTAACTAGGTGTATGTAGTGTTACGCTTCTTCAGTACTTAAAATAAACTTATAAGTCTGCCCAGTTAATAGCAATAATAAAGCCTTAAAAAAAAAAAAAAAAAACAAACCAACAACGCATAAGCCTTCCGTTACAAATAACCATTTCTCATGAGGTACTCCCATCTTCTGAGATTGCCAGCCTTTTTTCTTTAGAGCAAAAGATGAATAAAGCACAACAGAAACAGGATTGAGGAAAATATTGTTCCCTTCATTAGGCCTGTATTTAAACGCAAAAAAGTAATACCACATGTAATTAACATATTCACAAAAGAAAAAAACCACAATGCCTCGCTATGTTGGTACTGTACAGTAGATGCACCCGTTAGTGTTCTTGAGATGGGCTGAACATGGGGATAAACAAACATTTCTGGATCTATTTACACGTAAGTGGTTATGTTCCTATGTAAATACAAATGACCAACAGATTTCTAACATTGAATTGTATTAACATCATTTTCTAATCTGGACATAATACCCAAAAAAGTCTTATAAACTGCCATAAAACCTCCTTTTCTGCAACATAAATTAAAAGGAATGACATGTAAAAAAAAAAAGACCAAAATATTTAAGTTATTAAATCAAATATACAGAGTGATTCATTTAATATGTACATATTTACAAAAAAAGCACTTTCACTATTAGAAAATAAACTGTGTCAGTTGGGGAACCTAGAGTTCTCACAATTTTACTATATTGATATGGCAGTCTTTGACAGTTGCTATAGAAAAAGTTTAATCTCAAGGCACTTGTCACATGCTTCAATACTGCAATTCTAAAGTAATTAAACAGAAACAAAAAGGCCACTTTTAAACCACAGTTGAAAGATCTCTATAACTTTTTTTTTTTTTGTTCCTATTACAAAGTGTATAAGGCAAATTTGGAAAAAATCTCACAGAAGCTACTAACGTAACAAGTGCAGTGAGCTGCCATTAATAGAGATTCAAAGTCAAGAAAGCAGTTTAAAGTTCACACAATTTCCTCAACCAGGAGGTTTTAAAGCCACCATTAAATTAGAGCAAGTAATAAAAAGAAATACATTCTGTAAACAGTGTACAGTCTTTTGTAATAAACTTTACACATATTGAAAATACAACCTCTCCTCTGCCACACAGCGAGTGTATTATAAGTAAACTTTACAAAAATAGCAACTATCAAAGATTACTCATTTTTTTTCATCTGACAGTTATTGAATAATTTATACAAGGCTAAAGAAACAAAATAAATTTTATTTATTATTTTTATTTATTTTTTTTACGCAAAATAAAGAAACTATGAACATTTGACTCCAGATATTTTTAGTCCTTGATGCAAAGTGGAGATGTCAATTTTTCCCCTCCCCAGCAAGCATAGGCACAGTCTGCCTACACTCCAAATACAGGTTAGTCTCTACTGCCTTCAAAGTTTGATGCATTCACATTTTTTACAGATCTGTTGTCCATTTTGCCTATTTGATGGGATTTCTTTACTGGACTGCTCTCAGATGTGTCAGATGCCTTTGTAGGCAAAGGCTTTGCGAGTTTGTGAGAGAGGAATTTGTCCATTTCCTCATCTCTTTCCTCCTCTTCATCCTCCTCTTCCTCATACTCTACGTACTCCTCTACTGCATCACAAGTTCTTTTTTGAGGAGCTATGAAGTTTTTGCATTCATAACGAATGTCTTTGTTACTGTAAGATCTGTCTATAGGATTTCTTATGGGATTTAAAGGTGCCCACTGGTTATTGGCACCCTCTTCTCTGGGAGGACGACTTCTCTCTCTCTCTTTTCTTCTCTTCCGAGTCCACCACACACAGATGATTATACAAGTCAGCCATACAATGCTAAATACAGCACAAAGAATTGGAACCAAATAATCTAGAGGGCAAATGAAGAAAAAAAAAAAAAAACACAACAAAGTCTTGAGTCAACAGAACTAGATACATAGCATTTAACATCTGCAAGAGAAGTATCCATACATAACTACAGGTTAGCTCTAGAAAGATTTTTAGGAGAAAGGAAACAAGATGTCATTACAACACAATGATAACTGTCTGAATGCACTATTCCATTTAGAAATGCTCTTTACTAGTTTAAACCAAGTTAGAGTTTTGCTTGTTTAATGATGAGGGGGGAAATGCCAAGATGTTTTTTCCCACCCAACAGACAAACTGGTTATTTAAGCATCATCTCTTTCTCGCACACCTAAGCTAAGTTGGCCCAGAAAACCTCAGTAATGATTCTTAAGAAAAAGTCTATCCTTGTAAGAGGTAGGCTATAAAGGGTACTATGCCTGTAAGTAGCTCTAGAATTACTGGCACTTGCAACAGAATGAGGAGTCCTTTACCATCAAGACCACAGACAGTTAGGTACCAACTATTTCAAATAACATTCAGGCTAGAGCTATGTAACCAATTCACTCATGCATTCTTTAGGATGCTCCACTTCGAATTCAGAGTAAAACACTAGAATATTGTCACTAGAGGTAAGAGTCTTTACTGCTCAATGATTAAACAAAACCAGTTGAGGCAACTGCTTTTCTCCACATTCCCAATCACAAACCCCACTAGTGTTCTCCCACGCACACAGACCCAAGTTATTTCTCTAGGAAACCATTCCTGAAAACTTGAGGTATGTTTGGAAACCATTCTCTAACACTAGCTGCAAGAGAAGTCAAAGTCTATCTACTTTCTTAGGAGAATCTTTGAAACTTATCGAGGAGGGAGATAAAGTAATCCCCCCCATCCCTTTTGCCTTAGCATTTAACACACAATCAGAAAGAACAGAGGATGAGGTATTGCCAGAATCTCAGCTCGATTCTTTATCGTCACGCAATTTCTGTTCAAGACAAGAACAAAGCTCATACACTCCTTCAGGAGAGCTGAGGAAATAGTACATTTGCCAAGGCTTTAGCTGATGAAAGGCATTCCCTAGAAGGGAAATGCAAGGAAAGCGGAACCAGGAAATTTACTAATTGCTTGGACTATGGGTGGAAGATCTGCCAGAAGATTATATTGGGGACATCTAGTAAAAAGTTGGGAGAGTCTCCTACCAGTCTAAGATTTCTGGTCTGGGGCTTAGTTGACCTGGAGCCTACTAGGGGTCTTCCACAAGACTGTCTCCTGCCTCCCTCAGGCAGGAACACAGGGATGCAAAATCTTCAACTGCTTATTTTGGCATAGCTCTTTGAGAGCCAATATTCAGAGATAAAGGTCTCTCCAATCACACCATATCCTCATTAAGAGGAATGAACATTACATTTTAAGCCAGCTGTGCACTAGTTTGAAACACATGTTGAAAAAGAGAACAGTTTTACATTATCATGGCCAAGTATTGGAAGATAATGAACATCTTTAATTCTTGTTAAAGTAAATAACACATAAGCACTTCAGAAGAGACTTGGTATCACACTATGTCTTCCCCTTCCCCATGTTTTCATTACCTCACAGCCTCAGTTTCTACAGTACAGCAGCATCAAGGCTGAAGCTGGGTTAAGGTCAATGCAGGAAAATCAGAAAGAATTTGAACAGCACATGAGAACTCCTCCTGATCTTGTGAAAGGTATGCTTAGACTGGAGAACAGGGTTGGAAGTCAGAGCCAAAACAGTGGCAAGGGTAGGTGGGGATATTATGCTAGGGATGAGGTTAAGTTTAAACTAGCACACAATCTTGATTTTAAAGCCACTTTCTCTTCAGCTAGTAATAGCAATTGAAGAAACAACCCAATCTAACATTTTCCCCAACATGTAAAGAAAGGTAAGAAAAGACCAACAGCTGGGGAACAGAAAATGCTTACACACACAGGATGTATGCATTGGGAACCTTACCTGATGATGAATTCCCAACAACAATGGTCTCTACTTTGACTTCAGTTACTGCCAACATAACAGTGCTGTTTTGCCGCTTAGTGATTGCATTTACTATTGTATTAGCAGCATTCTGTATGAGACTATTATCTTGTTCATCTCGATGCGGGACAAAAGACTACAGGGAGTGAAGGGGAAAACCAAAAAGTTATTTCAAACACCTAAAACATGGAAATCACATTTTTAAATCCAGCTACATTTTAATTGAGTTCACTAAGTTGAATTTACCTGACAGTAGTTACAAACAGTACCCTAAAAGTTTACTGTAGCAATAGCATGGCTGGCTCTATTGAAACTGCAGACGCAGTGTCAGACTTGGTGGGTAACACGCCTACTTGCTAATACAGCATACCTCAAATAAAAGGCAGCTGACTTCCATGTTACTTACACTGCTGAGCTAAACTTAGTCATAGTTTGGAGCACTTCAAGACGTGGATCATCTAGATAGAAGCTTGGACTAATAACAGTCTGCTCTATTTATACCATACACTTTGTTTCCTGCATCATGGCTCAGCATGTTCTTTATGGTACTGGTAGAGACAGACAGTTCAGCTTCTGCCTGGATAAACACTTTGCTACGAAAATTAAATTTTTATTGGAAACTAAGCAGTATGCAAGCATTGAGTGATCTGGCTGTAAATGCCTCTAAAGCAAGTCTTTATCTCAGTAAGGCAACAGTTAACTTTCATTTACTAAACTTGCATCTTCCTCACTTCCCACTTACACATTTAATCAATATCCTGAAGCAGCCATACTCAAATGCACTGCAGAAACTTCATCACAAGATCCAATCCAGTCACCTGCAACCACATCTCCTTACTGAAAAGGTCAATAGCCCAAGTTTTCTGACAGAACAGGTAGGCACCTGTTCACTAATTTGGGCTGAATCAGTCTTTAGAGTAATTTATCAGGAGGCTGTGGTAGCCTTCTGTCATTAATGAAACCTGCAGCTTCAGCTATCTAGCACTACAGGAAATTGCGAGATCACAAAATTGCTTTGCATTCAGACTAAGCCACAGATTGCACTACCTGCACTGAAGTGAAACAAGCTTAAACCACCTCTTCCCACAGCTCAAACTAATAAGAAAACATTTGTCTATATATATCAATACAAGTCTCATACTTACAATAGCAACTTCCACTGCATTCTCTGTGGAGAAAGACAGATCACATAATATTATCAGAGTTCTGTCCCTAGAAACAGTCCTAGTAGCTGGTAAATACCGGATTTCAGAACAGATATTTTCAGTTGTAGTGCCCTGTTAGAAGCAAGGGAGATTGTATGACTTTAGTTCAAGAAAAAAAAATAGTACATAAAAATAAACATCTTCAGAGTTTTTGCAGTTACTGAGACATGATGAAGGTACAAAGAGGGCAGCACCACAGGGCAGGGATTTGGAACGAAGGGTGAGAAACTGAGCTTGCATGACTATCCCAGCACAGTCTGAGCCCATGTTGAAATGTAAGAAAAATAGTTCTTTGAGGTTTAAAAAAGAAAATAAAATAGTCACTACGAACCCTAATTTTGCCTTGCCCTTTAGACAAAGCACAATTAATACCAACAGAGGAGTGTAATAATACATTTTGCAAGTTTATGACAGCGAGGAGTCATATTAGAAACATTAATCTTCCATGCTTTGACATGGAATATATCCCTACATGTATTGCCATACTTCATTAATAATTCTGTTCTCACCTGTGGGACTTTGTCTCCGTTAAAAATTAAAGTAATTCTAGCACAGTCATTGTCCAAGTATCCAGAATTAGGCAGACACTTGATATTGGCAGGCAGAGGTTCAGAGGCACTGCATTCTCCCCAGTCCGTGCATGGCGGCTGAAAACATTTCATATACTTCTCCTGGCATTCTTGACCCATGGGACACTGGTTATTTGAATTATCCCAGTGTTTGTGTAACAGACAAGGTTTTTTCCCACACCACACCTAGAAATTAAAAAGAACAAAGTACTGTTACGGTTAATTGCTCTTATGCATCAAATCAAAATAAGTAATCCACATCAGATAGTAATTATCTATTACTGACTGAAAAAAACCAACCCAACCCATATTTCAATACTGCTGTAGTCCCAGTAGCAGATGGAGTTGCTTTGCCACAAAACAAGGACATTCTGTATGGAGAAAAGAGTAAAAACTGTGCAAACATTACCCGAGACACCAGTGACTGGGCATATCTCCTTAGAGGCTTACAGATTTGTTATACAGAGGTTCAAGCGTTTATTTTAAACTAGACATATAGGCTTCTATAATCTAGAAAGAGAAACACCTCCACAAAGATTAATTTCTCTTCAGTATTTATACTGAGATCCTTGCCACAGAATGCTGAAGATGTGAAGAACTGATGTACATCGGTGATAAGCACTGTCACTTAATAACCACTCTCCCAAAAGAAAACAGTGTGCTGGTACCCGCCAAGTTACTGAGGTGCAGCAAGCTTCCAAACGCAGCTCCATTTTATGATGTAACCTTTAAGATTCTATAATAATGTACAGCTACTAGTTTAGGAACCTCTGGACTTCTTAAAGCACAATTGCCAGCAAGAAAGCATATTTGTTCCATTATGCATGAAAGAACCAAACACTATATATGGATAAGTCGCATTTACCACATGACCATTTCTGAGATTCTAGTTACCTTCATGTACTGTTATCTTCTAAAGACATCTCAAACTTGCCATCACAACACCATAAAGGGTCAAAAATAGCATTTCCAATGACTATGTGCAAGATTTAGTTATTTCTTTACCTAAAATGTATACCTTGCTAAATAAAGATTAAGGCTGGATAGATTTGTAAGACCCAAGGCGTTTTTAAACCGGTGCTTCCAATGAAACGTGGGAGACTGCCATGTGAGGCAATGTTGTAAGTGCTATTAGTGCTCATCTGAAGCCACCCACCCAGCCCTACAACTTGTAAGCAGCAGTGATCTTGTCTGTCTCCAGCTGCACAGGTACCAAAAATCCACTTAGAAATGCTATGTCAAGAGGGCTGAAAGGCTTGAAGCACATATACCAAAATGTTCAATCTGCGTTTAGGCTAATTTTTTTTTTAAAGTCACAACCACCAGGATATAGTCCATTATAAACATACAAAGGTTGCAATTTCTCAATTCATAAACCTACTGAAGGACAACACAAAAAGGCAATTATTACTCAAATCAAGAAACCTGTCTTCCTACACGTCCTTTGCCTCACAACTAATGTTTCAAAATATCAGGAGCTCTAAATTTTGTTTGCAAAGCTTTGGCAGAGTGATCGTTATTCCACTCCAGTTCGTATTTCCTTTTCTGCAAAAAGTGCCTCTCTGCTTCTAGAGAGACAGTTCTAGCAGGTAGAGAGCAGGATAGTAGCTTATGATTGTTAAGGACAATCCCATAAGTATTAGGACAATCCCATCAGTATTTTTACAGGAAGTTATTAGACACCTTTTTTTGAACAGTTTGGGGGAGACCTATGCAAGAATCTAGATGGAAGAAACCAAAGATTAACTTGTGCACGAAGAACATTAAGTTTGTTTCAGACAGAAAGATTTAAGAAAATAGGTCAAAATGCCTACCTTGGTGCAGTCAATGTGGCCATCCAAACAGTGGCAGTTGTTACATTCTTGATCCCACCTGCTGCCATGGGGAAAGGTCATTCCTCTAAGCCAGCAAGGCTTTCCAATTCCAATCACTAAGAAAAAAAGCACACTCAGACACTTCACCTCTTCGATTTACCGAAGCTATACAAATTTAAATATAAAAAAAAATACTAGCTACTGTTCCTTACACATCAGACTACTGTACATAAACTCTATACTTGCTACATTGTACCCTACTGTTTTCTGGATGAAGACTGATAGCAGATATGGGAATACCTTCTTGGCACCTAGGACCAATTCTTCCAGGGGGACAAGTGCATCGGTATCCGTTTATTTCGTCTATACAAGTGGCACCATATCCACAAGGGGAGGACTGGCATTCATCGATATCTAGATAGAAAATAGGTAAAACTCAATGTCAAGGACATAGAACATTGTAATCAAACGTTTACTGAGATGTAATCTGACAATACCCGCTTTCTTAACAAGCAAAGGACAGTTTGGCTTCAGAATTAATTTCCTAATTGGATGATTATACCATTTCATCAGTAACCTCTAACAGATTTCTCATAATTGCACCCTAATTGATCAAAGAAGGAGTCATACGCTGACTCATCTCACAGAGCAGAGATGTTGGACAGCTGAAGGTGCTAATGTCTTCTCCACATTCAGCTATAAAACTGAAGTCCCACATGCTGTTCTGGCACTAATCTCAGACATTTAGGCTTCCTAGAAAAGCACGTGCTTTCAGGAAGTTATCGCAGTGCAAGAGATGAACAATGAATTAGCTCAGCAGTGTTCAAAAAAAGTGACTTTCTGCAATACAATTCACCATAAGGAAGAAGAAGAATAGTTTAGACATTTGATGTTACTTTTCTTAATAACCTTGAAATAGTGAGTAGATCAATTTTGTACCTACACACTTAGCGCAAAAGCCTCTTAAAAAAATAAAAAACCCCACAACACAAAACCTTCGAAGATTCAGGCTCAGCCATAGAAATCTACTGAAAAAGGCAGGGAGGCATAGCCCGTTCAGATGCACAGCAATGTGTTATTTGTTATCCCGGGGAAGTGACCAATACCAATTTATACAACAGTCTACCAAAGGCAACAGAAACCAACCTGTCAAGTTGTGAGCCACAGGTATTAACTGCTTCATTTTCAACCATAACCACTATCTTTCAAAGCATCTTTCAATCACTGAACATGAATGCCCACTCCAACCCCTCAGAAAAACTGTTTAAACTCCAATTCTTGACTGATGCACAGTATCAGCTCATATTCTCTGTTTAAAGGACTGGACTTAGAAAGTGAATGTGACAAGTGGTAGTAGTGAGACTGTTACCCATGTAGGCAATGGAAAATACCAAATGGGTGTGAAAAGGCTTTTGGTTCTATTCTAGCTTCCTTCAGAAGTGCTCTAAAATGAAATTTTATGCAAATACAGAAGTATAGAAACTACTACAGGGCTTAACTACTCTCTCCTCCACTCTTCATGCTGGTTTAAGGTTCTCCAGCCTCTGCACGCTGATAAAAATGACTATTAACTGTTTCTATTATCACCCATAAAAGGCATTTTTGTCAGAGCTACTCCTTTTGTCTATACCACTCTAAACAAGAAAGAAAAAAAGCCTGCAGTGCCATTAGTAATGCACAGTATTTATCTTTGACTACAAAAAGTCCTCTCTGCATTTCTTGTCTGGAAAAGGAGAATTCAGTATCCCTCACTGCATGTCTAGATGTAGATACACGATTATTTGCCATCCCTGATTCTATATCCAGAGATCACTAAGTTGATGCTACCACAAGTGCTACGTCACCCTCTGACTAGAGGTGTTGGCTCATTTGCTATCTGCCAGAATGAGGATGAAATCTCAACTTGAAAGCACACCACCATACTGATGGAGTGGGAGGACCAAGCCCAACAGCCTTGAGGCTACAGAAGCCTCAAAGTGTGATCTTCTGAAGAGGCAGAAATAAAGTGAAAACCAGGGTATCTATTATATGCAAGTCAAAATGGTAATATTCCATTTAAAAAAAAAAAAAAAAAAAAGGACTCTTCCAAAACACTTCAGTGCAACTTTAAGGTCTTTGGTTCCCCTCTCTTTTCAGTTTCTACCCTTCAGGATAATTGCAATGTAATAGGTTGGTTTTATAGCTTTGAAAGACCTTTATCATACTTGGTTATTCACGTGCCAGCATTACACTCCTGATGTTTTTGTTTTCGTTTGCAATGTCTCAGTGGATTTCAGTTTCTAATGTTAAATGGAATGCCTAGTGATATATGTCACCTTTAATGACAAGTTGCTTACCAAGAAAAATACTTAAAACTTAATAAGCTTCTATGAAGCCAGCACCACCAAACCTTCAGAAATGTCTGATGAAATCCATCAGCCAAGTATTGAGTATAATTTAAGTCAACTCATTTCAGTTCCATTTAATGAAATGAAGAAAGGAACACAAGTTGCCATTATTTACAAGGTATGAGTACCTGGCTGACTGACAGGTGGTTTCAGCTTCATTATTTGGAATTCAGCTAACCTAATGCAAAAAGGGTCACAGGGTGTTCTTTCTGATTTGTGTGTCAGAATGGTACAACCTTTCAGGTCTTTACCCATACAGGTACTTACTAATTCTGCAGTCAGGACCAGCAAACCCAGGCGCACATTCGCATCGAAACCAATTCACACCGTCAACACAGATGCCTCCATTGTAACTGTAAAAATAATGAACCTATCATTACACCAAGCTTTCTCAGGTTAGATTCGCTGAAGCCTAAAGATGAGCAAACCCCATAGGTCTCATGCAGCGTGTTCAAATGCAAATTTCTATTGTTCCTGTTCATAATACTTTCTCACTATTCAACAATGCAGAATTAAAAAATCCCAGCTAATTCATAATATGAGTCTACCTAAGTCATATACATTGTTTCATTGGTCTCTAATTAAAGCTTTGTTAATTAAACCTGCTGTTGTTTAGGGGGATGTTCTATTCCCATCAATAGAGAAAGCATACTGCTACATAAACAGTATTGCTTACTAAGTCACCTGTTAAAACAGCAACATCCTACAGAAGTGCATGCATGCATGGGGAAGTATATCAAGAGAACGCAAGGAGATAAAAATAGCACTGTAAAGTGAATATGGAGGAAGTCTGAGCTTTTGCAAGGTGGGTTGTTGTGGGTTTTTTTTAAAATACATGAAGTACGGGTTATTGTATCAGAATGGACAACAGAGAAAGATAAGGCAGATGGTTTGCTTCACTCACATATCAGTATTTTTCCTCTTCAACCATAAGTATCAACTTCTATATTTAAAATACTCCCATTGTATCTTCCAAAAATTTAATCTTGTTTTAAAAACACATTTATACATCGTATTTGATCTAACAGTACTTTTTATGTTATCTAAAATTATTTATTGTGAACTAACAGGTTTTGATTTCTCATTTTTTTACTAACTCAACTGTAGATGCTCAAAATGTTATCAAGTCTGACTCATTTCATATCAAAGTACTGGCACAAAGACTACACTAAAGTACTTTTACCTGTTCATATATGAATCAATTTAGGATTGTTTCGTGGTCTTTGTTGCTTTCAAGGAATAGACAAGGCATGGCAAAAAATTGTTTTAAGATTTTTACAGAGGCTGGCTTCACTTATTTTAAGGTAAAATTAGTTCTAATCTGGAATGGAAATCCATATTACTGTGCTCACTTTTATTTTCACAATAGGCACAGCACTGGACTCTGCATACTTACCATGGATGAGGGTTGCAGTCATTGGTATCTATAAAAAAGAATACGGAGTAGTGTAACTAGTAGCACATTTATTTTCTAATGTGTAACATAGTTCAAGAGACACCACATTTGAAAGCAAAGAAAAATAATACAAAATTGAATGTTTTCTTCCACACTTGCAAAGAAAGTTCAATTATACCTAACAGACCAATGAAATGCCTTAAATGCAAAATTTTACAACTTTGGTGTATTTCGATGTATCAGCAGCACAGACTGATATGCAGCATGATGGCAATATAACAGAAATAAAACAAGGTATCGGTGAGATTTGTAGTGTATAATTCAACGAGGCTCTAAAAGCTTTCTAAAAGACTCCT